>NC_090187.1:31119564-31470814 GCF_024679245.1 Pseudorasbora parva | reverse complement strand
GGGGCATTTAAGCAATAAAAACGTGTTTTGTCTTATCCTCATTCACTATACAGGTCCTTCTCAAAAAATTTACATATGTGATAAAAGTTCATTATTTTCCATAATGTAATGATAAAAATTAAACTTTCATATATTTTAAATTCATTGCACTCCAACTGAAATATTTCAGGTCTTTTATTGTTTTAATACTGATGATTTTGGCATACAGCTCATGAAAACCCAAAATTCTCAAAAAATTAGCATATCATGAAAAGGTTCTCTAAACGAGCTATTAACCTAATCATCTGAATCAACTAATTAACTCTAAACACCTGCAAAAGATTCCTAAGACTTTTAAAAACTCCCAGCCTGGTTCATTACTCAAAACCGCAATCATGGGTAAGACTGCCGACCCGACTGCTGTCCAGAAGGCCATCGCTGACACCCTCAAGCGAGAGGGTAAGACACAGAAAGAAATTTCTGAACGAATTGGCTGTTCCCAGAATGCTGTATCAAGGCACCTCAGTGGGAAGTCTGTGGGAAGGAAAAAGTGTGGCAAAAAATGCTGCACAACGAGAAGAGGTGACCGGACCCTGAGGAAGATTGTGGAGAAGGACCGATTCCAGACCTTGGGGGACCTGCGGAAGCAGTGGACTGAGTCTGGAGTAGAAACATCCAGAGCCGCCGTGCACAGGCATGTGCTGGAAATGGGCTACAGCTGCCGCATTCCCCAGGTCAAGCCACTTTTCGGCTACAGAGAAGCAGCACTGGACTGTTGCTCAGTGGTCCAAAGTACTTTTTTCAGATGAAAGCAAATTTTGCATGTCATTCGGAAATCAAGGTGCCGGAGTCTGGAGGAAGACTGGGGAGAAGGAAATGTCAAAATGCCTGAAGCATCAAATACCCACATTCAGTGATGGTCTGGGGTGCCATGTCAGCTGCTGGTGTTGGTCCACTGTGTTTTATCAAGGGCAGGGTCAATGCAGCTAGCTATCAGGAGATTTTGGAGCACTTCATGCTTCCATCTGCTGAAAAGCTTTATGGAGATGAAGATTTCGTTTTTCAGCACGACCTGGCACCTGCTCACAGTGCCAAAACCACTGGTAAATGGTTTACTGACCATGGTATTACTGTACTTAATTGGCCTGCCAACTCTCGTGACCTGAACCCCATAGAGAATCTGTGGGATATCGTGAAGAGAAAGTTGAGAGACGCAAGACCCAACACTCTGGATGAGCTTAAGTCCGCTATCGAAGCATCCTGGGCCTCCATAACACCTCAGCAGTGCCACGGGCTGATTGCCTCCATGCCACGCCGCACTGAAGCAGTCATTTCTGCAAAAGGATTCCTGATCAAGTATTGAGTGCATAACTGAACATAATTATTTGAAGGTTGACTTTTTTTGTATTAAAAACACTTTTCTTTTATTGGTCGGATGAAATATGCAAATTTTTTTAGATAGGAATTTTGGGTTTTCATGAGCTGTATGCCAAAATCATCAGTATTAAAACAAAAAAAAAGACCTGAAATATTAAAGTTGGTGTGCAATGAATCTAAAATATATGAAAGTTTAATTTTTATCAATACATTATGGAAAATAATGAACTTTTATTACATATGCTATTTTTTTTTGAAGGACCCGTAGTAAGCTTATTATAAGTGTTTATATTTTAGACCAGTCAAGATTTATGGGAAATTGCGTACATACGTCACTCGCTTGTGCATGTCTTGTCATATCTGTAAATAGCTGCTCTGAAAGCTTTGATGCGTATATGGTGTGTGTCACCACAAGCGAGAAAGGTCAACATGGAGCACGCTCAAAGTGCATTCACACTATCAGCGACGTCCAGAGACAAAGCAACATCCATTTCTAATGGAGAGCGGGCCATTTCCAACAATAGAGACCGTAGGCGACTGGATTGGGCGTGTCCAGCAACGCAACAAAGCTAGATCTGTTCGAATTTATGCAAATGAAGAGTGGCTTTCGGGAACGACAACCAATAGGAGTGAAGTCAGTGGAGTGCACATGATTCTGTTCTATCCTAACAAACTATACATCAGCAGATTATTTATTCAGCTTTCAGGTGATGTATATATCTCTTTTTTTTTAATGTACCCTTATAACTGGTTTGTGGTCCAGGGTCATATATGTCTTCGTGTACATACAGTGGTACTCAATGCTGACTCTGAGCCTGAAGGGTTTCGTGATAGACTGGCATTTTCTCCTTCATCAGCATCACACGCATTAGGTCATGGTGCTTACGTTAACAGCGACGGAACCTGGAAAGCGCTCCACTGTGTTTACAACAGGAAAGGTTAAGGAGACCGACACAGAACAGAAGAAATAACTTCTGTCACTTAAGAAGAAAATACACGACACAGAACAGAAGAAATAACTTTAACCACTTAAGTCACATGGACAATTTTAACAATTTCTTTACTACCTTTCTGGGGCTTGCAAGTTGCAATGATGTTGTAGTATATGTGGGGGCAGAAAGCTCTCAGATTTCATAAAAAATATCTTACTTTGTGTTCAGAATTTTCATGTTTGGGCAAACTATCCCTTCAATCTCGAACCTCCTGGGAATCACAAAAAAGAACAGAGGAGAGACTGTTGGCAAAAAGAGAGCGTGACAGAGCTCGTAATAAAACTTTTCGGAGATGGCGAGTACTGAGGGATTGTAAAATGTTGTAATAGTGACACAGGCTTACTCAAAGGTAAAGGTATTACGAAACTGCCATATGTATCTCTCTAACAGAGTTCATTTTAAAGCATTATCTATTGTGAAGGGTCAATATTATTTGTTGTTGTAGTACTGTACTGGAATTTATTTTCAAGGAAGTATTGTCTATTACTGGGTAAAGCTACAGTCATGCCTTCTGCTAGTCAGCTAAAGATCCTTTCCATCTAAATCTCTCTTAAGCCTATAGTGAATGTTTTATGAGCAATAGGATAATCTCTATTTTTTGTAGTTATAAGAAAGAAACACATTCATCTGCAAAGTCGCAACTAAAGCACAACCAAACAATGTTCTTCTGCAAAATGAATGCAGTTTTGTTTTTAACTAAGAGAGGGACAAAAATGTTATTTATGTTAAAAATTATGTACCCTAAACTAGAAAAATTATAAAATGGCACATCATGACAAAAAGGTTGATTTTACATTTGGATTAACGGGTTATCATGTGACTTGACATTGAAATTCAATATCAAATCAGATTTATGTAAAATATTTTATATCATCTTATTGTTTTTATAAATATTGGTATATAAGCATACCTTCATTTTACATCTCCAAGATGTAACGGCAACCTTTTAACACTGATTAATTACTTTACAAATTACAAGTACAAACCAACCTTATAACAACGTAACAGTCATTGTTCACCGCAAACTAACCATATGGAAGAAGGTCTCCCAAACGCATCAAAGAGCACGCACATTAAGGATTATCGGTCACTTAAAGCTGCATATCTTCCTCTCAGCTCCCTTGTTGATGGTGTATACTGGTCGATATTTGAAGCCATTATTGAACAGAGGCCTAATTTTCTTTAGTCCATCTCTGCTTATCACCCTTCCCCTCTGTCCAGCTGCTTTGCCGCTGATGGACAACCAGATCACCTTCACGCAATGTGTGTGCATGTGTCTGGATTATCCTACAAAATCTTAATTGTTCTCAGTGATAAATCTGTGTCGATAAAATGAGAGGGGGGAAAGAGATTAGTTGTTTGACTGTTGCCTGAATATATATTCTGTTTGAGTTCACTAGTCATCCTCAACCATTCTCTAACCTCAGGCAATGACATCAAGATCGCTTTGCCAAGGCAATTATTTAGGTCCACCTGTGCCTTCAGTCATCTTCCAGCTAAATGCAGTGAGTGCAGGTGGCCGTGGAGGGAGGGGCTCATGCAGAAAGCTCTATCACTTTTCCCAGCTGTGCTGAGGGAACAGACGTTTAACTACAGTCACACCCCCCTGAGCCTGCAGCAAACACACAAATGTTTATAAAGCAAAGAGGTTAACCAATCATAACCTTCAGAACTTCAGCTTGGAATTAGAGATGCACTATATATATATATACACACACACACACACATATACACACACACACGCATATATATATAAAACACGAGTGCACTCAGAGATGAAGGAAAGCAGATATGATAAAGAAACAAGAAAATATCCAAAGCTCAAGGAACACATGGGACATTTCTGCTACACCGTGTATAATAATATTAAAATAATAATAAAATAATATTGTGTTAGTCTCCCTTTTGCTGCCTAAACAGCCCTGACCTGTCGAGCCATGGACTCCACTAGACCCCTGAAGGTGTGTTGTTGATCTGGCACCAAGATGTTAGCAGCTGATCCTTTAAATATGTTGCGAGGTAGGGCCTCCATGGATCAAACTTGTTTGTTCAGCACATCCCACAGATGCTCGTTTGGATTGAGATCTGGGGAATTTGGAGGCCAAGTCAACCCTTCAAACTCGTGGTTGTGCTCCTCAACCATTTCAACAAACGGCGATGCACTGTGTATTCTGAAAACTTTCTATCAGAACCAGCATTAACTCCTTGAGCAATTTGAGCTACAGTCGCTCGTCTGTTTGATCTGACCCCACAGGTCAGCCTTCGCTCCCCACGTGCATCATTGAGCCTTGGCCGCTCATGACCCTGTCGTCGGTTTACCACTATTCCTTCCTTGGGCCACTTCTGATAGTTATTGAGCACTGCAGACTGGGAACACCCCACAAGAACTGCAGTTATGGAGATGCTCTGACCTTGTCTGCTCGTCTAGCCATCACAATTTGGCCCTTATCAAACTCGCTCAAATGCTTACAGCTGCCCATTTTTCCTGCTTCTAACACATCAACTTTGAGGACAAAATGTTCACTTGCTCCCTAATATATCCCACCCATTAACGGGTGCCGTTATGAAGAGATAATCAGTGCTATTCACTTCACCTGTCAGTGATCATAATGTTACGATCAGTGTATATTTGTAGCATTCATTTTTTAAAATGATTTCTAATTAAATGTATATGATTGGTGCATGTTTTATGAGAAAATATTACAGTCATTCTAATTAAAGATGTCATGTTTCACTTGCAGTACTTTTTGTTTCTTAGCAATTATTTGTTAAAGGGTTAGTTCACCCAAAAATTAAAATTCTGTCAATAATTATTTACCCTCATGTCGTTGGACACCCGTAAGACCTCCGTTCATCTTTGGAACACAAATGAAGATATTTTTGTTAAAATCTGATGGCTCAGAAAGGCCTTCATTGACACCAAATGTAATTTCCTCTCTCAAGACCCATAAAAGGCACTAAAGACGTCGTTACAAAGCTCATCTCACTACAGTGGCTGTACAATAATTTTATGAAGCAACGAGAATAGTTTTTGTGCGCAAAAAACAACAACAACTACATTACGACATATAGTGGTGGGCCAATTTCAAAACAAATTTTCGAACGGTGATTCAGTGTATTGATTCAGGATTTAGATCAATGTCACATGATTTCAGCAGTTTGGTAGTTTGACATGCAATCCAAATCATGAATCAATACGCTGATTCATAATGGTTCGAAAATTTGTTTTGAAATTGGTCCATCACTATATAAGTGTTTTTTCTTTTCTTTTCTTTTTTTCGCACAAAAACTATCCTTGTCACTTCATAAAATAATTGTAGAGCCACTTTAGTGAGATGGGCTTTGTAACAATGTCTTTAGTGCCTTTTATGGGGCTTGAGAGAGGAAATGACATTGGTGTCAATAAAAGCCTTTCTGAACCAACAGATTTCAACAAAAATATCTTAATTTGTTCCGAAGATGAACGAAGGTCTTACGGGTGGTCGAACGACATGAGGGTAAGTAATTAATGACAGAATTTTCATGTTTGGGTGAATTAACCCTTTAAATTTACTAACCATTTCTGACTGAAAATGGTTTAAATTGTTTCAAGTAACCGCCTCCCCCCTTTTTTATCTTAAGGCCACCTAAGAAATATGTCTGGTTAGGTAAACTTGAAACCAGGATTGTATACAAATTGTATCATATACAAACATAAGCATTTTGTTTGATCATAAGCAGACAGGTACATTTTTAAATTAAATTTTTTAATTAAATGTATTACTCATTTATTTGTGAGTAGAATCCTCTCATTGTACAAAAAAACATTACTGTCAAATTAAATAAACATATTTCCTATCATGCCCCAAATTTTGCAACCCTAGTAGGGTATGTATAGAACTGAACTGGTCCAACCAATATAAGAGGTCACAGTCTACTTTAAGGGATATTTGTGATCACTGAAAACCAATTAAGTAACTCTTTACTCATGCATCCACACTGCCACATCAATGTCAAGTGATGGACTCTCTGCTGTATGATGAAATCTTACCCTCACTGCTTTCCTTTTGGTCTGTCAGCAATTACCCAGCCAAAAACACAACGGACAGCTTGTCAGCACTGGCCAGTATTTCATCAGGGATTCTGGAGTTATGAGGAAGCATTAGGCATGCAGGAGGGGGAGAGAAAGGCTAGATGAGAGGGAGAGGAGAGCACTAAAAGCAACTCATATACGGGTTACATAAGACTACGCAACGCACTGACGGTGAGTCAAGGACACAGCGCACACACAGACACCGCAGGAGGGATTCCCCAAACAACGAGGCTGAGCCAATGCAAGATTTACCTGCTATGACAATGCAGCCGTTTGTGCCGCACCATGACTGCGTAAAGCCTGCAGAGATCCAGGATGTGCTGCACAATTCATTCAATGACATAATTCACAGTGAAAGGGAAGGGCGTGAAACTCATGTTAATGAGATAGGGGGGAAAAGTGCCATCAAGACAAAAATGGACAATGTACAGATGGAGGTGAGGGAGTAGGTGTGAAAAAAAGAGAGATTAGAAACTCGTTTCAAAGTCAGAGCAGAACAATTCATCAACAACTAAAGCAGGATGTGGGATTATAATGCCGCAAGGTGAATCTGCCTCTTTATAAATGTGTTTCTTCAAATACGGGAACTTTTTTTGAAGAGAACTTGAAGAGAATGAACACCTTTCTTCATTTTTTCCCTTTTTTGTTATATGAAGGGCACACATTTCTTAACATGACCTTCAGCATGTATTTTCATCCTTTATAAATTGTATACTTTCATCATTAAATACAGCAAAATGAAATCATGTAATCAATTCATTTAAATATTAACTTCAAGCTTTAAATGTGCACTAGGTGATCTGGGAAGTGCTAACTTTAGCCTGCAAACAAACTTTACTCAAATAAAGATCATCAGTTAACTACATAAAAAACACCAGGCCAGTGTTATATATTTTGTTCAGTAATTACAATATCATCGGTTTCCAACTATTTTTAAATCGTGAAAAACAAATTTAAACAAGGAATTGGGATGTGTGATGGAGTCGCCTGTATCATAGCCAATTGCATCATATCTGCGTTACTCTCAGCTTTAGAAACACTTTACTCTTACTGCAGTGTGCAAAAAGTGTCACAGCAGCCGCCGAGCGAACACAGAGTAATGTCAGAACATCATTTTCAACACGCTCAAATGTATCCAATATGTTAAACAGAGCTGCGTTACCTCATACTCATGACCAGAAAAGCGGAAATGGAGGCGCCTGTTGAGTTTATTCGCTCCAGCGGCCAGCTCTCACAACACGTCATCCTGCTTTGCTTCATATTACAGCGACATTAATAATTGCATCCATGAACTAAGTCATATCCCGACTCTTTTCCACCAGCTGTGAAGCGAAGATCACATGTCCCAAGATTCTAAGCTCAAACTTGGGGTCATCAAACTACGCCTTTGTTTCGAATAGGCAACCTCTAGCAGACGGAAAAGTTACATAGTGCACCTTTAAATTAAAAT
Source organism: Pseudorasbora parva (assembly GCF_024679245.1). Taxonomy (NCBI): domain Eukaryota; kingdom Metazoa; phylum Chordata; class Actinopteri; order Cypriniformes; family Gobionidae; genus Pseudorasbora; species Pseudorasbora parva. Next base: position 31,462,944 of record NC_090187.1, on the reverse strand, counting down.
GTATTGTTTTAACATTATTTTATATTTAAAGTCCTTGTAAAGTCAAAATTAAATATTTGTTTCAAGTTTGTCACCAAAGAAAAATTTATTTATAACCACCCAGCTAAATCTGAATGATAAAAAAAAAAAAAAACACCAAGCAAAATCTTGAAAAAATAAGCAGCATTCTCTGCTTTCAAATGCTGGGGGCATGTCCGCTAAGCGGCGTAAGCACTCAAGACAACACAGGCACTTTTTTTCAATGATGGCACCAACTATCGGTAGTGACTGTAACTTGCGATTGAACAGGTGAACTGATGTGAATGCGCTCTAGTTATTATAGTGTTAGGAGAGGGACCAGGCTCAGTGGCTCCAGTGTGTCATCGAGCCACCGTTTTAGTACTACACAGTTCAATGTCTTTGTAATGTGTTTCAGGAATAGATTTCTAACATTTATAATGTGTTTAGAAACTGATTTTAGAATCGTCTTTACAGGGACTTTTATATTGTGATTTCTCTGCATACCACTAGAGGAAGCCTGAGCACTGCATTAGACGTTATTGAACAGTTATATAGCTAGAAAAAAGTGTCAGTGTGTAATAATATTTCTTGCATGCTATGGTTTCCTCGACGAGAGTCTGCCTAGTTCCAATGAAGATAGAAGGATCATAGATTCAGTGCCACTTGTTGTCACTTCAGAAGAAAAAATTCCATTGTTGTTGCTGCGGTTTTTGGAACATATTGATGACGCATAATATCTGCGTAAACAGGCTGCGCAGTGGTAGCAATGCAAAAACACGTTGACTGACAGGGAACACGTGGTATCATTTCATCCACACCAAATGCAATGATTGAACAATTTATGGTCCTACGCCTTCCACAGATGATATATATTGATAAAAATATATTTAGACTGATTTTGGATAGATAATATGCTAGCTATTGGAACCATCCAGTTCGCTCCAAGCGGGACTCGAACCCAGGTCTGCCGACAGGAGAGTCAGACGCTCTAACAAGGAGGCTAAAGGCTGCAACCTCTAATGTCAGTCACTTGAGCGTCTCTTGAGATCAGGGGAGTGAGGTTTACTTCCACAGCAACTACTAGCTGGCCACCGGTACACTATGAAATTTGCCGTTTTATTCCAAAAAATGTTAGTCAAAAAAATGCCATTCCAACACAATACATCATTAAAGAAAAAAAGTAAAAGTATTTGTGTAAATATTTATTTTTATCCAAATAAGTATGTCTACAGACTCACCACTAAGTGCCTCAATTTTTTTAATATTCATACCAATTAGATATTCTTCCACTGTTGTGAAAGGAGTCAGACTGCAGAGTGATAAAAAGCGATATAAAAGTATGATGCCATGGGCAACAGTGATATACATTCTTGCATTCATTAGTCATAAATATCTGACCGCTCAATGCCACATCTCAAATATTCAAGAGAGCTGTATGATAAAAAGCAGGATGTATAGCCACAGGACTTGAATGAATTATTTAGTTTGACCGTCTCTTTTACTGCATCTCTCTCTGAATTAATATAAGCTCAAATCCTCAAATATGTTCCGTTATTTGCCCCCACTAGACACAGAAAGAAATGGACAGGACTATAGAGCCAGACTCTTTTTAGCAAATGCATTTCAGCAAACCTCTTGCTTTCTGTGTCATTCATATTTAATGTTGATGCTTTACTGTCTTCTTCATTTCACCATCTCACCACAAAGTCAAGAGGGTGAAAGGTTATTACGTACACTTTATGTACACTTATGCCACGTTCCAGGCAACCCATACCCCATGTTTCTCTTGCCTTATGCACCGTTTTTTTCTCCTCTGTTTCCCTCAAATAAACAAGGAGTAAGCACCTTCAGCGATTATAAATGATTGTAAATTAGCTTAAGCCCCTTACGGTCCGCCATAGCTACCACAATTCCTCCAGTTTGGTGTGAGTCGGGGTTTGAAGTCGTAACTTACAGGCTCAAAAACGGGGGTGGGGGTTGGGGGCTGTGCGCCACCCGTCCCTTGAAATACGGAATCTTCACATATTTACAAGCAAAATGCGCATACCCAATCAAACTTATACGGGACATGATTTGTCCCTTATTTTACACAGGTCCACACATAGTTCAATAAACACACAAGGATTTTGTGGTGTGGAGAATACTAATAGCAAATATAAAGAAATCAATTTCACGTTAAGAGTACAGAAGCTAATTTGCGCAAGATTGCGTTTTAGCGTCTTTGCTGCCATAGCGAATCTAGAGAACATGCACTGGAAACTTGCACGTTTTTTAAAAAACATGTTGAGCTCGCGTTCACCGTTTGAATGCAAGAGGATTTCCAGATATAGGGCTGAATTAAAAAAATAAAAGGTAAAAAGTGGGTCTGTCCAGTAACTTACGATGAACCTATAGAGCAAACTTCATAATTGCAGAGAAGCATTTCAGTTGCTCAGACTCTCTGACTTAAAGCAGCATGTGCTGACAGACACATCCATGCTTCTAAGGTAGGCATATTGTTTTTTTTATGAAGAATATATTAATGTAATATTCCATGCATTATCAGAGCTTGGCAGACTTATTTTTCTAGACATTAGACTGATTAATTATTAGATTATAGCCTAATTAAATGTTATTAATTTATCATTGAGCTATAGGCTATATTCATATTTTATTTTTAATTTTTATTAGAAAAAATGGGACAAATAGTTACATAATAATATAGTCATGATCATAAATTAATAAAGAAAATTTAACATTTTTGAATTTCAGAATTGTCAATAAAGTGGTTACTGATGCACCCAAGTGCACCCAAAATGAAAATTCGGTCATAATTTCCCCGCCCTCAAATTGTACCAAACCTGTATACATTTCTTTGTTATGTTGAATTCATAGGAAGACACATTCCTACCATGGAAGTCAATGGAGCGCCCAAAGCAGCCTGGTTAAAAACTTTCTTCAAAATATTTTCTTTTGTATTCAGCAGAACAAAGAAACTCATACAGGTTTGGAACATCATGAGGGCTAGTAAATTATGACAAAATTTTCATTTTTGGGTGAACTATCCCTTTAAAGTGCACCAATAGGCTACTAAAGAGTTCTTTAGAAATAAACAAAATAATCAAATATAAATCATATAAAATGTGTTCTGTTGCAAGTTTACATAGTTGATTCCACGTTTATTTTTGGGCTGCTATCATTGTTTAATTGTCACTCTTATCACTCATATCACTCTTTAATTGCCAAGTTCATTAATTATTTTCAAAAACTGATTCAAAACTGATTTGGAAAAACACAAACACAAAATTACTTACTTTGAATATAAAAAGTGATTGTGGACTGGATATTTCTTTACCTTTTATCATAGTCTTGGGCATATCAAAGATTAGTAAAGATTAGTATTTTGTTTTGTTATTATTATTTCGGTATGGGATCATTTGAACTGAAGTGTCTCATAAATAATTAGACATATTAATTCCTAAACTATGGTGCATTTCCATACTCAGTAATATAAATAAAAGACTATATAATCTGGGCAAACCTGGTGGGATGTTCCCACCAAAGCTGAGACCAAACCTACGCCCTTGGGAACTAGCAAAAGAAGTGTCACTGTTGTCGCATTGCACCGTGTGTATGATAGGGCCCGTACAATTGCCTAAAAAGAAGCACCCAGATATGGTATCTAGAACATGGCTGTGACTAGTCAAGACAAGGAGTTGATCCACAGGACCAATGGCAAACTTCACACAGATACACAATCAAAACTTTGCTAGTAGACAAACAAAAGCTGTCTTTTGCTCATGTAGCTCAGTGTAGCAAAGAGCAGTTGGCATCTTTTATCTCCTACCTAATGAAATAGGTGGAATCTGTCTGCACTCGTTTGATGGATGATACAGATCCGGTTTTAATGGGCCTTGAGAGAGAAAGCAAAGAAAATGAGAAAGGGAGGGAGCGAGTGAGGAAATGAGAGAAACAGCCGAGAAAGAGAGATAAAGATGGAGAGCAAGAGTCCAAGAGAGAATGAGAGCGTGCAATCAAAGGAAAAAATCTGGGCTCACTGGAGAAAGCAAAAGGAAGAGGTGAAGAATAGTTGGGATCCATTATAAAAAATATGCAGTGGCGCTGCTAACAGTAAGACAGAACTTAACTCCGGGGTCCGAGTAGGCATCGGAGAGATGTATCTGATGCCGGTCATTTTTAATGAGGCAGCAAGGGAACTGAAGTCCAGAAAGCACAGCATGATACGCATCATCAGGGCAGAACAAAGTCCAGATGAAACCCCCAGCTGACTATAGAGCATCTAAACTACATTATACCAAGTTAAGACGAGGATTCTTACTTTTTTTTCTACAGAAAAAAAGAAAAAAAAAACTTAAAAAGGCTACAGTAAACAGTTGAAGGAACTGTATGTAAAAATGTATTTTATTAATCAATTAATCATAAAATGGCCCTGATTTGTCACTAGACATTAATAAATCATGTTAATTTCAAATACTCATATCACTGACAACAGTAGTCTGGCCAGGATATTGTCATTTAAGAGTTGTTGTTTTAGCCCTCAACTGATGTTGATGTGGACATGTTGTGTTTTGGCCATAAGCTCCACCCTCCACCTGTCGACCAATCACGGAGTCAGTAGTGTTTCGGCATCCGGGTTACCAGCTCTACTCTAGTTACCACAGCTGCAGCTACAAAAGTTCCTGCAGGATCCTGCAGCATATCTGGCAACCTTGAGTCAAAGGGGAGGGGAGAGGGGGTACACCGCTCTACAGTCATTTGAAAGTGATTGCAGTACCAGTTTTGGACAATACAAAAAATCTACTGTAAAATACTGTCAGATGTTTAGGTTTTGCAAGTAAAAATTATGAATTTCATATAATTTACAGCAAAAAACATTAAAGTGGTGTTTGCATGCGATTTCACTTTTTTAAACTTTAGTTAGTGTGTAATATTGTTGCTTGAGCATAAACAGTATCTGCAAAGTTACAGCGCTGAAAGTTCAATGCAAACTGAGATATTGTCTTTTAAAGACATTTGGCCATCTAACCAATCTAAGATCATTGCGTTTTTCAGAGGGATGTGATTCATAGAAGCAGGAAGCAAACAAGCCGTTCAAAGGACAGTGGAGACAGCGGTGTGGAATAAAGGTAAAATACAAGAAAAATATGGCGTTTAAAAAAAAGAAGTATTAAGGCATGCTATACGGCGCCCCATAAACACAACCAAGCCTAGAAAAAAACCATGGAATCACCCCTTTAAAGGACACTCTCATATAAATTTACTGTTATGAATTGTTAAATAAATAGGCATCAAAATGTCATTTTGTAATGCTACAAACATTGCCACAGGAGTTTTTTTTTTTTTTTTTACAGTGAATTTCTGGCAAACACAGCTATCAGTTTTTTTTGTTTTTTTTTACAGTGTGGGGTCTAAGTGAACTCTCATTAATAATAGAAATGAGGCAGGCAACATGTGGAACAGAGGCTCCTGGGGGTAAGTGGGGGCTAACCAGCACTCTCATCTATTATCCATCTGGACAGTCACCAGAGCTGTCACATCTAGTGTGAAAAAGAGGAAGAGTTTAGGAGCCATTGCGCCGTATACTGTACCTCCGTTAGGGGTTGTGTGTAGCTTAATCCAGAAAAAGCGAGATGTGTGACGCAGAAAGATGTCAAACACTTTTAATAAACACCATGAACATTAAACAGTACACAGTAATATTTAACACATAATACATACACTCACAATGTGTTTAACCCCCTTTTGCCTTCAGAACTGCCTTAATTCTATGTGGCATTGATTCAACAAGGTGCTGAAAGCATTCTTTAGAAATGTTGGCCCATATTGATAGGATAGCATCTTGCAGTTGATGGAGATTTGTGGGATGCACATCCAGGGCACAAAGCTCCCGTTCCACTGCATCCCAAAGATGCTCTATTGGGTTGAGATCTGGTGACTGTGGGGGCCATTTTAGTACAGTGAACTCAGTGTCATGTTCAAGAAACTAATTTGAAATGATTTAAGCTTTGTGACATGGTGCATTATCCTGCTGGAAGTAGCCATCAGAGGGTGGGTGGTCATAAAGGGATGGACATGGTCAGAAACAATGCTCAGGTAGGCCGTGACATTTAAACAATGCCCAATTGGCACTAGGGGGCCTAAAGTGTTTTAAGAAAACATCCCCCACACCATTACACCACCACCACAAGCCTGCATAGTGGCAACAAGGCATGATGGATCCATGTTCTCATTCTGTTTACGCCAAATTCTGACTCTACCATCTGAATGTCTCAACAGAAATCGAGACTCATCAGACTAGGCAGCATTTTTCCAGTCTTCAACTGTCCAATTTTGGTGAGCTTGTGCAAATTGTAGCCCCTTTTTCCTGTTTGTAGGGGAGATGAGTGGTACCCGGGGGGTCTTCTGCTGTTGTAGCCCATCCGCCTCAAGGTTGTGCATGTTGTGACTTCACAAGTGCTTTGCTGCATACCTCGGTTGTAACGAGTGGTTATTTCAGTCAAAGTTTACTCTTCTATCAACCTGAATCAGTCGGCCCATTCTCCTTTGACCTCTAGCATCAACAAGGCATTTTCTGCCACAGGACTGCCGCATACTGGATGTTTTTCCCTTTCACATCATTCTTTGTAAACCCTGGAAATGGTTGTGCCTGAAAATTCCAGTAACTGAGCAAATTGTGAAATACTCAGAATGGCCTGTCTGGCACCAACAACCATGGCATGCTCAACAAATTGCATATTTATGAGTGCATATTTAACAAATTAAACTTTAACGCATAATGATAGTGAACAGAGGAGAACTAAGGGCTTAAATACAATGAAGGAAGGCAATCAACAAAACTGGGAACAGGTGAGAACTAATGAAAACCCATGACCATTAGTAAATAAATAGAATGTGAAACTTGACTGTGGGTGTGAGCTCATGAGGAGTCGTGCAATATGGTATGCAAGTCTTGGCGAGAGGGGCAACAAACATTTTCATGTCCAGCACCATGTTGTTTAAATAGCAAATGTACTCACGCCCATCTGTTCTGGTGTGCTGGTCTGAAAACGAGGTGTGTTCAGGCGCATTGTTGGAGCGTTGCTATTTTAAGGCAACTGAAAAAAACTGTGCCATTGACCGACAAAAACCTGGTCAACAGTCAATGTCGCAGTATTTTTTGCATTATTTAAAGGGCGCGTAAGTAATATGCGCCTATAGGCGGGTCCACATGTAAATGGCGAATCCACCATGGTGCAAGCGCAAACTGGCTTTTAAAGGAAACGGGAGATGATGAGTATCTAATTGATAATGCCCAAAACAGACCTATGACTCATTAAGAGACTTGGTATAACCCCCTTGGACCATCTGCCGGGAGCACCGTCCATTTTTTCCATCGTTAGATTGGAAAATCTTAGACACTTAGTGTCCAAGATTCGGACACTAAGTGCATCTGCGCCATGTGCTTCAGACCATGCACTCAGATCATTAAAATAGGGCGCTTGAACAGTAATTTAAGTCAAATGTAAACTAAAAATAATGGGATCACCCGGATCAGACATTTATTAGGGATCTTGCATCAGAAAAAAAACGATGCAGCAGCCCCTATAAAAAATGTTAATGAGTGTAAAAAGTCACTACAAAGTGAAAGCTAGAGGGGTGATTCTCATTAGGGGTGGTCAAAAAGAAATATATGATTTGCATGAAGAAAATGAGGACTATTTTGAGACTTGTAAGCAATCCCCCCCACCCACCCGGTTTTGTAAGATTCATCAAGCTAGAGAAAGAAAAAAGTTAGAGAAGGAGCCAATATGGAGATGAGGTTTGAGAAAGGACAGCAAAAGGGCAGCAGGAAAATGAAAGTGGATAGAAGGAGAAAGAGATTAAGACTCACTGAAGAGCTTTCAAAAAGGGAAAAAAGAAACGGAGATGACGATCCTGCTTGGCTGTTTAAAGCTCTGTCCCCTTACTTAGCTTTCACCTTGTTACATGCCATTGACTGTTCTGTCAGAGCACAGTAAGGACAGAGTGATTGAGGGATGGGGAGGGGACTTGCCAATCATAATCCACTGCTGATTCAGTGAGAGAGAAGCTCCTGCTGAGACCAGAGTTGAGAACTGAGGGTCAAACATAGCGAGACTTTGGAGCTTTTGTCCCACTTCCAGCAGGTATTATTCTATATTATTTGATTTCTTGCCTGAAATTACAATACCTCAGTAGGAAATATAATACAAAAAAATGCGATCGCCTTCTAAAAATCCATTTGCGCAGCCATCATGTTACACTGTCATTAGAGCTGGGAAATAACCAACCAACACATTCGTAGAGAGGGATTTTTCTGCTGATGACGACTGCGTGGACCTCATCAACAGTTATTAAATATAGCAACACCAGCCAGGGCAACAAAACATATACTGTAAACTATTATTAAATAGTTTAATAAAGGAAAATAAAATGTATTTTAGTGTACAATGTGATTTGTACCTATACTAGCCTGTTACTCAGTTTTATAAAGGCTGTGAATGGGTCCAGTAGAGTGAATTACATTGCATTACGGTACTCAAACTGGGCAGATTGAGTGCCAGTCACAGTGTCACAGAGCCATTCACAATTAAATAGATGGTTCAGCCAAAATCTGAATGGCAGCCCAAAAGTTGAAACCCCAAAAAGTGCATACATCAATTATAAAAGTATTCCCGACAGCTCCAGGGTGTTAATAAAGGCCTTCTGAAGCTAAGTGATGCATTGGTGTAAGAAAATATATCCATATTTAACACGTTATAAAGTTAAATATCTAGATTCCTCCATACTGCGTTCCGTGTTCAATTTACAGAAATAGCATAACTGCCGCAACATATAAAGTCGGATGTAGAATAAGTGTTTTGAACTGCGAGAGGCACTTTCTACGTTGTTTAAAATCCTAATAAAATCTAAATGGACCCTATTTTCTTAGTTTACCCTATTTACCTATTTACATTACAGGTCTTGAGGTGAACAATTAATCCGTGCAAGTTAATACACAGAAAAAAATAGTTTGTCACGATAATCTTTAATCAAAGTCTTAAAAGTTCCAATCTGGAATGGCGTTCCTTCTCAGATGACGGCAGTTTGACGGTTTAGGTTTGAAAATGCTTAACCACTCGCCTCCAAACGTTACTCTGCTATGAGTGAGAGATGGAGAGGAGGAGTGCTGAGGTGAACCCTGCCCTATATTTAATATTCCGTTTCACTTGGAAATACGTCACAGCACTGAAGAAAAGTCACTTGCTACTTCCGGTTCACTGGGACTTTAAGTTGAATACGGAAGGTGGTCTGGAGGAAGCTAGATATTTTACTTTTTAAGTTTTAAATATGGATATTTAAACCCATCCATTCACTTTAAAATGCCTTTATTAACCCCCTAGAGCCGTGTGGATTACTTTTATAATAGACAGATGCACTTTTTTGGGCTTCAAATCTTTTTGGGTACTTTGTTTGACTGAGTATCAAAGATATTAGGAACTTTTTTACTCTCTGGACTATGTTTTTGAATAAGTATATGTACTCTTGTAGTGTATGCAATTACTTGTTACAATTTGCATGGAACCTAACTTTTTATGAAGCAGTTTATTTCTGCTACAAAAGAAGATATCACAATTTACAGGGAATTGAATTGACTAAATCTTGTGTGTTTTTGCCCTTACTCAGCTAAACTTGTAAACAAGGCTACTTTACACAAATGTGAGTGCATTTGCAGGTAGTTTTGAATCACAGGTGTTTATATTTGAGGTAAGGACATGACTGCAGCCAGTGATGAGGCCGAAACAAGCACGTCTACTGCAAGTGGGCATTGACTATTTCATTTTACTCAACATTATTTTATTTATCCAATAAATGACCTTTTTGAAGGATATTGGTTTACTTATACTATTTTTAAACTCTTGAGCTTAACTGAGACTTGAGTGTTTATAGACGATTCAGTTGTGATGATGACCTTCAATTAGTGCAATTTTTAAGTGTTCAGTTGTTTATTTTGTACTTAAAGGGGGGGTGAAACACTCAGTTTCAGTCAGTGTCATGTCAATCTTGAGTACCTATAGAGTAGCATTGCATCCTGCATATCTCCGAAAAGTCTTTATTTTTTTAATAATTATATAAGAAAGATGCGGTGTTCCGAGTCTTTCCGAAAAAAGCCGAGCGGGTGGGGGCGTGTCGTGTGAGCGGAGCTAAATAATGACGTGTGCAGCAGCGCGCTGTGTGTTGAGTCGAGTCCGTCATCCCTAACAGCGGGAAAAAAACTTTATTCAAAATAAAAATATGGCTTTTAATCAGATACAGCCATACATCTATGATCCGGAATCAGACCCAGAGGCTGCAGTTGAACAGGAGCAGCAGCAAAAACGACTAGAGCAGGACGTCTGTATGTGGTAAGTTACAAGTTATACACTAACTATATAATATGCTTAGCGGCTTGTGTTATTTACATATTTATACTTGAATTATATCGTCGTATTTTTGTCTTTGAAGGTGTACATGTGGGAAGTGCAGTTGTGCACGTGTGTTTGTGTGTTTACGCGTGGTTTGTGTAGACAGTAAGCGGACTAAAAAAACACAGACATTTGAAGCAGTCTCACTCACCCTTCTAACGTTGGGACTGCTCCATCCTTCAGCATTAGGCGATTGGGAAAATGCGGCGTCGAGCTGGGCCTTGTTTATGAAACAGTCGGCACCGAAATGCAGCGAACAGATATAAACATTCGCGCAACTCAGTTGCTGATCCGGAAAAGCAAATTACATCCACTGTTGCCTTAACGCGGGGTTTTGGAGAATCTGTGCAGGACAGTCTTGGTCTGGCAACCAAAAACGCACTTTTTTGGTGACATTATGTGCTATGTGTAATTGTCACCTGTCCAGCATCCTACAAACCAGCGCTTTGATGGGCGTAGGCTGTTGCTTTCGCTCTCTCCCTCTCTCTCTCTCTCACGCGCTTCCGGTAGAATTGTCCGTAAGGCCCATACAAGGAAATTCCGCCCCCACTAACGTCAATGGGGACGCATGATCGCAAAAAACTTGCCGAAACTTATGACTAACCGGAAGTAGTATTTTTGACAAAGAAATACTCCCATCAAACGTCCACCTTAACTTTTGAAACTTTGTCTATGTTTAGTATGGGATTCCAAGTCTTTAACAGTGTAAAAAGATCAGTATGCATGAAACAGCATTTCACCCCCCCTTTAAAGTAAACCTGATTGCTCTCCTCACAAATCAACTGTTTCTTGTTTTTCCCTGGCATGTTTCCTAGGTTTTGAGGACTAGTGCATATGTTGAGGACTAAAGTACTTTTAAAATCCAACACGCTGCTATTTCAAAAAATAAATAAATAAATGTGAAAAGGGTTCTTTCAAGGATCCAAGATATATTCCATGTAGTCTTAAGCGTCTTTACAAGAAAAGTGTTAAAGCTTTCACCTTAAAATGATGTCAGGTGTATTTACAACACAGTGGGAGCTCCAGGTGTGCTTTTCACATAAACATGAGTCAGTTCACACTGCTGAAAAAACACACTGAAGAAATGTGCCCACATGAATACACAGGATGAAAATGTATTACAATACCTCAGCGGAATTATGAAAATTTAAGCCTTATTCAGTTGCATTATTGGTCAAATGGTGTCACTTGGATACATGTAGGCCTACTTATTCAATTTCAATTTGACTTAATTGGACACACACCAGAGTGTAATGAAATGAGTATCAGCGCTGACACCCCACCTCAGTGGCCACACTTGACAGGTCACAATTCAGCTCTGCGAGGCACAGATAACGGCACCTGCCACTCCTCTGCCCAGATAATACAAGAAACTTACTGAGCATGCCCAAACAACCATTTCACTACATTTAATGACCTGGTTTAATTTACAGTGACCCAAAAAATATTTTGACACCTGAGTCACACTTTTCACTGCAGTTTCACTGCATTAGCTTACAAAATATCAAACCAAGCGGCATCTGCAAACAAATTACGCAAGTGTGTTTCAACATTTTAACAAATATTTCTCATAAAAATAAATAAATCAACATTATTACTACTAAATACATTTAAGGCAACTGTCCATCAAACTCAAGTCATGTACCACGTGTCTCCACAAGAGGGCTCTGCTGTTATAGTTTTTGATGTCTTACAGTTTAAAAAAAAATTCTTACACACTAAAAGGGGTACATGAGACCCACTTAGAGAAACCATTCACTCAAATAATCTTCAGACCAAGTCTGCAAAAAGGTACATTTGATGCTTTACACTCAGTTCTTTACAGTAGCACATTATTCCAAATTATTAGCTCTTTAGTGTTTCATTTGGAAATCACTAGAATTGAAATGCCACACTCATTTACTAATTACCTACATCCAGTGATCTGATATACACCTAATTTGCTCACTTAAAAATAGTGAGAAAGAAATAAACTATTTTTTACCCTCTTGCATTTGTATTTATAGTGTAAATATTACTTTACACTAAAGTATGGGAAAAAAGTATATTGCTGTCACAAAAGCAAAAAGGTACTATGTACTAATATGCACAATTAAAGTACTGATATGTACCTTTTAAGGTACTAATGTGCCATTTAAGTGTCTAATAGTTCACTTTTGTACCTTAGGGAACTGCCCTAGTGACAACACTGTACCTTTTTTTCTGAGAGTGTAGGGTTATGGTTTGGTTTAGTGTTAGTTACTTGTAATAATGAATAATTTACTGTTACTATAGTAAGCATATGTAGCAACATGCAACTACGTCACCTTAAATAAAGTGTTACCATTTTCACCCTGCATACAAGACACGTTTATTTCTGTTCCACTTCACATGCTTCAACAGCTTCAAATTCTGCTGAAAAGCAGCTCTAAGCCAATAGTGTCAAACGTGTTGATTCAGTTCAGTTCAATAAAAGTGAAGTTCATCAATTGTGCACACATACTGCATATACAGTGTATTTGTGCACATGTACGTGTGAGCGCTTTAACTCTCGTGCGCGCCACTGCACACTGATCAAGCAAAAGACAAGAGAGTGTTTGTTATACATTTTTCACACCTGTGTGTAGTCTGGTGTGCATGTGGCCAATCATTGAATGGCTTGTGTGTAGAGTTTTTGCTCTAAAGTGTTTGCTTTTGCAAGAGATGTGACGTTTTGCGTCTTGTGTGTGTGTGTGTTTTGTGGTAGAGCACTCAGATGGTTTCAGAAATTGTTCATAAAATAATAATTGAATAATAACTAACCCAAGACATGCCTGTAATATTAGGCACAAATACCCACTGAGTTTGAGGTCAGTTTTTTCTTCTAAGAAATTAATACTTTTAATTCAGCAAGTTGATCAGAGATTACAAAAGATTACTGTTTAAAATAAATGCTGTTCTTCTGAACTTTCTGTTCATCAAAGAATCTTGAAAGTCTATTTTCCACAAAAATATTAAGCAGCACAACTGTTGTAAACATTGATGATGAGGATGATAATAAGAATTTGTTTGAGCAGAATCAGTATATTAAAATTATTTCTGAAGGATCATGTGACTTAAGACTGGATTAAAGGCTACTGAAAACTCAGTTGTCATCATGGGAATAAATTACATTTTACAATTTACTACAACAGAAAAGTTATTTTAAACAGTAACAATATTTCACTGTTTTTACTGATCAAATAAATGCAGCCTTGATGAAAAGAAAAACTGTTTATTTCGAATACATTTTTAAAATCCTGCTGACTCCAAATTTAGCTGCAGGGTAAATTTAGTTTTGTCATAATGACGGTAATAAAAACTGCTAATTATTGTGAAGCAGTGACACAGTTGTGCTCAAATATGTAGATATACTATGAAAAGGCCACTAGATGGAAAAGTAGACTGTATGAAATAGAACTGACACAAACTCCAGGGCAAAGTACACTGGCATTTAAAGCATACTCCAAAACAACAGATGAAACGAATATGGGACATTGGCTTCCTTAATTCAGTCTCCTAAAGGTCATACTGTAACACCTCTCCCAACATCTATGGATTTATATCAAAACAACAACAGCAGGAATCTAACGAACAGCCTGAGGGCAATCACTGTGAGTCGATGCAAAATCATTCATTGCCTAAGCACGTAACATAACCTTACATGATCCCTGTAACTGGCAAGGGAAACGTGTGAGGACAAATCATACAGTATGTCTATATAAAAGTGTATTGGTTAATTGGTCACTTTGAGCATACCTTCACAAGTGTACACGTGTGTGTTGTAAAGATCTGTTCTTGTACCCTGACAGCTTGTTGGTGTGTGTGTGTGTGCAGGTGTGAAGCTATGCAGGGACAGGTGGGCTGTAGGTCACTCATAGCCAGCGGGATAGCCAGTGATTAAAGAGGGTCTCATTTGACGTCTAACTTTCCGAGGGAGGACCAATGTCCGTACTATTCTGGGTTCAGCACACACCCTTCCCTTCTGACCACATGCTGTAACCAGACACCTTAACTGCCATTCAGGCAAACCCGCTGACGCACACTGTAATCTATGAAACTGGATGTTCAGCTCTGAACATTCTGTTTTGTTTTATTTTTAAAAACGAATAACATGAAAATGTCACAATGTTATTTTTCTGTCTGAAACATTGTTACAGAACTGATATGGTGTATCCTTTTCCACACATTATAAAAGTAGTCAAAGTAAGTAAAATCACTAATAAATAAATAAACAAACACACATGCATGCACACATACATACTGTACATCCATAATGCTTATTTTGTTAATCCTATAAAAATATAGTATATTGGGGGTGATATTAGGGCTTTCAACACATTAAAATCATTCTAAAATGTGCAGTGTGTTAGCCTAGAAATCTAGACGCACCCTAGCAGCAGCAAATTTAATTTGCCCGCAAGTGTGGTCTAGGCACTCTCAATACCATTCTGAGCTGTGTTCCTCAAAATCTGGACGGCCCAATCACATCATGTATCGAGTCGGCGGGCGGGGCCATAATGATGACGGCCGAGTTGCGTTTGCGTGCTTCTAGTTAACACAGAAACTGGCGAACGGCGGCGGTCTTTCGAAATCAGCTCTGACCGCGACTCTGAAGACTTGGAGTTAAGCTTTTCTCTGAGAAAAGAACAAAGAACGGCACTGAAGTCATTCTTAAAAAGCGAAGATGTGTTCGGAGTTTAGCCGACCGGATACGGCGAATGTTTAATCTATCAGCGAGCTCTGTTTAACCTTCGTTGCTCTGGTTGGTGTAGCGCTATCCTATCGCGTGCAGAGGGTGTTTGAAAGACAACCGTTTATCCCGCCCCTCGGATTGAGATTGTCTATGGTGAGTTTCCAGACCAAACATCTTGATCTGGGTCTGGCTTGTCAGGCTAGCAGTGTGTACCATTTTTGAGGATTTATTGATAGAAATGCAATATAATATACATAACTATGTTTTCAGTGGTGTATAAAGACCTTACACAATGAACCGTTATGTTTTTATTACTTTAGAATGAGCCATTTCAATCTACATACAAGTCGCCATTTTGCACCGCCATGTTTCTACCGTAGCCCTTAACGGACAAACTTCTCTACAAGAGCTTGCTACTCTCTGCTGTCTCAGACCATGACATCTTTGTCCTGTGTCAGCCACCGTAGATTCTCTATGTGCTTCAAAACGGAGGGGTGAGCGATGGGCGAATGCAATTCGCAACCTCACCACTAGATGTCGCCAAAAAATGTACATAGTTAAATGACAATGAAATTATATCATATATACAATAGAAAGCAAAGAAATCACGTTTAGAAGAGAAACACACTTTTATTGCGTAAATAACAAATAATATGATTAAGTAAATTGGACAATGTGTGTTTTCCTGTTTTTTCAGTGTACATCCAGTGATCTGATATACACCTCATTTTACGACTTCAAACCACGATACACAACCTTGTAGCTTTCCAGGCAAAGTCACGCCAAACTGTCAAATACCTGCAAATAACATTCGTTTTAAATAAGAATCCCATCTGATTTTCATTTCACCATTAAAAAAAGTATTTGTCTGAATTTCACCAAACTTTTCAGGGAAGTTTCACCATGGTTTCTGTCAAAACTCTCAGTCAAAGCTCAGGTGTCTCATTACAAAAAGCTTTCTCGCCTTCAGCACTAACTGAATCACGGACTCACTCAAAAAACCTTTTGAGTCTGCTGACTGTCCACATTAGAATGCCTTTTTTTTTAAAAGTCAAACATGCTGGTCAGCATTCACACAGGCTTCACACACTGAAACTTTATAACAAAGTGAAAGAAGAGTTATAGCCTCCATCTTAATAAATCAACATGGCAGGTGAATTAGGGCTCTGCCTGATTTCACATTAAATTTTCGGAATATTACGACAAAGCAAAATGTTATCATCTAATCTCCGTCCAAGACAGTGATCTCATAAACTCTCTTGAGATTGAGTGTTCCCATGCACAACCAGAAAAAGCCAATCAACTGGAGCTTAACTTTCTCATAAATCAATTCTGTGGAAGGAAATTACACACAGTTTGCACCCTTGTCCACGTGATGCCAATATTCTCAGACACTTCACATCTTCATTATAAATTAATGTGTGACTAGACTACCGCCCCGGGCACTGAGTAACTTTAATGCTCTTTTAATCCCATCTACATGACAGTACAGAACCGTCCAAGGTCTGTTTAGTAATGTTCTTGCATACTGAAGTGTATACCATTCACATCACCTCAGGCGTAAATACACCAAGATACACCAAGGCCATGTAGCAATCAATATAACTGGCACTTTACAAATTTCTACTTTCATTCATGAGATTATCACTATATTTTTCAATGATTTATGTCTTAAAGGGATAGTTTGCCCAAAATTGTTATTCTTTCGCCATAAGTCGACTTGCGCACCGCTGATCACCAGAAGTTATTTTAATAAAGTTTTAAATATGGATATTTTTCTTACACAAACACGCTACTTCGCTTCAGAAGGCCTTTATTAACCCCCCGGAGCCGTGTGGAGCAGTTTTATGATGGATAGATGCACTTTTATGTACTTCAAAAACTAACCAACAAGTAAGTCACTGTCATTATAAAGCTTGGAACCAGGACTTGGAGCCAGGACTTTTTTTTAAAATATAACTCCGATTGTATTCGTCTAAAAGAAGAATATCATATACATCAAGGATGGCTTGAGGGTGAGTAAATCATGGGCTTGTTCATTTTTGGGTGAACTATCCCTTTAAAATGATCCCCAGAATTATAGGACCACAAATAAACATGTATGAATGTTATTGCATTGAGATAGCCAAGCGGTACAAGAGCACAGCTTTCAAGAAACCCATTTCACAAAATGTTTCAAACTACTGCTGGATACCGGTGTCTAATGTAATTACCTGTGATGTGGTGCTGTTTGGTACTGACACGGTTGCTGCTTTGGATGGAACAGCACAAATGTAGCATAGCCAACATGGTAAGAATCATCACCACACTCTGCAGGAGCAAAGGCAGCTCAAACTGTTTGCCTATCCTGCAAAACAAAGCAATAAAGAGTTCATTCAAAGGTAGCGTGTGTAAAAGCTGTACCTCTATAGAAAAATCAAAACAGTCCTCCTATTTTCCATTGGTCAAACAAACTGAAATCCTGCAACAGACACACACCATTGCTTGAGCCATTGTTGTTATGCTGTGCTAGTTTGGATACACAAACAAAGCCATTTGTGAAGCCACAGAGCTGAAAATTGCTTATTTATAGCTCTCTTTATATATTAAAGTTGCAATGTAATGAAAGCAGAAACTTTTTTTTTTTTTTGCATACATTCTAGTGAAATGGATTATCATAAAGAAAAAAGAAAATGTAAGGCGAGACTTGGTTCTCCACCAGATTGGCTGGAGGCAGTTCTGAATATGAGCTTGCAGTCGATTGCAAAAATGGGGCAGATTTAAGTGGACTAAACGTCTGGAGAAGTTTCCGTTTCATCAGAAGATCCAGTAATGAAATTTTAAAAAACAAACACATGCATGGATGGATGAATTGTTTGCAATAAGATCAGTATACTACTTACACATATCTTATAAGATGAATTTAGAACATGCACTCTTACTAAAGGCTGTATCGATATAACTGGTTCTATGAAGAACCTTAACACCCATGGAAACTTTCCACTGGACAAAGGGTTCTTTAAGTTATTAAAATATTTTTCACACTGGGGGCTTAATAAAGGCCTTCTGAAGTGAATCGATGGGTTTGTGTAAGAAAAATATTAATATTTAAAACAAAGTAAAAATATCTATCTTCCAGTCGACCACCTTCTGTATTCAACTTATAAAAAAAGCATAACTGCCGCAACGTTGATGTTGGATGTAGTGTAAGCACTTTGAACTGCGAGTGGCGTTACACTTTGTTAGTTGAATACAGAAGGCCTTTATTAACCCCCCGGAGCCGTGTGAATTTACTTTTATAATGGATGCACTTTTTAGTCTTAAAGGTCCTGTTCTTCGCGATTCCAACTTTCAAACTTTAGTTAGTGTGTAATGTTGCTGTTAGAGCATAAATAATACCTGTAAAATTATAAATCTCAAAGTTCAATGCCAAGCGAGATATTTTATTTAACAGAAGTTCCCTTTCAAAGCCTACAGCGAACGCCGGTTTGGACTACAGCAGGAAGTGCAGGGATGTATTGACGTCACTAGAACCGTTTGTTGACTAACCCTCCGCCCAAAAGAACATGCAAAATAGGGGGCGTGGTCTTGTTGCTCTCTCACGTGGAGAAGAGCGCGCATTCAGCGCTTGCATCTCCCCATTATGGTAAGAGGCGGGACCTTTCCGGGTAAAGTGCGCTAAGCTGCTGTCCAATCACAACACGGGAAGCACTGGCCCAATCAGAACTCGTTACGTGTTTCTGAAGGAGGGACTTCATAGAACAAGGAAATCATCAGGCCGTTTTTAGGACAGAGAAAACAGCGCTGTACAGATAAGTCAATTGTGTGAAAAATACTGTGTTTTTTACACGCAAAACATGAACTCATGTTGTATTGCACACTGTAAACATAATCAAAGCTTCGAAAACACGCGAAGAACGGGACCTTTGACATTTTGGGCTGCCATTCACTGTCATTATAAAGCTTGAATTAGCCAGGACATTTTTTTTATATAACACTGATTGTATTCATCTGAAAGAAGAATATTATATATATCTAGGATGGCTTGAGGGTGAGAAAATTATGGGATAATTTAATTATTGTGAAATATCCCTTTAAGAACTGTTTACAGAAATGTTATTTGATTAAGGTTTTTTTGGAACCTTTATTTTTAAGGGCGCAGCTAAGGTAAGTTTCCATTTCATGTGGGGTGCTGACTTTGAAAGAATTTTCTTTTTTTAAGGAGCTTAAAAGCATACATAAAACTGCACAATAAAAATTATATAGGGAAGAGAGGATATCCTCCAAACAATAAACAAATAAATAAATGAGCAGGCAAAATAAATGAACAGGCAAAAAATAAAAATATATATTTTTTTATTTCACTTTGATTTCCACATTTCGCCATCAATCAACTCTAACTGCTGCTGCAGTAACATTAACTCTCCTCCACTCACCAGAAGAAAATGCGAAGTATATTAGCGATGAGCAGCACCAGACAGACTCTTGTGGAGAATCCCTCAGCATTATTGGTCCTCTGAATCTCCTGGTACTGGGGGATGTAGGGCACCGCACCCCCAAACACCAACACACCAGAAGCCAGCCAGGATAGTAGAGTCCACGAGCTCTCCATGTTCTCTTCTGACCCCTGCTCCATCTCTTAGTCCTTAAAACACTCCCTTTATACTCATATCCCCTGCAAGAAGAGTTTTTAGGACACTTTTACATTTGATCACATATACAGGGAGTGCAGAATTATTAGGCAAATGAGTATTTTGACCACATCATCCTCGTTATGCATGTTGTCTTACTCCAAGCTGTATAGGCTGGAAAGCCTACTACCAATTAAGCATATTAGGTGATGTGCATCTCTGTAATGAGAAGGGGTTTGGTCTAATGACATCAACACCCTATATCAGGTGTGCATAATTATTAGGCAACTTCCTTTCCTTTGGCAAAATGGGTCAAAAGAAGGACTTGACAGGCTCAGAAAAGTCAAAAATAGTGAGATATATTGCAGAGGCATGCAGCAGTCTTAAAATAGCCAAGCTTCTGAAGCGTGATCATCGAACAATCAAGCGTTTCATTCAAAATAGTCAACAGGGTCGCAAGAAGCTTGTGGAAAAACCAAGGCGCAAAGTAACTGCCCGTGAACTGAGAAAAGTCAAGCGTGCAGCTGCCAAGATGCCACTTGCCACCAGTTTGGCCATATTTCAGAGCTGCAACATCACTGGAGTGCGCAAAAGCACAAGGTGTGCAATACTCAGAGACATGGCCAAGGTAAGAAAGGCAGAAAGTCGACCACCACTGAACAAGACACACAAGCTGAAACGTCAAGACTGGGCCAAGAAATATCTCAAGACTGATTTTTCTAAGGTTTTATGGACTTATGAAATGAGAGTGAGTCTTGATGGGCCAGATGGATGGGCCCGTGGCTGGATTGGTAAAGGGCAGAGAGCTCCAGTCCGACTCAGACGCCAGCAAGGTGGAGGTGTAGTACTGGTTTGGGCTGGTATCATCAAAGATGAGCTTGTGGGGCCTTTTCGGGTTGAGGATGGAGTCAAGCTCAACTCCCAGTCCTACTGCCAGTTTCTGGAAGACACCTTCTTCAAGCAGTGGTACAGGAAGAAGTCTGCATCCTTCAAGAAAAACATGATTTTCATTCAGGACAATGCTCCATCACACGCGTCCAAGTACTCCACAGCGTGGCTGGCAAGAAAGGGTTTAAAAGAAGAAAATCTAATGATATGGCCTCCTTATTCATCTGATCTGAACCCCATTGAGAACCTGTGGTCCATCATCAAATGTGCGATTTACAAGGAGGGAAAACAGTACACCTCTCTGAACAGTGTCTGGGAGGCTGTGGTTGCTGCTGCACGCAATGTTGATGGTGAACAGATCAAAACACTGACAGAATCCATGGATGGCAGGCTTTTGGGTGTCCTTGCAAAGAAAGGGTGCTATATTGGTCACTGATTTGTTTTTGTTTGGTTTTTGAATGTCAGAAATGTATATTTGTGAATGTTGAGATGTTATATTGGTTTCACTGGTAAAAATAAATAATTGAAATGGGAATAAATTAGTTTTTTGTTAAGTTGCCTAATAATTATGCACAGTAATAGTCACCTGCACACACAGATATCCCCCTAAAATAGCTAAAACTAAAACTTCCAAAAATATTCAGCTTTGATATTAATGAGTTGTTTGTGTTCATTGAGAACATGGTTGTTGTTCAATAATAAAATGAATCCTCAAAAATACAACTTGCCTTATAATTCTGCACTCCCTGTATAATAAAGTGCAATGCAATCTAAAAGAGGCAGATTTTGCTGTAACATGCCCTTACACCACCAATAATAGCAACAGTGCCACCTTCAGTAACCTTAAAGCTCTCACAGGAACAACAATACCAGCAATATAAACACATTGTATTAATGATTCACATACTCCTTTCTGCACATGAAATAACACGAAGGACCATTTTCATAGCAGTGAAACAGTAACAGTCGTCTACACACTGCCACCTGATCTTAGGGTATCTCAGCTAAACAGGATGTTTGTGCACCAAAAGATAAGGCTTCTCTTTGTCTCTAACCACACAAACATCTCCTCTAAAGGATGGGCTGAGTCACAGGATCTTGAACTCACTGCTGAGAAGTTTCAAAACAGTTATGAACTAACGTTGCAGCATCATTTCCCCAATTCAGCACAAGTCTTGGACAGACATGTTTCATGAGGGTGTGTGCATTCTTTAAAGATTGTAGGAAAAGGGTTGAGACGCTATAATGTGTAATCCAGGCAAACACAAAGCCTGGAAGAAGCTCATTTTAAAACCAGCATTGTGTTTTTGAGCAATTGACCCCTCTATGAATGCCCACCAATTTGTATTGCATAAATATATATATATAAGATAGTTATAATGAAGTTGACTGATAGTCGTTAACAGTCAGTAACATTAGCCTTGGTTTGTCATGTATGCCGTAATTTTCCAGCATTATTGTTTATGGATTTATTTCTGACTAATGTTAATGACTGTTAATGACTATCAGTCAACTTCATTATAACTTTATCTTTGTATCCAGTTAGAAAACTATTACCTAGTTGATGGTTGAAAAGCACTACATTTCACAGAAAAAAAAAGTGTGAAATTAAAGCACAAATGGAAAATATCAAGATAAAAAACAAGCTGAAGGGTCCTGCAACAAAAGTGGACTTTATGGGTTTAAGTCAGATTAGTAAGGAATGTATAATCCATATAAAGTCAACTGGAACCAAAACTTGCACATTGCTTCTGTCCTCTATAGTGGCAGTCTATCAGTAAAGTATACTTTCTTAGAAGTGCTACTGTACATAGAGGTGTTGCATAACTTCTGCATTCCGTGGGGGGTTGAGCTCTTCTGACATGTCTACTGCAAAAAAGATGTTTACATCCACCCTAACAGTTAATAGATTTAAATTACTGAACAGAAAAAAGGAGACTTCTCTGGAATGACTAACATGGCCATACAACACGTTTGGAATGCTTGAGGCACTTCATGCCACGTGCACGTATTTAGAAACCGGATAGCACATTGGGACAGCAGAAACATTTCTCACGTAAGTTAACGTTAGATTCCAACCTGAAGATTTGGTTGGTTCACACAGAACGCGTTTTTGTGCTCCTTTAAAAAGGTTTTTCATTGTCTCTGTTTTGGTCCAAAGCTGTATGTTGCAAGTAGTTCAAACGTCTCAAGACCTCAATTCAATTTCGTCGCGCTCTGATAGCTGTTTTAAAGCAGCAAAAAGCAAGCACCCATGTGAATAGCCGCTAAGACTGGTGATGGGAATTGAACCATATCCGCGAGTCGATTCTTTTGAACAGTTTGTCAATCGAATCGATCGGTTCCAAAAACAATTGAGTGGTTCTTTTACCTTTACCACGTCCTACTCGTTGCTGCTTATTTTATTTTTAAGTTAAATCTTAAGGGCCTTTAACACCTTTTGAATGATAACTTTAAAGATAAAGAATTTAAAGAATGATAACTTACTGTATCAACCACGCCTTAACCATATTAGCGTCTTACAGTCTGGTTCACACCAGTGGCGAGGCCAGAAATTTTTAACTGAGTGGACCTTGGTGGAATAGGGTGGACCTCAATGACTACTCTCAAATTACACACATTTAACAATATGGGACAAAATCACTTGACAGTAAATATAAGCTATATATGATTTATTTTTTGCCAACAAATTCATATAATTCATATATACAAAATTAATTTATAACAAGCAGCTACAAAGCCTATTGCAAGGAAGACAAATATAGATATTGTGCTGCTATATGACCACTGTAACAAGACATCAGTGTTCAGTATTGGGTTAATTTTAAAATGGAATAACCAGTTCTTGTCAACTAATGCAACTATAACTGTTGTCAAACATTTATTTGCAGCTTAACCTGTGAGAATTTTGTCTCGTGTTATGCACTGTGGCCCATGTTAAAAGTTTATTTCACTAGAAGCCGTAAACTCATTTTCCCATCCCCTCAACAATACGCGATTGGCTAAACATTACTACTGAGCTTATTGATTGGCTGTTGCAATAAGTCAGTTATATGAAAATGTTTTCGCTCTACAGTAATTATTTTTTAATGGGGCTGTCAATTGATTAAAATATTTAATCGCTATTAATCGCATGATTGTCATGAGTTAACTCGCGATTAATCGCAATTTAATCGCACATTTTTAGCAATTGTAAATCTTAAATTACGTTTTTGATACTCTAAACAACATGAGTATGGACAAATATGCATGCTTTATGCAAATGTACATTTATTATTAGTGAAACCATACTTATTCAATAATAATCAATACAGCATGAAGATTAGACATATCAAAGGTCATAGATGTTTATTTAAGAAATTGTTCATGTCTCTTAAGCCTAAACTTAAAAATCAAGAGTAAGCAGTGATTTCTCTCATTTTAAGAATATAAAGGGAGTTTTTACACTGGCAGTTTAATTCAGAGCAGGGCAAAGTTCGTATGAAAAATTGGTAATGTGTACCAGTGAGCGCACCAGATCCACAACATACCTGGAGGAGGGCCATACTGCACGAGTAGGAATATAGTGCGGCCCCTTTAAGAGACGCGCGCTCCCTATTGAACTGCCGGTATTTTGCGTGTGCGTGATTTACGATTTACGTGGACAGTGTGAAGAACATGGACTCGGGAGCGCGCTTGTTCAGGAACGTAACCTGTGCATTCGTTTTAGCCGATTGTAATGTATTTAGTCCAATAAAACAGGTGTACTGTAAGCGGTGATGGTGTTAATGATTTACCTCAGACATGAGCGAGAGTGAGCTGCAGTGCATCGCGCTGAAAAAACGCACTTTTCTTTCTGAAGTCTAATAAAAGTTAAACAAAAAATGTGGTAGCTTAGGCTATGTGATAGCTTATGTAGGCAATAACTGCACTTTTGGTTTAGAATATTAATGTCAACCCTTTTCTTTCCCTATTAATGTTTGCTGCTGCATCCTTTGAGTCTGACTGCTCTCACTTTTTCCAACTACGGGCTACGCCCTATGCTACGGATCAAACAGAAAATGCACGCTGCGTTAATAAATTTAGTGCTGTTAAAATGAATTTGCGTTAACGCGTTATTAACATATTTGACAGCCCTATTTTTTAATGAAACTTTTTGTATGTGTTTAAGTGATTTGTGTTGTCACATAGGCATATTATTTTCTGCTATCCCAATTTTTTTTTTTTTTTTTGTCTGTTCTGATTGGGTGGGCCAGCCGTCAATCTGAGTGGGCCAGTGCCACCCTGGCCCTTATGTAGCCTCGCCCCTGGTTCACACCATCAGACGATGTCTATTCGCGCGTGTAATTATGCTTTGGGCACGTTACAGCAGGATTGATTCTGATTGGCTGAAAATTTTGTCGTTCATCAGCTGGATAGAAGAATCTTTCTGAAAGTGATTCCAACGATATCGTTTGTCGTGGTGTGAACTCTGCTGCTATATCTTTAAAATTGAGAACGATATTTATAACTATCATTTGGTGTGTGTCCCAGTCATATGATTTACTCACAAGTTAGAGCCTATAAAGGCTGAATTTATTTACAATAGCATATTAGAAATTAATTCATCATCAGGCGTAAAGTTATTTAAAAGCTAGCTATTTGCACCGTACAACTTTTTTATAAAGTGTGGTTGAACTTTATGAATGCTGTGGTTAGGTCGAGTACTCGTCGTATTACTTACATTTTTCCTCTTATCAGTCAATAGTCTCACTCATTTGTTCTCGAATCATTATGAATATGACTATCCCAATAAGATGCACACATTTCCACTAGAACATTACACACGGTTAATTCGAGAACTCCTCTTGATTCAGTTCGATTCGAAAAAATCTTTCTTTTCACAAAACGCGCCCAAACGATTCATCTAAAAAGATCCGACTCAAAAGAACAATTCGTTACTATCACCGATTGAGGGATATGGAAAACCACGATACGCTGCGTTAACAACTTATCTGCATGTTTTGTCTTGTTCAATAAAGTGAACCCAATCATTGTGAACGTTCAGTATCGCGTTTAGAGCTCTGTACGCATCGCGAAAGAAATTAACCCATGGTGCTTTTTAAAGCACTACTCAAAACTCTTTCTGCATATGCAGCTAGTTTCGCTTTACTGTAACGAAACAGCGTGATATAAGTTGCAAAGAAGGGGAAAAACGTAGCAAGTTCAAGCATACCTTATTTCGGGCGAAGACTTGTTTGACAACTAGCCCAGCAGCACACTCTCATGAATGCTGTCTCATCTAGCCATCATCTAGTCTAAATCAGGCTGATGCAGTTTTGTGATGTGGGCTTGACCGCGCGCAGCTTTCATCGGTCTAATGTTACAGAAGAGGAAAACAAACAGGGAGAACACCACAAGATCCCATCAAACATAATATTTGTTTGAATACTCCCATTATAGGCTACTCATGTTGACGGTAAAGTTGTGGGACGTCAAAACAACGACCTTTTCTTATACCCTGTAATTGAACAGATAATAAACAACGTGCCCGAATTTTTTTAAAAAGCTTATCGTTCAATATTTGATCCTATAGCCTTCCTAATTGTAACTTTAACTCTGCCTGAAAGGCCAAACTATAACACATTATTTGGTAATATCTGCCTCTACATTACACAAAGTGTAAACAAAACTAATATTTTGTAATCAAGCAGCAAAATCAGTCGAATTATTTAAATAAATTGTGTTATATCCTTCTGTAATTTATTGCAGGTTTTAACAGAAGAAAATGAAATGACTGCAGGATCTCTGGGATGAGCAGCTCCGCGTCAGATCACGCCAGAAGTAGATTTACGGGAGTCTCACTGAGAGGTCTCTAAAATCTCGCGATATTCGTCACGACTCCGTGATTTAGCCACCAGCTGATTTTTAGAAAGCAAAGAGCTGGGTTGATACATCATTTTTTTAAAGAATAAACATCCTTTGCAGTTCTACAAATCTATTTATTTAAAAAAATATGGCAGAGACAGACCCGAAATCGGTGCAGGATCTCACAGCTGTGGTAGGTTTGAAAATAAACGATATTTGTGTGGTTTGCTAAGCTAGGCTAATGCTAGGCCCTGTTTATATATTCCATGTTGATTATTTTGATGCGATATAAGACTCGTTTACGGTTTAACATTAGATCCCCCCTTGAGAATACTATTGTTGTGATTTAAACAAGCTGATTTATGTGTTACAATGTTTTATTTGAACGTATTTACATATATTTATGCATCCATACACGATAGATAACTGCATGTTTCTCCCTAACAGGTGCAGACATTACTGCAGCAGATGCAGGATAAATTCCAGACAATGTCAGACCAAATCATTGGGAGAAATATCCTTTTTTGTTTGTTTTTCCAACAGTATTCTCAGATTTACCTCATATTTTAAAAGCATTGCAAGCCGAGGTTACTTCATATTTAACAGATGCTTTATTATCTAAATAATATGGAAGCCAATTTCTGCCACATCATTTTTAAACTCTTAATGACTTGTCATAATTTCGACTTTATCTCCTAAGCCATAATTATTACTTTTAATGTCACAATGATTTACCAAAGTATGATTCCCCCTTTGGTTGACTTCCATAAAGAGTGCAATAGACCTTATTCACAGCAGTGCCATCTTTGATTTTTAACACAAATATTAAAGCAAGGCATTGAGGGATAGGCGTACATCTTGATTCTACTATTATCTAAAGTTTTTTTTAAAAATTGTTTTGCTGACAAAACACTGGAAATTTTAGGTAAAGTTGAATTTACACCGACAAACTCCAGACAACGTGAATTGTGGAAAATTATAATTAATCTTTTTTACAGCAGATGCCACATCCCTCAAAGCCTCACTCTTATCTCTTATCATGGCGCTGCTCTGAAAAAGGTCTATACCATGAGATTTATTATGGCCGTGTACCAGCATCAGCATGATTTCACTATTTTTCAGTTCAATTCAGGGTTCAGTATCTAGAGTTCAGGGGTTCAATTGTGAGAGGCAGGTCAAAAAGACTTGGAGAAATTAACCCAGATCCTTTAATCACTAAAATATAAGCAAAATTAATTCAGCATCACTCTCAATAACTTAATATGGACTTAAATATTACCTGTCCCATCTTCCTTAACAAGATTCACTTGATGAAATGAGCACCCGCATCGATGATCTAGAGAAGAACATAGCAGACCTGATGACTCAGGCAGGAGTGGAAGAGATTGAAGGGGAGAACAAGGTCAAAGAGGGAGGAGAAGCCTCCTAGTAGAGGTACTTTTATTTTATTTCTATTGCTTAAAAGTACTTTAGTTTGATTGATTGTAAATGGCAATTAATTCTTGACATACTGTAGTCAAATGCACTTATCTTTCACAGGATGCTGAGTAGAAGACACTATTCAGGAGCAGCAATTTTCTCTATGGTGACTAACACATTTTGGTTTGATGTGATGCTTTTAAAAAATATATATATAGCAGGCATTAAAGTCAGTCTTAATGCTGTGACAACGCTACATGTTTTTTTCCTTTTGCTGTATTAGACTGCAAAGAACTTTTTAAACATGACATCCAACTGTAGAATTGAACCCTGCGTTACTGTAATAACCGCACTAGCCCAAGTGCCAACCTAACACCATTCCTGTTCAAATAAATTTGTTGTTGAATTAAAGTTGTTTCTTAAAACCTGCGTCCTTGTCTCCTTATATTGGTAGCTTTCATAAACCATTCACTATTTTACCTCTATTTATTTAATAGCAGTGACAAGTTAAATGTCAAAGAAACATTGTGAGATGCAAATGACATCGTATGCCTTGCATACACTCGTGCTAAAACTAACAGGATGAATTCTTGGAAATGTAAATGACTGTTATAATTGGTCAATATGCAAGCTGAGTGGGTAAGTCAATGTTTAATGCTGTAATACCTGAAAAATGATAAAGTCAAGACACGTATTATCAAAGGTATACAGCCAGGGATGGGCAGTATTTCAAATACATGTATTTAAAATACGTATTTGAAATACAAAATACTATTTTGTATTTTGTATTTTAAAGCCTTTGGAAAAAATCAAATGTAATTTGTATTTAAATACATTTAAGATGAGTATTTTTGTATTTTCAAAATACTCAAAATACTTTGAGCCAGGCAACCTCTTTATCAGGAGCTGTTTTCATGCATCTACTAGTTCAGACCAGACACGCCCCTCCCCCCAACATTCATTCAGGTGAGCCGCAGCTGTACAACCCTAGCCTGACAAGCCAGACCCACATCAAGATGTTTGGTCTGGAAACTCACCATTGACAGCTCAATCCGAGGGGCGGATAAACGGTTGTCTTTCAAACTCCCTCTGCACGCGATAGGATAGCGCTACAACCATCCAGAGCAATGTGAAGCGGAGCTCATTGATAGATTAAACATTCGCCGTATCCGGTCGGCAAAACTCTGAACACATCTTCCCTTTTTAAGAATGACTTCAGTGCCGTTCTTTGTTCTTTTTTCAGAGAAAAGCTTAACTCAAGTCTTCCAGAGTCACGGCCAAAGCTGATTCGAAAGACCGCCGTTCGCCAGCGTCTGTGTTTACTAGAAGCACGCAAACACAACTCTGCCGTCATTATGTTAAGCCCCGCCCACCGACTCTATACACGATGTGATTGGCCCGACCAGAGTTTGGTTTTTACAGCTCAGAAGTGTATTGAGAGTTGCTAGACGGCACTCGTGGCAGATTAGATTTGCTGCCGCTAGGGTGCGTCTAGATTTCTAGGCTAGTACAACCCAGCCTTGGATCGGCAACTTTACAAAATTGTTGGAATAAGGTGAGGATGTCATGGTCAATTCTACTTGTTGATTAAAGTAGCTTGTCAAATGTGTTTGAAGTATTAACGTTACTGCATGTTAGGGATGAGTGATATCATATGACAATACATATCGTAGATTAGCAATAATATAAAATGTGAATCGATGGAACTTTTTCTAAATCATTTACATAGATAGGCTTATCGGGGTAAGCACATATATCTGTGCAGCTTTTAGTGGGCAGGAATAATTGGAATGTTGGAGTGGAAAAAGAAGTGAGGGCGAATGAGTTATTGACGTAATTTGTGTTATTATAACTGCCGCTAAAGGAAATTCAAATTCAAATTGAAAACGAAAGTTTCTAAGCAGTTGCACAGATCTAAATGCTTTTTGGCATTCAGAATAGGCCCAGATAGATTACAGCCTAATATGGATACCTTCACTGAATTGCCAATTTCACATGTATTTGGTGTATTTTCAAAATACAAAATACTGTATTTGTATTTAAATACATTTTTCCACACAGTATTTTGTATTTGTATTTAAATACATTTTTCCTCACAGTATTATGTATTTGTATTTTAAATACATTTCCATGTATTTATGCCCATCTCTGTATACAGCATGATGCGGAACATCAGGGTTTCCGAGTCTTTAAGTCTTAATTTGGCCCCCCACAATTTAAGGCCTTAAACATAATCAGGAAGTCTTAAATTGTATATCATGGTATTAAATTAGGGCCCTATGATTTCTGCGATGCAGAAAATATGGACGGAATGACACAATCCATTCATAAAAATGGAATTTACTGTATAGTGCAGAATGTCACAATGCAAAATTTTGGTAGATCAGTACATTTGAAGAGTTCACCCAAAAAGGAAAATTCTAATTTTCTAATTCCCTAATTTACTCTCCCTAATTTTGCTCCAAACCCGTAAGACTTTACTTCATCATATAAAACGATATAGTCGCTTTAGAAAATATGGACTAAATCACTCAATACATTTGAATGAAGTTGATTTTTATGAACCCATTGGCAGATTTTTTTTGTTGCTTGTTTTAAATCATTCAATCCCTTTATCATACAATCGTCTTATCTCAAACTTTTTTGTGTGTAAAATTTAGTCATGGAGATCTGTTGGAAATTGTATGTTCAAACTTTGAAGTGTCAAACTTTGAAGTATAACTCAACTTGTTCTTAGAAAATTACATTTAGAAAACATTGATGTGTTATGTTCCCTTCAATTTATTCCTTATTTTCTTTAAAAGGTGCACTGTGATTTTTTTTAAAATGTGAAAACCACTAGGCCGGTTGTATATATTTTGTTCAATTGAGTACTTAAAATATCCCAAATGTAAATTTGTAAATCATGGGAAATTTGCCCTTTTAACCCAGGAACTGGGATGTTTAATGGAGTCGCCTGTCAATTGCGTCATATCTGCGTTACTCTCGTTTTCACAAACATTTTACTCTTAACAGTGTGCAACATGTCATAGCAGCTGCCGAGCGAACGCACATAGTAGCTTTATAACAATTTTCAACATATTCAAATTTATCTAATATAAACAGAGCTGCGTTACCTCATACTCATGACCAGAAAAGCACAACTGGTGCCGGTGACTGTGGCATAATAAAAGTCGCGCTGATCACAAGGCGTGTGTTGCGTTCATCTTATTAACAATCGCTTCAGCGGCCTTGCTCAGCTCCCTCAACACTCAGCCCTGGTCTGCTTCATTCTACAGTAATGTTAATAATCACATCCATGAACAGGATTTCTGCCCGAGTCCTATCCCGACTCTTTTCCACCGGCTGTGAGGTGAAGACCACATGTCCCAAGATTCTGAGCTCAAACTTGGCATTATCAAACTACGCATTTGTTTTGAATAGGTGGCCTCTACCAGATGGAAAAGTTACATAGTGCACCTTTAATTGGGATTAAAAAGGTCTTAAATTGACCTTCATAAAACCTGCGTAAACAGTCTCAAAAAAATCTGTCAAGAACATGTCTGGGTATTTGTCCCAAGATAAGAAAAGCAGTTCAATAATAGTTTACATTAAATTAGAAATATAATAAAAGTGTCCATACATCATGCCATAATGTGTCAGATAGAATTTAATTTATGGTGTTTTTAATAACAATATAATAAGATCATCTAATAAAATCAATTCTGGATCAGAGGACTTTCATTATGTATTATTTTTATATAATTTTTCGTATGTTAAGGAGAACAATGTCACACTGCAAAAAAAAAAAAAAAACCCTCTCAGGTTTTTTGAGGTGAAATGCATCTCCCAAAAAGAGTTTGTGGTCATTTACATAAAAAAGGCTTAAAATGTTTCCCTTCAAAGAATTAACATTTATTGAACTTTTTAAAAATAATTCAGAACACCTTAGTTTGATAAAACAATATAAAATTGCCAACAATATCACCAAAGAACATGGCTGCCCAATTCGGTTTCAAACAGTCTGTTAAAAATATATGCATGTATAAAACATTGGGTTGAACTGGAAAATTAACAAAATTCCACTCAGAACAAAAAGTCATGTTCAGTCATGTCGACAGCCCAGGCAAACTTATCCCTTAGGGATTTGTTGTAAATTTTATCCAGCGGCACCTCCATGTTCTTACACCTAGAAGCAGAAAACAGAGTAAATAAATGCTGAAATAATTCTGATATTAAAATTAGAGGCCTTAGAAAGTTTTTGTGTTTGAGTGTGACTATCACCAGGCCACGGTGATGCGTGGATCCAGGTAGTTGAGTTTGGAGGTGCCCAGGGCGATCTGTTTGTTCTCCTCTCTGTCTGTAGCCTGAACCTCCATCTTCAGCAGCTGCTCCTCACACCTCTGCACAGCTTTCTTCTTCTTCTCCACCACACTGAACACAAACATAGTATGCTATGTTTAGTATGCTACACTTTACAAGTGTATATCATATTCATATATTCATATACAGTATTGTTCAAAATAATAGCAGTACAATGTGACTAACCAGAATAATCAAGGTTTTTAGTATATTTTTTATTGCTACGTGGCAAACAAGTTACCAGTAGGTTCAGTAGATTGTCAGAAAACAAATGAGACCCAGCATTCATGATATGCACGCTCTTAAGGCTGTGCAATTGGGCAATTAGTTGAATTAGTTGAAAGGGGTGTGTTCAAAAAAATAGCAGTGTCTACCTTTGACTGTACAAACTCAAAACTATTTTGTACAAACATTTTTTTTTTTCTGGGATTTAGCAATCCTGTGAATCACTAAACTAATATTTAGTTGTATGACCACAGTTTTTTAAAACTGCTTGACATCTGTGTGGCATGGAGTCAACCAACTTGTGGCACCTCTCAGCTGTTATTCCACTCCATGATTCTTTAACAACATTCCACAATTCATTCACATTTCTTGGTTTTGCTTCAGAAACAGCATTTTTGATATCACCCCACAAGTTCTCAATTGGATTAAGGTCTGGAGATTGGGCTGGCCACTCCATAACATTAATTTTTATTGGTTTGGAACCAAGACTTTGCCCGTTTACTAGTGTGTTTTGGGTCATTGTCTTGTTGAAACAACCGTTTCAAGGGCATGTCCTCTTCAGCATAGGGCAACATGACCTCTTCAAGTATTTTAACATATGCAAACTGATCCATGATCCCTGGTATGCGATAAATAGGCCCAACACCATAGTAGGAGAAACATGCCCATATCATGATGCTTGCACCTCCATGCTTCACTGTCTTCACTGTGTACTGTGGCTTGAATTCAGAGTTTGGGGGTCGTCTCACAAACTGCCTGTGGCCCTTGGACCCAAAAAGAACAATTTTACTCTCATCAGTCCACAAAATGTTCCTCCATTTCTCTTTAGGCCAGTTGATGTGTTCTTTGGCAAATTGTAACCTCTTCTGCACATGCCTTTTTTTTAACAGAGGGACTTTGCGGGGGATTCTTGAAAATAGATTAGCTTCACACAGACGTCTTCTAACTGTCACAGTACTTACAGGTAACTCCAGACTGTCTTTGATCATCCTGGAGGTGATCATTGGCTGAGCCTTTGCCATTCTGGTTATTCTTCTATCCATTTTGATGGTTGTCTTCCGTTTTCTTCCACGTCTCTCTGGTTTTGCTCTCCATTTTAAGGCATTGGAGATCATTTTAGCTGAACAGCCTATCATTTTTTGCACCTCTTTATAGGTTTTCCCCTCTCTAATCAACTTTTTAATCAAAGTACGCTGTTCTTCTGAACAATGTCTTGAACGACCCATTTTCCTCAGCTTTCAAATGCATGTTCAACAAGTGTTGGCTTCATCCTTAAATAGGGGCCACCTGATTCACACCTGTTTCTTCACAAAATTGATGACCTCAGTGATTGAATGCCACACTGCTATTTTTTTGAACACACCCCTTTCAACTAATTCAACTAATTGCCCAATTGCACAGCCTTAAGAGCGTGCATATCATGAATGCTGGGTCTCATTTGTTTTCTGAGAATCTACTGAACCTACTGGTAACTTGTTTGCCACGTAGCAATAAAAAAATATACGAAAAACCTTGATTATTCTGGTTAGTCACATTGTACTGCTATTATTTTGAACAAGACTGTATATATATATATATATATATATATATATATATATATATATATATATATATATATATACACATACACACACATATACACACACATATACACACACACACATATTTTATATATATGGCCTGGAATGAGATACTGACATGAGCAGCTTGCTGTCTGAGCTCCCTTTGGCTTCTTTCTTGGCCTGCTTTAGCTCTTTCTTAGCCAAGTCCAGCTGCTCCTTCCTGCTGTCAATCTTAAAGGAGAAAGAGAAGTGAGAAAAAACAAAACTAAATAAAAAAGCATCATATTTAAACATTATTTTCATGTTATTTAATGGTTTCTTTTTTAAACTATTCAGTTTCATCTCCTGTACCTTTGCTTGCAGGTTAGCCATGGACTGTTCGAAGGTCTTTGGCGGCGCCCGCTGATGGTTACATAGAATTGCAACCGCACGGTTTGCCCTGTTGTAGGAGAGTAACTTCTCTGCCACATTATCCTTCACTTGTAGTAAGAATGGCACATTAACACACACATACAGAATGAGAAAGAGAGTGAGAAGATCTGCTGAGTGACAGATACATTTAAATGAGGAAACTGGCAGCTTTTAGATTCCTTCTTCAAGGCAATCATCAAATTCTTTTGAACAAAAACTATTAAAAAAAATTACAGATCATAAAGTTCATTACTATTAAGAAATAATACCACAAAAAAAAATTAAGGTATCATATTTCCCCCCTCACAAAAATAATTATTGTATAAAATTTAATGTATAAATAAAATGTTAATTTGTATTACTGTGATGAGAACCATCCGATTCAAATCGGTGTTATTTTAGTTTTATATTATAAGAATAATTATAATTAAGGTTTATTCATTTTGATGTAATTTTGTATTTTTATTAGTTTCTTTGTTAATTAAAATTATGGCTATTTAGGTATAATTTATTTCTATTTCCGTTTTTATTCATTTTCAGTTAATAAGTTTAGTGCTTGAACTTGTTTTAATTTATTAAGGCAACATTTAAATTTTTTATTTATTTTGTTATTAGTTTTTATATTTAATTTTATTTAAAATATATTTCAATTATTAGAAATATTGGTAATAGTTTTAGTTAATGATAATAACCCTAATATGAATAATGATTTCAAAATATACGGAGATAAGTGCAGTACGTAGATTAAGTATTACGTCTTTAATAAAATAAAATAAAAAATCATTAAATAAGAATGCCATTTTGTACATTATAGTAAAAAAAAAAAAAGATTTATAAATGATAAATTATTTCTTTATAGTTATAAAATGAGTCTTCATTCTCTTCGTAAAAACAAAAAAACAAACCTTTAGGATGAAATAATTACAGACATTTGTAAAATGCATTTTTGAGGTTCATTATAATTAATATTTTCAGTCTAATAGAACATCAAGTATTGTAATTGTTAAAATGGCTAGAATAATAATACTAATAATTGTAATAATTCCTAATAAATTCTAACAATTCTCAGACCTTAAACAAGCTTCTTTTTGTAAATTACAAACCAACATGCCGACCACTTACACACACAGCACATGGCACCTGATGGGCGAGACCTTGCCACACACAGAGCTGATTTAATTAGAGCTTGTAGTGAATGTAAAAAACAGATTTCCTCTCAGCAGCGATCCGACACCTCAGCATTACACACACACACACACACACACACACACACACACACACACACACACTCACACACTGCAGCACTAGCTTAAGAGATAATCAGATAGTTACACTACCCACAAGCAAACATAAAACTCATTAGTCTCATTAGTGCAAAAACACAGTACAGTAACTAATAATAAGAACCCCATTTACACTGCTAGCGGCACAACAAACTAGAACATGTCATCCAGCGATCTCTTCCATGTTAATACGTTTTTGCTGTAGCAATTTATGACTATGGTAAACAAAGAGCAACAGGTAGATTTGCCAGAAAATAACCTAAATGCATAAAATAAGGAGATTATTTTGGTGTGTGTGTTTGTGAAAGTGTTTATATATATATATATATATATATATATATATATATATATATATATATATATATATATATATATATATATATATATATATATATATATATATATATATATATATAAACACACACACACACACACACACACACACACACACACACACACACACACACACACAGTGTTTTAATGTTTTATGGGGACTGTCGATAGGCATAATGGATTTCATACTGTACAAACCGTATTTTCTATCCCCTTACACTCCCCCTCCACCCCCCCCCACACACACTTAAAGATTAGAAAGTGTTTAAATGCTTTTATGTTATGAAAACCCTATTTTGCTTAATTTATATACAGCTCTGAAAAAAAAAATGGAGACCACTTAACATTGATTTCTCAATGTTAAGTAGCCTCTTAATAAATAATATATATATACACACACACACACACACACACACACACACACTTTTTTATTTATGAGGCCAGTTTTCTCACTTGATTTCTCAATGTTAAGTGGTCTTCATTTTTTCCAGAGCTGTATATAAATTTAGCAAAATAGGGTTTTCATTAACAAACATAAAAGCACTTAAACACTTTCTAATCTTTCTTAATCTGACTAAATCCAGATGTTTGAGCAGTTTACAGCTAATACTTTGTGGTTTGTGCTCAAACATCTATGATTTATGGCCAGTAATATAGGAAAAATGCAAACAAAACTCAATGTAAATATTTATGTTTAGTTAAGCTACTAAAACTAAACGAAATGTAACTGGGAAAACTGAAAAACTATTTTCATAACTCCAAAACTAACATAAATAAATAAATAATAATTCTAAAGTAATTCAAATAAAACATCTTTAAACATTAACTTAAGCAGCACAAAAATATTAAAAATGCAAATAAAAACAGTAATTAAAAACGACAACAATTAAGCTAAACTGAAAAATAATAATAGTAATTGATTAAGTACAAAATAATTAATAAAAACAGAAATTTAATTAAATTAAAAAGACTAATTGAGAAAAAGTAGAAATAAAAACTGTATAGTAATTAAGTAAAAGAAAAAAATGAAACCTATAATAACCTGATGATGAGTGAACTTGCATAGAACTACAGACTCAAACACTGACATGAAACTGTAGCCAGTCACGCTGCGTGCTCTCACAGTAGAAACTTTGTTAACTATAACGTCACTTGCTTGAATTTAAACACACTGTCATACTAACTATATCCATATGTTCCTGTGGACTCACGGTTGTCAAAATGTATGTTTTGTTTTTGAACACACTGACAGCAGTCCATATTGGCATCATATTTGAGCGTTTTTAGCAAATGTTCCAATGCACATCTTTACTGACGGCATGACTGAACATCTGGAAGTTCTACTATGTTGAAGATTCACTTGAAGTTTGACTGACAGAATGCAAGAAGAAAAGTGGAGAGCGAAAGAGAGGCAGAAAAAACAAGGCACTCACTGTTGCCGAGTTCTTTCAGCTGTTGCTGCAGGGTTATAGAGGCGTTGTATGTCCTAAAAACCTTTGCAGTCAATCCTGGCATGAGGGAACTCAGGTGTTTATTCAGCACTTGAGTCTGTAATGACAAAAACAAGATAATAAATGTAGTATTCACACAGAGAAATCACCATATTTTATTATGCACCTTCACTGCAAACCCCTAGATGGCGCTGTTGCCTTGATTGTCTAGAAATAAATATAACACACACACACACACACACACACACACACAAAAGAGCAGTTCTCAATAGAGCGAGCTAGAGCAAAGACATTAGACATTAGTGCCAACTTTAATGGATTTATGAGTGCAGGAGTATGGGCTGTATGTTCCAGACATAAAGAAAACATCCATTAAATCTGGTGCTACATCTTCAAGATGAGCATCTTAAAAAGGACCCCGTAGACAAGCTACACAACCAAGCATGCGCATACTTACATCAGACTCAAACATCTAAATTGAAAAATCCTTCCTCACTCTTCTTTTAAAACTGAAAGTACTGAAAACATTCACTCCAGAAACTGTGGTTTGGTGCGACCCAGGGGAAGGCGATACAAGTGCGGTGAGGTTCCGGTCGGTTCAGCATTGTTCACCATTGACTTTGTGACCCAAAGGAACTTAGTTAAGGGTTTGTGTGTGTTTGTTTAACCAAGCTTTACTTCTGAGAACACTTCTGCTACACAATATCCTCTAATGTTAGCTTAAGTACTTTTGAGGGCTTTTCACAACTTAGATAGTTAACTCTGGGTCATTCTAAACCACAGGCAAACTGAATCGTGGGTTATCTTTATTCACAATTAACCCTGGGTATTAATAAGCTGATGTTTCACATTGTACTTCGCACTATAAAAGGTTACAATGAAACGGTCCCCTCTTCACTCAAATCATCACATTTTGTCAGCATTTGACATTTTTCCTATAAAACACTGAATTTACTGTTTATATACAATGTGCAGTGTTTCTGTGACTATACAAAGTTAGCAAATTTGTACACGATTGGTTGTCTGTTGCTAAGTGTCTAGTTTAAAGGACAACACCGGTGACAAATGACCCTAGGGGTAATTAACAAATGTTTATGGAGTAGATTGTTCTCTGGGATGCGTTTTTTAGAAAATCGAATGTAAAGAGTTTTATCTCTAAAACAGATCCGCTTATAACGCTTGTCTATGAGGCACAGAGTAGTGAAATTAAATCGCTGGTTAATACCACTAACAAGGCATTTATCATTATGCTGTGAGCATAATGAGGGTCCCTATATGCAAACCAGAGCATTGAGAACTTTGTAAGTGTACAAACAGTTTCATAAGATGATACTTTATTAGTCGAGCCACGAGCGCTGTGCTAAGTGATGAACTGTGATTGGGAATCTAAGAGTGATATGGTCCGTTGTTTCCAGTAGAAAGCACTGAACGCAACTGAGAAAATAAATAAATAATAATTTTACAAACTTCATTGCTATCGACCAGCTTACTTAGCATAATGTTCGTGGCTCAACTCGTTGAGACTTTTTTCCAAGATGGCTCCTGCCTGTATAGAGGGAATGCACGTGACGTCAGTGTCAGCTGGAGCGACTGTGATTACGCCCTACTGAGTGGCAAAAAGACTGAGAGGCAGCATTGGTTGCCATTGGTTGCAAAATCCTCCCTCTCTCATTTCTGTCAATAGGGGTGAGGGGGAGGATTTTTCAGCCGGGACTTTTTACTCCGCCGAGTCAAAGTACTCTCAGAAGGGCTATTCTGCCATACATTATAGTTCTCCTTTTTAATCTGCTTAGAAAAGCTTCACGTTTTATTTTATGTCATCATACTTGATTGTTCAACTATTCGTGTAACTGTATTTAAATAGGGAAACCGTGGAGGTGTTTGGTCGCTTCTAACTTGATCTCTGTTTGGTACCATAGTGAATGAACTGGGCTTAGTGGACTAAGCTAAATGCTATCAGATCGTCACCGCGCGTCAGAGCGATTAAGTGCACGCACTGAGAGAGGTATGAATCAACTCGTCTTAGTTAAGGGAATAACAGTTTAATATGAAAAAGCGGTTTATTATCCCTTTAAACTGATAATCGTTTGCTCAACTCGCGTTTTCCTCTATTAACTGCAGTCATGCAGCAGCTCTTCTGCCACTCAGCCCCGGCTGAGGGGGCGTGTTCCGGTGGGAAAGTGACGTTGATGCATTCCCTCTATACGAGTAATGGATTGTATTTATAAAGTATCTTCTTACTAAACTGTTGGTACACTTACAAAGTTCTCAATCCTTCGGTTTGCATGTAGGGACCCTCATTATGCTACTGTGTTAGTGTGAGGCTAGTGTTTGAGCCTTGTTAGTGATATTAACAAGCAATTTAATTTAATTTACTCTGTGCCGCATAGACTAGCGTTATAAGCTAATCTGTTTTAGAGATAAAACTCTTTACATTCGATTTTCATGAAAACACATCCCACAGAACGATCTACTCGGTAACCACGTGTTAATTACCGCTAGGGTCATTTCTCACCGGCGTTGTCTTTTAATATTCTAACACTGCATTGTTTGCATTGCCACCGCAATGTGTGGTTACTGCAAAAGTGGTTCTAATCCTGCTCCGGAGCGTGGTTTCATAACCCCAGGGTAAAAGTGGTGCCGCTTCTAAATTACAAGATTAAAACATTCCTTTACCCGGGGTTAAAGAAGATTTTTTGAAAGACGATAACCCATGATTAAATGAACACGCCGACTTTTTGGGACTTTAGCTTATTCATCGTATCCCCCAGAGTTAGATAAGTCCATACATAACATTCTCATCTTCGTACAGCGCCTGAAAACAGGCTAATTTCCATCAACATAACCAACGTGACAACTTGCTTGCACAGATAGCGTGCTGGGAACTATTTCAGACGCTGCGTAATATCATTGCCATGCTGCACCCATAGTACAGCAGCAAAGTTCCCTGATTATTATGCAGGAATAAGAGTGTACTGTGGACTTAGTGCACTATGTAACTATACACATCACAACTGTTGGAAAATGTTGCCGTTATTTTGTCATTATCAATCAGTAGGCTAGATGGAGCCGTTTACCTCCTGTCTTTGTGCTAAACTAGGCTGGCAGTGGGTGCGTCAGACAGAGCTATGGCACTCACGGAAATGAGAATGGTATGGACTTGTCTTACTCTGGTGGATACAGTGAAAAAAAAGTCGACGTGTTCCTTCAAGAACAGTGTGAAAAGCCCTTTGTTGTCATTGCATATTGGTGCAGGGCATCAAAGATATAGGTGACTGTGTTTCTTCAGCAGAACACAAAGATTTTTAACTCCAACTTGCAGTCTGTCAGTCGCATAATACATCTTGTACAAACCGATTGTTTTGTGTCTTAAGATATAAATGTGTCCGCAACGAGCTGCAGGGTTTAATATGGATTTGTATGTGCATGTTTTTTTTTTTACTCTAATGTTTTACCATTCACATGCATTACACGACTGACAGACAATGGTTGGAGTTAAAC
This sequence comes from Pseudorasbora parva, assembly GCF_024679245.1. NCBI lineage: Eukaryota > Metazoa > Chordata > Actinopteri > Cypriniformes > Gobionidae > Pseudorasbora > Pseudorasbora parva. The sequence goes on along the minus strand of NC_090187.1, from coordinate 31,421,959 downwards.
ATCTTCATTTGTGTTCTACTGAAGAAACAGTCACCTATATCTTGGATGCCCTGGGGGTAAGCAAATAAACATACAATTTTCATTTGGGGGTGAACTATCCCTTTAAGATGACTCTCCTATGCAACCTCCCCTCATTAAAAATGACTGTTTATGTAGCTATAAAAATAAGTCTGATTGTATTTGTATTGCATTATATAAAACAGTGTCTTTTCTGGAGAGGGTTCAGCCAAGTTCAAGACATTTATTTTTTTCTGAGCAGCATATATACTCACACACAAGCTTAAAAGCACAGCAGCATGTAATAAGATTTGCAGCACTTTGTGGAAGAGGGCCAGTATTAGAGTCTCTGCCGCATCCTCCCTCGTTCACCCCTTTGCTCAGCCTTTCGCCATATCAATCGGAAGAGCCCAAAGTACAGATTACCCCCCCCCCCACCACCACCACCACCACCACCCCACAATGTCCCACCATAACCAACCTGACCTCATCGAGGGGGCACATTTTTCTCTCTCTCTCTCTCTCTCTCTCTGACTCGACTGCATCTCTCTCTCTCTGACTCGACTGCATCTCTCTCACACACAAAAAGTTTTTCCAATTTTCTCTGTCCTTCAGCACAGGCAGAATCCTTTGGCTGCAAAAATTAAGACTGAAATATTTAAAAGAAAAACGAGCTGAAAAGAAAAACTACCATCCTTTAGTGTGAGCTCGTATGACGCAAGCCTCTCGAGAACCGTATCCCTCCGAATGAAAAATCTATGACTGTCTGCTGCTGTTTCAGAACATTACACTCACATTGAGTCGATCAAAGAGGTCGTCTCCTCCTTGCTTGTTTTCCATGAAAAGCTTGAGGTTTTTGAAAACCTGAGACAGAAAACACATGTTTAGTTTGCTTATCATATGCACAGAACAGAGGTTGAGGAAAAAAAGAAGAAAGAAAAGAGAGAGAGGGGGGGGGGAGACACTCAATTATATTTGACATTTTGCAGAAGTCCTGTTTTCCTCCCCTCCTACTAAATAAACCAGCTAAAATATGCATGGAACTAATTAATGGTAGCAGATGTGGTGCTTTTAAATCAGTCTCATTTGAATAACAATTTATCCTTGAGCCAAATGCATGAAGAAGAAAGTAAACAGACTGCTCGCCAAGCAATGACAGAATTTATATTTCTGGAATATTTTCCCTCAATTTAACACGGTCAAATGTTAGTAATGATTGATTCATATGCTGACCTTCCGGTCTAATAAGCACACAGAGGGGAGATCAACACTTAACATGATCACATATTCAACACTCACCCTAATATGGCCAGATAATGCGGGTCCAAAGCTCACAGACTGCTAGCGAAAATAATTTTTGCATTCTTCTAATATAGTTGTCTAGCTATCACCAGACCAAGCTCAATATAAAATTGAACATTGTTCTGGGGAATCTGTTCTGTATTTTCTACTGCACAAGAGGTGTGATCAACAGGCATTATTTGAATGACTCTGTACAAAATTGGATAGTCCTTAACCAATCAGACCACAAGAGGCGTGATCAATGGGCAACCTTGATCAATGGGCGACCCATCATTTCGCTATCTATCATCATGTTAAACCCCCAATAGCACGCCAGATGAATAAGCCAGTCTGTGACTGGTTCCCGCAAAAGCATAACAGAAGCAATAGAAATGAATGCATGGGTTTCAGGACCGAGTTGCTGTGTGAAATCAAATCGCTGGCAGATCAGGCTGGGTTTACCCAGTTTACTAATATAGCTAGGGATGCACCGATACCACTTTTTTGGAAAACGAGTACAAGTACGAGTACTTGCATTTCAGTACTCGCCGATACCGATACAGAGTACTTAAAAAAAAACATGATTTAAATTTACAGGTAACAGCTTTACTTTAAAAACAAGGGACTAGTTTGGAATTAAGAACATTTATTTAAAAGCATGTTGTATGCAACATATTACAGAATAAATAATTATTTTTAAAAAATTAAACAGTGACAGTGCAACTCAAGTATTTTTTTCATAAAAGTATATAAATTCTGCGGAATTGTTTCGCATGTAATATGGCTTGTTGCAGCGTGAAACTCTCGTCTATCCACTGGGAGGTTGGGCTAATTAGTGACACGGGGCTACTCGATGATTGCCTGTGTTATTTTCACAGCACGTGGATTGTCTCTGGATATTTTCTCTCGTCTTGCAAGAGTTTGCTGATGTGTGGGTTGTGTTGGTTTAGAAGCGTGGGTAAACTCTTTGTACTCATTACTTTGTACTAAATGCACTACATTTTGAGCCTCCTCTGGACAATTTCGCTAAGCACAATTTGCAGTCCGCCTTTGTTTTGTCGTATTCATGCACTTTGAAATAGTTCCACACTGCTGACGTATCTTGTCTCGTCTCGCCTTCTCCCCGCTCTGAGCTGTAGCCGGGCCTGGGGGCGGGCACTCGGCACCTGTGATTAACCCCTTACACACCGCTCAAGCATAGACATTTCTCAGACCATGGTATCGTCCCCGGTATCGGGGGACTTTTAACGAGTACGAGTACTTTCGAAAATGTGGTATCGAGGCCGATACCAGATACCGGTATCGGTATCGGTGCATCCCTAAATATAGCTCAATATTTTTCATTACAAATTATATTATCAGCATAATAGGGTAAAAAGTGGAATTTGGAAACTAATGTGAATTTCAGAATGTCTCATTTTTTTTCTACCCTTTTTCAATGATAGCAGCTGTGTGAACTATAGCTATACAAGTTTGTGTAAAACCAGATAATCATTTTCTATAGCATGATTTAAGATGATCCGACGAGCGAATCAAACCATCTATTCAAAGGAGTCACATGCTTACTTACATACTTTCACAAATTTGCGTAGTTGATTAGTGAAGATTCAGAACATTAGCACTGAATATTTCTTATTGTACATCAGTCCGTTTCTTTTCATTATAGACCTTGTCCACACTAATCTTTTCTCGTTATTTTGGACTTCTGTCCACACAGATTGTTTTTGTCCTGCAAAAGCTTTTTGGAAACAATCTGCCCACAGTTCACTTATGATAGGCATGGTCAGGGTTGCCAACTCTCACGCATCTGGCGTGAGACTCACGCTTTCAGGCTCTGTCTCACGCTCTCACTCCTCCCAACTCAATCTCACGCCAAATTGCCAAACCTGCTTTTGATATTAAACAAAGCTATAAGCTTTATTTTTAAAAAAAATGTGTTTTAATGAAATTCAAACAATAAATAGCGTTTTGGCGCTAATGTGGCATAATGTTAAAGCCAGAGGCGTTGAAAAGCGGAGTTGCATGCTCTCGTCTCCCTGCGGTGCGCGCTGGTCACGTGGCCCATGAGCGCTCAATACTTCTAGCGCTCTGCCAATGAATTTAAATGGCTTAAGCGGATACACAACAGTTTCACCATATAGATGTTTGCTGCAAGTTTTGGTAAACAGTACAGCATAGTGTTAGTGTGTATTGATTATTAAGTCAGCCATATTTACAGGATCGTTTTATTATGGAGAGTGATAGAGATGCAACATTGCTAACATTAATGCTATTCTTGTATTTAGCCCTCAGGTATTCCTTACTAATTGGTCACACTCATACTCATTAAATTATATTTATTGAATATTTTGAGGAGATCTTTTGGTACTAAATACTATTTGTGCAACAATTAGGCTATAGTAAATAAATGACCACTTAAAATATTTTTCTTTTAATATTTGTATATATTTCTTCTAATATTTATATTACAATATGTTTAGTAATTAATGTTAAAATAGAGAATTCCAATTCAAAGAGGACAAATACAGTCATTTTGTGGCAAAAAAAAAAAAGTTTATTTGTAATGCCATTAGGTGCCTTATGGCTCTTTAATAAATATCCATGTATCTAATCTAGTTGCTCAAAAAAGTATTGCAGTCTTTGCATTCTAATAAATATTTAGATATGATGATCAAACACTAGATCACTAGAAAACTTGAATAACTTGCATCCTAATATTTTTAATGAATAATGATACTTATATAATCACTCACAAGTGAATATTAAGGAATGGCACATATAATTTGACCCAAGAAATGTTTAAACTAGTGCTAAAACAAAAATATTTTTTCTTACTATGTATAGTATATATACTATACTGAATCAAGATCAAAAGCATTATTGACTCACTTATGAAGACGATCACTTGTTGCCCCCTATTGGCGGTTATGTTTAAAAGTAAATTGCATGTTTTATTTAGAACATCAATCTTATAACATTATTTATTGCAGCTATATTTTTTGCAGTTTAAATTATTTAATTTGGTAACAGTCTATAGTGTTTTTATTATTATAACTGAACTTATTAATCAAATGAAAGATTTTAACAGGAAAGATGATGCATACATTTTATAAGATTTTAAAAAATGGCCTTTATAAAATTAAATAACGCCCTAGGGGGGAATATCACAAATATGCAGATTTAAAGGCCCACTTAAGTGCCTTGAAACGCGCCGCATTATTCAATGTGTTGACGTAATTTTCCCTGAAACGGCTCCAGCTGCTAGCAGCTCCTCCCCTTTTTTGAAACAGCCAATAACGTTTCGTTAATATATAGTTTGACTAGATCGCAAGATCGGTCATCGCTTTTGAAATGCAGCATTCTGTGCAGAAATCAAATGGCTCAATATGTTTGTTGTCTGCGCGGACTCACGCATATGATCCGCGCTGCGCTCTCGTGTCTGTAGTCTAAATTTAGACCAGAGCCGTTGGAGTGAGTGCGCTTCTGCAGTGCGTGAAACTAACGTGAAAACAGACTTTATTTGCCTCAAATGAAAGCATATTTACACTAAATCATTTCCTATCACATATATAGTGTGCTATGTGCCTTTCACCATGTAGAAAATAGTACATGTGTGTTAACAACTGACCGATTCAGCCGCAGCTTCAGCAGTGTAAGGGGGCGGGCTTTAGATTCTAGAGACCATTTTGATTGGACAGAAGATTTGACGTGTCAAAAGTGTTGATGATGTCACCAAAATCTGAGATTCGTTTTAAAGGAAGTGGGAGAATGTAAATTTTGAATGCTTATATCTCCTAAATGCCAATTTTGTCATAGTTTTGGAACATACCAGCTTATTCATAACTTTAAGGCTAACACGGTCATACTAAAAGCTAAAAAAAACTTAAATTTTGATTTCAGTGGACCTTTAAGTAGGCCTATGTAAAAGCTGACAGAACACTGATGAGAATATTACTACAGAATCAATAAATGTATACCACCAATTTAATTTAATTTGATTAAATTAATGTTGATATTTACAAGAAATATTGTAACTGTTACTAACTTTTAACTGCTGTAAAAAGCACCTTATTTGTTTAAAGTGTTTGCAAACCATATGTTATTGAACTTTTGTTCGTTTAGCAGCACTTTTGTATTCATTATTGAATATTGCGCATACTGCGATTAATCACGATTAAACATTTTAATCGTTAATCGTTGCCCAGCACTAATATATATATATATATATATATATATATATATATATATATATATATATATATATATATACACACATATACATATACTAGGCATGTGCCGATATCAATTTTTCATGTTGCGATTAACTGATGAAGTTTTATCACGATGTACGATATTATCACAATATTGAAATAAGTTGCAAAAAAAAGTGTTGCCATAGCATAACATCTTTAAGAACTATTTTTGTAAGAACAAAAATAACTGAATGTTTAAATAAAATAATGCACCAAAAATATATACAGCTCTGGAAAAAAATTAAGAGACCCCTCATTGAGAAATCAATGTTAAGTGGTCTCTTGATATTTTTCAGAGCTGTAAAAGTACAATTTTCAAACAGATTAAATTGCAAAAGAATTAGGCAATAAAGAACAACAGGTAGGCTTACAAATTACAATAAGGTCTCATTATTTAATGCATTAACTAAGATTGAGCAATAGCTACATTTGGTACAGAAAGTATAATGTTTTTGTTAATGTTAGTTAAGAAATACTGATCATTGTTAGTTTTATCTTAGGTCCATTAAAAAGTTATTTTGATTGTAATGTTATTAAACAGTAACTAAGAAATTAACATAGAATGATTAATTCTTTATAACTATTTTTCATTGTCAGTTTGGTAATAATGAATTAACATGTTAACTAATGAAGTCGTATGTCTCAAAGTTTTACTGAACAATAAACAAATAATCAGAACACTTCTAATTATTAGGGCATGTTGTAGTCCAGATTAAAGCATAAAACTGTTTAAGTTTGAAAATAAATAGCCTATTAAGTCTTTAAGTATTAAGTATTTGGTGCTGTGATGAACAACATTGAGATTACAAAAACAAATGGCTGTTTTAAAAACTACACGCGGTTTCTTTTGTTTGCGGGGTTTCCGGGGTAACCGGTTTCATTCTGCAGTTCATCAGCGCCCTCTGCTGTCACTGAGCGGCACTTCAGCAGCGCAGCGCGTCTCCTTCACCGGTTCAGTCATGTGCAAACGCACGTTGGGCTTGTTTATATCTGAGCGCGTGTCCCTTTGACGCAGAATACAGCAGTGTTGAGCATTTATACGGTTGATGGGCAAAGTATTCTTGAGTGCATTATAACATTTTTATAAATTGTTAATAAATTATTATTTACGATATTTTAAAGTGCCCACGATTACAATATCGTGCATATTCATTATCGTGATAAATCGCATTATCGAAAATCGGCACGTCTAACATATACATATATACATATATATATATATATTTATTATATATATATATATATATATATATATATATATATATATATATATATATATATATATATATATATATATATATATATATATATATATATATATATATATATATATATATATATATATATATATTAGATCTGTGCCGATCATGCAAACTTAGACTTCTGGACATAGATAAATACATACATACAATATGTGTGTTATTTAGACATTTGTTATTTTATAAAAAAAGAAAATGAATAGCAGCATATTGCAGCTCAAGACCATGTGGTACGAAGTGGCAGAGGCTTTAATTGTTATTCATTAAGTCGTAATGTGCTGATGAGAAAGTGGAGTTCACACAATACCTGCAATTATATCTGACATTTCCGCAGTCTGCCTGACGTCAAATACACTAGCAAGATATTCAGAAACTAATTAATTTTCACTTGATGAGCTTCTTTCAAATGTTCTCATTTACATTATGAAACCTATGCAAGCAAACAAGATCTCTCACTGCCCCTCTAGCCTGACCTGCACGCTAGCGAACAGCGGAGAAACGGTACTAATCTTCAGCTATGAGCTGTGCTAAAACAACAATAACCCACCTGTTATGACTAAAATTATCATACTTAAGGAGGTAATTGATAAATGTGATGAATTCACTTTGCACTAGATTTGCATTTCCAGTAGGAAGTGTTTTAGGGAAGCTTGTGTTGATGCAGTGTTAATACATGTAGGAAAGAACAGACCAGGCACAATTCAGTATGCAAACAAAGGCAACACATTTTTTTTAAATAGGCAATGGAAGATGATCAAACTTTACTATGAAATAGTATAGTGTACAAGTTTATACAAACCAGAAACAGAAATGTAAAACGTTAAAAGTGTTCTTACCCTTTTGACCACAGGAACCTTGTTGTAGTAGCGGATGCAATCTTTACCCAGGAAGTCGAACTCTACTACACACTTTTGCCCATCCAGTGTGTCGTGTAAAGTGATGTGCTCCACACGTAGTGAGCAACAACCCACGGTGTCTGCCGTCTCACCCTCTTCCTTTTCATTACCTGCTCTCAGAGCCAGCTGAAGAGTTTAACACAAATATACGCCTGCTTCATACAGACATGACACTGGATCTCCAGAACAGCTTAGAGTGAATGTTTAGCTGCTTGCGGTCATGTTTGGACATGAGAGTGGACTGAAAACTGTAGTATGGTTTTGTTGAGTGTAATAAGAATTGACTTACAAAACCTTTGATACTGGATGTAACCTTTGATCCAGTATCTCAACACAGAACTGGGCATTTTTAGGGGGGTATATATGATTCTAGATGATTTGTCACTGTAAGATCTAAAAAAACGTATGAGATACTTAAATTGGCAATAAATGCTTGCAATTCTGAGATAAAAAGTTGAATTTGAATAGTCATATTGTGCAATAAAATTTCACTGTGACAAGTCACAATTAAGAAAGAGTTTTGAACACATTTTTGAAAAAGTACCAATTGATAAATTTTGTATTATAAGTATTTGAAATTGTGAGAAGAATTTGCAATTATAAAAAAGTGGCAATTATGAGAAATGTGACATTTGCCATTATGAGAAATAGTTTGTCAGAGGAAGTCACAATTGAAAAATCTGTCATGGGAAATAGTCAATAGTGAGAGCTGGAATTATGAAAAATAGTTGTAACTTTGAGAAAGTTGCAATTGTGACAAAGTCAATGATGAAATGAGAAATAATTGCATTATGTTGCAAAAGTCACAATTATGATAAATAGCTAGAAAAACAGCCTCTCTCTTTGTATATGATATATTCATCAATCAACAGGATATCAGAGCATGTGAGCGGAGTGGAGCGCGAGCGAGCGGGGAGCGCGAGCGGGCAGGTCTTGGACAGAGCGCAGAGCGGCATTTTTAAAAAGGACGGAGCGTTGGTTTCCCGCTCCAATTTCGCTCCGCTCACACCACGAGTCTGAAGCATGCTCAGTCAAGCCTGACCCAGAATCCATCTGTCTTGCACTGTCATCAACAGACTATTTTCATTCAAACCTCGGCTCACAACTGCTCATAATGGAGTTCAAACAGTACTTCAAAAAAGAAAACGAGAAATCATACAGGTGTACGATTAAAAAACGAACTAGTGAAAATGGGGTACAAGAAAACGAATGTGGAGACATCGTTTCAGTTAGTAAAGATTCCTTTTGGAATCTAAAAAGGCACATCTCCCGAAAGCATGAAAGTGTGCTACGTGAACACGCAGGGAAGAAAGCAAAAGGTTAGCAAATTGAACTTGTACCAAAGTGTAAATTAAATATAGCGTAATATTCAACACATTTTTGTCATTCAAGTAGACCTAATGGTTAGTTTTATTTATGTTGTGTCGTCCGTGAATTTGTATTTGATAGAGCGAGAGGAGGAGCAGCAGCAACAAGAGAAAACTGTTGAGGAATTCAAAAGTTTCTTCACTGCACGCAAAGGCCCAACCATAACAAGGGAGAGAAAAAGAGAGCTGGATGTAGCATTTTTTAAAATGATTTACATGGACTATGAACCGCTGAGTAAAGGAGAACGTGAAGGGATGCAACTCTTCGCCAGCGCAGCTCAACCGGGCTACACACCCCCATGCTACAATACCGTACGCGACACGCTAATGCCACATGCTCTGGAAGAGATGGAAGCCAAACTGCGAGACCTACTGCAAAATAGTGATGGGCTCGTTCTGTCGGCGGACATTTGGACCAGTAGAAGAGGGCACAGCTTCCTTGGCATCGTGGCCAGTTTCATTGATGGGACGTTCCGGGGGCACACGATTTTGTTGGGCTGTGAGCACATACAAGGGCACCACACCGCAGATCGTATTTATCAAAAGTATGAAAGTGTACTGAAATATTGGAACGTGCAAAGACGTGTGATTCGTGTCGTCACTGACAGTGCCAGCAACATGATCAAGGCCTTTAACCTCCTCCCTGGTACTGAAGAGGAGGAGGAGGGTGAAGTGACCGCGGATGCCAGCAGCAGCGCTGAACATGAAGAGGAGGATGAGGAACCACCGGCGCCCTCGCAAGTCAGTGTGGAAGGGATAATAACTAATGTAGAAACTATGATTAATCAGTACTTTACTGTGTCAAATTTACATCTGAGATGCCCCATTCACATGCTTCAACTAGCGATCAAAGATGCCGTTAACGAGCACGACAACATTAATAGGCTGTTAGTGAAAGTCGGCAAGCTGGTGAAAAGTGTACGCAAGAGCACCCTGAACACAGAGGAAACAGACCAATTAGGGGTCCGCCCCACAAATGCCTGCGCCACTCGATGGAGCAGCCAGCTTCGGATGATTCAGTCGGTCATCCGGTTGTTCCAAAAAGACCCGTTATGGCAAAACAAACTCAAGTCTAATGTTGCTAACATCACCCTGAATCAAGTACGCCAGCTGACGCACCTTGTCAGTGTGCTTACACCTCTGGCAGATCTCACAGACAAAATGCAGAAGGAGCTGGGGAACTTGGGGATGATCCTCCCTGCTGTCACAGAAATAAAATCCCTGCTCACCGATGACACTCACGCTGCACTTCCAATGGGCATCGCTGCTTTTGCAGAAACACTGGCAAACAATGTGTCAACTCGCTATGGAATATACTATACTGATAAACATCTCATTTTAGCATCAGTGTTAGATCCCCGTTTCAAGACAGAATGGATAATCCGAGATGAGTCTGTATGCAACAAACTCAGGGAGATCCGTGAACTCCTCATAAAAGAAGCGGAGGAAATGAACGGTCCCGGGACATCCGAGAACGACACACCACCCGCCGCTGACCTGAATCCCGAGCCTGAACCAAAAAGAGTTCGCCTGTTCGGTTCATACTTCAGCGAGCAGCAACGCACTGGAGATGCCAAAGGTGAAGTTGAAAATTACCTCTCATCCCCGAGACAGAACCCGGACGCAGATGTCATTCGATTTTGGAAAGAAAGCTCAGCGTCTTTTCCCCGCCTGTCTAAAGTGGCTCGCATTGTGTTCAGCATCCCAAGCGGGTCGGCGAGCGCAGAGAGGGTTTTTTCCGCTGCTGGCCTGCTCTCAAGAAACCACCGCATGAGTCTGAAGCCTCAGACATTGTCCAAACTTGTGTTCTTGAAGGTGAACTCAAAAGAACTGTAGATAGGAAAGCAGTGTTTTTTTGTTTTGTTTTTTTGTTTGCACTCTGCGCAAAAGTTCAGTTAAGACTTTTGGCCTAATAGTTAATTTTAAAACTTTGATGTAGGCCTATAGCCTGTATATTTTTATTTATATAATTAGGCCCATTAATTCGTTTAATTTTACAGCATTTTTTTTTTTTTTTTTGTAGGCTACAATTGATATAAGCCAATTTAACTTTAAATTAATTCTGCGCGCTGCGCAAAAATCAGTTAAAAGAATGTTGGCCTATAGTTAATTTACTTTTAAAATGTTTCTGGATTTTTTATATTTTTGTTTATACATTTTATTTATATTATTAGGCCCAATTATTCATTTAATTTTACAGCAGTTTGTGTGTACAATGGGTGATATAAGCCTATTTAAATTTTAATCGTGCGCGTTGCGCAGAAGTTCACTAATCAAAGTTCTGGCCTAATAGTTAATTTACTTTTAAAACGTTTATGTATATTTTTGTTTATATCATTCTTATTTATATTATTATGCCCATTGTTCGTTTAATTTTACAGGACTTTTTGTGACTAGCCTAATTTGTAATTTGGAATAAAACATTTCTATTTGAAAAATGTTGTTGTTGCTCAGTGATATACATGTAGATTTTTTTTCTTTTTTGGAGCGAGCGGGGGGCGATTTGAGTGGAGCGCGAAGCAAACTCCGTTGAGCGCTGAGCAATAATGAGTGGAGCGGCCTGATGTAGCTTTGAGCGGGGGAGCGGAGGGGTGAACAGTTCCGTGAGCGATGAGCGGAGATTCTCACCGCTCCACTTCGCTCATATGCTCTGCAGGATATTACTGTTTAGCTTAATATAACTTAAAATTACCATAAAAAGAGAAACTACTGAAACTTCCAGAACTTAAAACTTCATTCCAGAACAACCATATTTTGAAACTAAGATGCAAAAATACTTAATTGAAACTCAACATCAGTAACCAAAATCCCTTGTCTCTTGACACCATCCAAAAGCCCTCAAATAACATGATTGGTTGACCACAGAAGGAAAAAGTATTACAAAATGCATGATATGACCTCTTCAAAGTGAACACCTGCAAAAATAGTAAATGTCTTCTGTGATATCTCCTTACTTTTTGCTATTTATTCTCAACAGCTTAATTGACGTGAAGTGATTACCGGTACGTTCAAATCCTTTGGTCTTTTCCAAAATAAAGCAGTCATGATTGAAACCCCTCTAATGTGCACAAATAATGTCTGTGCAGCTTGTGTGGCCTGACCTTGTCAATAAAGTAGAGGGCTACGGCTCTCTGGCGTGTGCCCATCTGTTTGGACTTGAGGTCCTCCTGGTACTGGGTTCGGATGGCATCCACACATGATTTCAGTCTACGAGCCACCTCATACTTTTCCCAATCCTTCTCACCCTATGGGAGACAAAAAAAGTAAAGCAAGTAACTAAAAGACATGTCGAAGGACAGCTCAGACTGAAATGTCCTGAGTGTTCTTCCTTCAAGTCTTCAAAAACAACATAACACCAAGAAAAACAGTGCTGAACTTTATTACAAGAAATAATAATAAAAAAACAACCCGGAAAAACTATCGGTATGGACATTTGCAGATATTGATTGTTCCACCAATCAGCTCTTGTTGCCAATTAATCGGATGACCTCTAGTCTCTACACCGAACAGTAAACTGATGCCTCATTTTATTTATAATGTACTGACACAACAGACAAATGCTTTGCAATGAGTTTTAAGGGAAAACATTATTGATAACAGAAGGACTCCACAAAACAAAAGCAATTTTCTTGCCAGGAATTATTAGCTAAAAAAAAAATATATTTTACAAGTACATTACTATAATATAGATTAGGGCTGAATAAAAAGATTTCTAGATTTTAATTGATTCTCATTTTTATGAACCGATTTCAATTCTTAGATCGATCTTTTTCTGTATGGTGTTTTCAGTTGATGATGAATGAATAGAACATTGTAGTGCGTCTCCCATTTAATAAATCATGAAAACAGGTCTTTAAAATTGCATTTTACTATCAGGTTGTCTAGCACTTTAATTTGTACAAATAAAAAGTTACTTTGACACAGCAACCGCACAGTGACCAACATAGTGTAAAATAACTTAACCTTCACAAGCCAATTCAGTACATAAAAAGCAACAGAAAGCAGACAGATAAATGGACTCGGTTAAAAAGAAAAGCAAAGTAATAAGGTGGCTAGGAATTGGTGTTTTGATTTTCAGATTTCTTGAAAGGTGTCCATCATTAAGTTCTGATGAAAAGGATTGCTTTTCTTCCTTATTTAATTAGCGAGAGGAAGTGAGTGGAACGAGGGTGAAGATGAGGTGCTGAGCTGAAACTAAGTGAGCGTGATTCGGCAGAACACCAGAATACACATTGGCTTGATTTGATTGGCCCAGAAAACGGTAACATCAAATCACATCTATTATTAACAAGGTGACAGAGACAGACAGTCTTGACCTGAAAGGATGTGAAGATGAGTTGGAAATCAAGGGAAGTAAAGACAGAGAGAGAAAGAAGAGGGCAACAAGTATGTTTTTAGTTTAAACACACCCCTGGTTTAATAAATATTAATACAATTAATAAATATGCAAGTGCTAAAGCTTTGAATCTGAAGTGGAGACTATAAAAGATACCTTAAGTTTGGAGTTGGCATTGAGCATCACATATTTACAAGATCCTTGCACGTTCTCAGTCCAGCTGGCTAGCCACGTTACAGTGTTGTCATGACGGACTTCCTTCCAGTGGTGACCGGCAGGAGGTTCTGGGATACGAGAGTCCCTGTAGGATTAAATTCATATCTTATACTTGCTCTGAAAACAAAACACTGATTGAATAAAGAAATATCAGTTGACATTGCATACATATGGCATACAACTTTCTATAGAATACATCTGCAACATGCCTTTGTTAGGCCTCATAGTCATGCCACAGTGCTACAGCAATGATCCCACTTCTGAAATATAATACAGCTTGAAAAACATGAAAGCCTCACTTGCTGCAGTTGATAATGACATCTTCAGGTCGAATCCTCTTCTTTAGCATTCCCTGCTTTGGATGGTCTCCTCTGCCTCGGAAAAGCCCTGGAGGTTCTATCTTAAAGTTCCCAATGCGCTCACGATGGTGGTCCAACACACAGAATCCATACTCGTCAACAATTTTTTGATTGAACTCTTTATTAACCTGGAGAACATTTATCAATTCAGAGGAAAATCAGAGGAATATTTGTCACCTAGCATAAGGGATGAGGCAGTTCATTCAAAAAAGTAACTTTGATTTATATTTCAAATTTATATTTAGATGTTATGGAGGACACGCACCAACTTCTCCTCTTTGCTCATGTTCTTTCTGACTTCCACCTTTTGTTTGTGCATAGCATGGAGCTCCCCAAAATCACACTTGTTCAGATCCATGATTAGCTTTCTCTCCTCCAAAGTCATCTCCTGTGCACAAGAACATGCATAAACCTTCAAAACCATCAAGAGTTTCCAAATTAAGTCAGGATAACATAAGCTATCTGTATCAAGATCCCTGTAGTTTTTAATAAGATTGTTTATTGTCTGGATTATAGAATTTGTATACAACATTTACAGGCAGATTTATACTTTTATAGCTATTAATATTATGAAATAGCTTTTTAAATTTTTTAGTTTAATTTTAGATTATATTTTAGAAATTAAGTGCTTTGTCATTTTATTGTGTGTGTGTGTGTGTGTGTATATATATATATATATATATATATATATATATATATATATATATATATATATATATATATATATATATATATATATATATATATATATATATATATATATATATATATATATATATATACACAATTTCTAAAATATATTTATTTTAACATTATGTCATTATGTACATAATTAAAGGAAAGAATTAATGATGAGGATCAGACCAGACTCTACAGTGGATGTTCTAAGCAGCCTGTTACTTTTCTCATTGATTTAAATCGGATGAGATGTCACCAGTAATTAAACCACCAACTCTTATTTTAATCAAAAAGTTGGCAAAAAGGTTAATACTGAAGGCTCACTAGGCAGTGAAACTAAAACATTTTACTCTAGGCCACATTTACACCACAGATCTTGATGCCCAATTCTGATATGTTGACTTTATTCAATTATTTTGATTACCAGCTAACATCTTTTAAAAGTGACCCATATCCAATCTGCATTTAGACTATACACATGGAAAAACAAACCAAAAGACATACTGACCTGGAAAAACTTAGAGCGGCACAATTTCAATGGATGCAGATTAAATGATAATACAAGCTTTTGCTTTCCGTACCATCTTTAAAGATAAGCAAAACATCAGGTTGAGCCTTAGTCCTCCATTGCAGCATTGAAATAGAGTAATGCAATCATGGTTGATGTCCACCTGAGTTGATGCATTTGCTACCATTGCTTTTTTAATGATCTATCATGGCAAATGCAAATGCACATATTTGATTCATATAGCATTTTTCCACATATGAATGAGGCCGGAAACCGATCTGAGAATATCGGAATCCATGTGCTTTTTTCCTGCTTACACATTCGTGGGTCATATCTGTTCCACATGGGAGGGGAGGAGAAATTAAAAAAAAACCTGAACTGGGTCACTTGAACAATGTACTGTAAATGCGGTCTTAGTTGCATAAATTTGTTATAAATTAGGAGAATTAAATTAGGAGAATCGTTTTGCTAAAATAATGCATGGCAATCACAGACATTCCTAACCAGATGGCATTTGGTTTCTCTGAGGACCGCAGGGTAGACGAAAAACAGAAAACAATTTGCTACAAAATGTGTCCCAAGGTTGGATAAGAAAAACAGTTTGGACAGGATTAAAATCAATATGAAAGGCTGAGAAACAGAAATTTAACTTAACTCCTGAGGGAAAACTAGTCACATCCATGCAAGGTATTAAGATAGTTTCTGCTTGCTTCATACGTCTACAAGACATCTTATAAGAAAGAAGCTGAGGGCGCCGTTTTGTATCCACATAGGGTGATAGACCGAACACAAATTACTTCAACTAAATGAACTTTAGCTGACCTTGGGTAAGCATATGTGTGCGAAGATCAGAAAAGCATCCTGATGTTTTTTTTTTTAGCAACATACACACTTGACTGCAAGAATTGCACACCAGAACATGCCCTTTTTCTGTACAACAGCAAAAAACTGCTATGAAGAAGAATATTTGAAAAGAAACTGATTAGAGAGAATCAATGAAACATCTAAATTGTCGTGTAATAAAAGGCTTTGAATCATCACACTCAGAGTAGAATCTTTGAGGAACAAAAACAATTCATGAGTCATGACAGCAATCAGTACATCTTCAGGTCAATATCTCTTCCCTGAGACAGCTTCTATGGATCTCTACCCTTGAAAGACGAGGTCATTTTTTTCTTTTAAAGTTCCTACTTAGCAAAAAAAAACATTACAAAAGGCATCCGTTTCCACAAAAATATTAAAGGTGCCATAGAATGCATTGATACAATATTTTTAATTCTTCTCTGATTTCTACCTAGAAGGTATGTGGCTTAGGTAAGGGCAAAAATACTCCAGATACGGTTTTACAGGTCCATTTACAACCCTAGGATTTGTTCCTAGAATGAAAAGGGCTGTTATTACCTTATCTAGAAGGGTCATGAATAATAATGTTAAGCTCTTCTCTGATAGGCTCATTTCAGCAGCTCACACCAAGTGCAGTTATTTGGCAAACACAATCACAAACAGCACAAGTGAGTCATGAGTCATGACAGAACACAGACCACCTGAATGACACTTTAAGAAGAAAATCTCAAATGGAGAGTGCTGAAATGCAGCTTACTTGTTTATTGTTGTTTTAAGGTCATCCGTGTGCGACATAGCGAGAGAGAACATTGTACAAAAAAACAAAAAAACGGATAGAATATGTGTTCTTTACACAGAAAAGCTATGATTTAAATTATTGAAATCTGGCAACTGCAAGCATGACTGCTTGAACACTCCTCTCTTTCCCCCAACAAAACCAAAGAATGCTTTTGTCAAATTTTGGTTTACTCAGACTCATGGTTTATCAGTTCCATGTTCAGAACTCTTATTATTTTATAACTATGCCAAGTTCTATGGCACCTTTAAGCAACACAGCTGTTTGATGATTTAAATGTTTCTTGAGCACCAAATCAGAATATCAGAATAATTTCTGAAGAATCATGTGACACTGAAGTATAACAGCAGCAGAAAATTCAGCTTCGCCATCAATGGAAATACTTGTAATAATATTTCACAATATTACAGTTTTAACTGCACTGATCATATAAATGCAGCCTTGGTGAGTATAAAATACTTTTTTATGTAAATAAAATCGTACAGACCTCAAACTTTTAAATATTTGTTTACATCACTCTAAATGTTGGGAAAAGGCTTAAATTTGACTTTGACCTTGCTTAAAAGGATCAAGATTATGAGTGTTTACAGCAGGTTTCTGAGTTAGCCTTGCATTCAGGTTCATTCCAATTGGCAGTCCTGTCATGAACTGCAACTTTGTTAAGCCTAGTTCACACTGCCCGATTTTTGCCCCGATTTTGAGTCGCCGACAGGTTTTGTGAAATCGCCGACAAATGCCCGAGATCACAGGCAAATCGGTGCTCGTGCACGCGAGTGACAATCACGCAGTGTGAATAATCAAAGACGCGATCAGAGAGAATCGGCGACGAGTCGCCGACGCCGGTGAGATATTTGGCATGCTAAATATCTGGAGCTGTCGGCGATTCAAACTCCTGCTGTGTGAACAGCGTTCTGACTGAAAATTACACCGACAGCCAATGAGAGAGTGAGATACAGGGCAGCAGGAGGTTCAGGGAGGAGTTATAAAGCAGAATTTCAGTATTTTAATAGATATATTTACAATTCTATCAAACAGAAACAAAGGCCAAACATTTGCACATCCAGCCATAGCAGCAGCACATTAAATAATTATTTATTTACCTCAAACTGTCTTTGCAGAACAAAATCCTGGCTCCCTCTGTCTCTCCAACAATATCTTCCGCCATAATCTTTTTTCTTTTTCTCCACAAATCAGCGCACATACAATTTGAAGCAAACTTTGGGCAGTTTATCATTTTTAATAACAATTCCAAGTCTCGCGCGAGAACTCCGGTCTGACGCACGTGTGATCTCGCGTTGTTTACTTGTCACATCGCACGTGTGTTTGGGAAACGTAGTTTGCACACCGGAGAGCGAGAGAGTTGTCGGCGATTCTTCCTCTTGATCAGTCATGCAGTGTGAACTCCTCTGTCGTCAAACCATCGTGCAGTGTGAACACAGCAGTGACTGAATGATACCCCAGATAGTCATGCAGTGTGAATAGAGCAGTGACCCGACGAGTTTGAAAATCGTGCAGTCTGAACTAGGCTTAAGGGGAATATCATACATTTTTCTTCAGACTAGGCAAAAGATAGACTGACAAGCCAGACCTACATCAAGATGTTGGGTCTGGGAACTCAGGGCTCAATCCGGAGGCGGGATAAACGGTTGTCTTTCAGATTTTCTCTGCATAGGATAGCGCTTCAACCAACCAGAGCAACGAAGAAGGTGAAGTGGAGCTAGTTGACAGACTGAAACTTTCGCCGTATACGGACAGCAAAACTCCGAACACATCTTCCTTTCTTAACTTCAGTACAGTTCTTTGTTCTTTCCTCTGCAACTCAGTCATTATGTTAAGCCCGCCCACCGACTCTATACACGATGTGATTGGCCTGACCAGAGTTTGTTTTTTCCAGCTCACAATCCAACGGAGAGTTGCACGACTTCCCTGGCAGCAAATTAGATTTGCTTCCGCGAGGGTGCGTCTAGATTTCTAGGCTTGGCAAAACATTCTGTTCTGTTGAAATGCTTGGTACTTTTGTGGCGCATAGAAAAAAGTCAGCCTAGGCATATATGATCTTCAGAATAGTCTCTATTTTTTAGAACATTTCTCCTGTTGCTCGCATAAAATTCCTTATTTGACCTTTATACTTAGTCAAAATTGTGTTTGTTGCCTTGTGCTGCTTTGTCAAAAATACAAGAACACTTTGTTTAACCCGCTTAAGTCTACCTCAGAGATAAAGTTCAATAACATGTATAAAGCAAAAAATGAATTGATTTCTAAAGCTTCATTTTGGGTATTCAATTATTTAATATATCTTCTATAATAATGTATTTGAATTATCTACTTTTGGGAACAAATACTGAAATGTCACTAATTAACTGGTGTATAATGTGAGAAAGCCCTACTTTGAAGTTTCTGATGTTTTTTTTATAGCAGTTTTATAAATCTCAATGACTTAAAAAGGCTGCCTTCTGATCCTTTGCACTGATATTGCTTCAGGATATGGCCTGTTTCATGGCATTCAACAACATAATAGCACTTTCTATATCAGAAGGTCCTACAGATCATTAGAAAAACACTAGGACAGATCCCCTCACCTGTGATGATCACAGTTTCCCATAGGGCACAGGAAAAGCGATAGACGATAAGGACAACCAAAAAATGAGAATAGAGAAAAGTAAGTATCGGATGGAGGGGTCACGAAGGACTGACATACGCGTTTCGCCTTTTGTCGGCTTATGATTTATTCTTGCACTTTTGCGGTGCTAAATGTCACACTAACACTGATTCACTCTAATCTCTCCTCCTGGGGCTGGTGAAGAGAACCTGCGCCACGGGACCTCACACAAGCAATTTCATCTGACCTGCCCCCCTCCATCTCCCCATTCTGTCACACACATACACATGCTCGGCCATAAATGGCACCCCTGGGCCATTAGCCAGGGAGCAAAGCCCAGAGCACAGTGAAGGTAAAGAGTAAAATGAGGGAAAAGAAAAAAGGCCCAAAAAAAGGTAGACAAACCGACATTCTAAAACCTCATATACTCACTAAATAATTACCGTGGTTAGGAGCACAGCACGATTCGGGACACTATATTGTTGAATAAATCAAATGTACTAAATGGCGATCACAAATAGCTATCAGAAGCAACTGAGAAATGTGTCGCTGTATTTAAAGGAAAAGTTTCATTTCTGTGGCAAAATATGTAAAAATGGCCTATTTATTTTTATTAAAGCATTATAGATTTCTAGGTTACCTGCTATAACGTAATATAGATATCAGTATCGACTAGAATTTCAATATCGCTGTTTGGAGCCATCACTATAAGACAATCAAAGATGGATTCTCCTATACCTGTAATTGCACTTATCTTGAACACAGTTTTGTAGCTAGATATGAGTTCTCTGTTCTACGATTACGTCCTGTGGTGCCCAGTTCTGGCAGGTCTCTAATGTGCAGTAATTGCCAAATGCTAAGAAGTACATAAACACGCCTCCTTCCTCCCAGCATGCTTTCATTGACCTTGTTTTCCTAATTGCTGTCTGCACTGCATGTGAATGTACTGTCTGTGAATGTAGGCACAACTGTGGCTGGCCGTATACTAAACACAAGGAATTCATTATCCACTGAACCCTCAATAGTATTCATAGGTTTAGTCTCCATTAATAAGTACTAAATGGGTCAAAAGGTCATGAAATGAACACTTTTAAACAACCATTTGCTTTGCTGCACACGCTACACTGCAGATCACGCGAGTAACAAACAGGTGGAGACAAAAACACTCATGCAACACTTTTCGAAATCACTATAATAACAGTGCCGGTGTCTCATCCCTTGAATTCCTCTCTCGCTCATTCTTGTGATTGACAGTTGGGGACGGGGTGGAGACTGTGCTCAGTGAAGCGAGCAGGGGCTTCCGTGTTATAATAAAACAGTTAAATTGGATTTGTTCATATGCGGGAAGCGAGTTGTCTGGATTAGCATATCAATGCCTTTACACAAATCGTATTTTCAAGAGCATTGAGCACTAAGCAGCACGAAATTAATTCTGCATGATACGCCCCGAGGCCTTCTGGGATGCTGCAAGCTTCATAACTGTTCCGTACGCGTAACCTGACACCCATCCCTCCTAACTGTAAAAGCTACTGGTTAAAGACTGAGCTAGGCTTACAAGTGCAGGAATGGTTTACCTTCCTCCAATCCCTGAAGAAGTTATTGCGGAAGACAT
This sequence comes from Pseudorasbora parva, assembly GCF_024679245.1. Lineage (NCBI taxonomy): Eukaryota > Metazoa > Chordata > Actinopteri > Cypriniformes > Gobionidae > Pseudorasbora > Pseudorasbora parva. The sequence continues at coordinate 31,400,959 of NC_090187.1, read as the reverse complement.
CTTTTGTTGTGTATTCATGATCCAGCATCTGAGCAAAGAAAAGTGCCACTTCCTCAGCTGGCAGACTGAGTTTCACTGCTTTTCCTACAACAAAACAGAACATCTTCACTTACCATGAACATCACTGTGAAAAAGAGCAAACAGGTAACAAACAATTATGAGTTGTTTGGGTTAAAGTGCATACTGCATTTTAAGAACAACATACATTTCATATTGTTGATCAGAAATGGAACGTAAATATTTATGTTTTATCTATTGTTCAAAGTAAATGAAATAAATGCTTTTTTTGGCATGAAATTAAAATTCATCCTATCTATTTTTAAACCCATGTTATTGATTTAATTTTGAACTAATAATCCATGGACGTTTTTAAAGGTGTCATGAACTATTTTTTTTTTTTATGTACTGTTGTCTGAGGTCAACTAATGACGTTCATTTGGTTTTTACATTCAAAACCATAATAACTAATAATCAATAGGTTATTTTCTACATTGGTTTTGAGGCTCTCGTCTGAATGCTGGGTTTTGATGGGCGTGACGCACTGAAGACTTGGAAGTAAATGCCCACGGCTAGGATTGGATAAGATTTGCATTTTTAATGAGCTTTAGCTCCCCTGTCAGTTCAGTTCACATGAGGGAGGGGTTGTTTTGAAAGTGGCAACTGGAATGATTCTCTCGATCCCAGGGCTCGTAAACGTCTTTACACACACAAACGCACACACACGTACGCGCCCTTCAAATGTCAAGTCAAGAAAGAGTGAACAGCGCAGATCAAGAAAGGAATATTATTTCACTATTTGGGATTCACCGGCCTCCCGACTGGCTTCTGTTTTGGTAGCCCATCTGGAAAACACACAGAACCGCGACGTTGGGCTTTGTAAGCCCTGGCCCATACATGTCTGAGTCCAGCATGCTAAAGGTATGTTCTGTTAGACATGTACACATAATCAAAACAATCTACAGTTTCACAATGTAATACTATCACCTATAAAAACACGTTTTACTCACATAAGTGTGTCGCACCATTCCTGCAGGTCCAATATAGAAGCGACAGCATTGTTTTAATCTCAATATGTCTGCAAATCCAGCATCTGAGACTTGTTTACAAACGATTCCGCAGTGAAATAAAGCAAACACACGAATGTCTTCCCCACATGAGCTGGAACTACATTAAAAATAAATGAAGTATCACACACTGTTATAAATATTAGGATCCGAAGGAAGCTCATGCAGCAACTGTGTTCTTCCACAACCAGGAATAGCGCAATATCTTGCTATCTTTGGCATGTTTATTGCTGCTGGCTAGCGCACTCGGAACACCTCCATGAGTCGGTGGGCAGGGCTACTGAATTACACTTGCTTATTATTCTGTAGAGGCGTTTCGTCGTGCAATGACGTATAGATGCGCACACGATCATTTTCTAGGCCTGGTGTCTATAAAATCTTTTTTTTTGACTAACAAGGTTTCAGCTCTGAAATTTGCAGGTTATTCTTATATTACCATGACCTTTTATATATCAAAAGCTCAAGGGAAAGTTGATTTCTCAATTCATCACCCCCTTTAATAAAAAAACAACAAAAAAATAACTGAAACAGCTTTTAATCAAAATGTCATAACTGGATCATCCAATGAAAATGACAAGACTTCGCCCTGGTAACATATGCAAGACTCATTTAGTCTGTTTAAACCAAGAACTCAACCTACATTTTTTTTTTTACCCTTTTTTGATAATCATTTAATACATGTAAATATAATTTAAATCATGTTACATTTAAATGTTTATACATCAAAATATGGAAGAAAAGATCTGTCACTACTTCTATTTCATAATGACTTTAATAATTTATATGTTAAAATAAATGTAATAATGCTTTTAAAGCTACACTATGTAACTTTTCCGTCTGCTAGAAGGCGCCTATTCAAAACAAAGGCATAGTTTGATGACACCAAGTTTGTATGCAAGTTAGTATGAAGCAGAGAAAGGCCGAGTGTTGAGGAGCTGAGCAAGGCTGCTTGTTACACAAACACGGCTCGCAAACAGCGGGACTTTTATTATGACGGGACACAATCGCCGGCGCTTTTCCGGTCATGGGTATGAGGTAATGCAGCTCTGTTTATTATATTATATACATTTAAGTGTGTTTAAGATGATGTTGTGACATTACTCTGGCCGTTTGCTCAGCATTTCTGCAGAATAAAAAGCATTTGACAGGAGACTCCCTCAGACGTCCCGGTTCCGTTGTTAAAATAGCAATTTTCTCACAATTTACAAATAGTTGGAAACATTTGGGATATTGTAAAAACTCAACTGAATAAACTATATAACACTGTGTTTTTTGGATATTTTACCGCAAAAATACTACATAGCGCACCTTTAAATGTAATCTTCAGCCGAACTCAAATCCGTTAATATGTTAAAATCAACCAATGCTAAATCAATGTTAACGTTGTAACTAGGGCCGGGACTCGATTTAAAAAATTAATCTAATTAATTAGAGGCTTTGTAATTAATTAATCGAAATTAATCGCATTTTAATTGCATATAAATATTTGACCTGAGAACAATGAGAAGTAATTTTTCACATGTTTTTTTAGTATACCATTGAATAATGACTGAATACATAAGCTTAATCAACAAAATATTGTTTATTTATTTCAGTCGAGCAGACCAGCGCAATGTTTGCCATTAAGTTTAGCAAAAGCATATTTGTGATATTTGAGGCTCGATGTGCTGCGGTGATACGCGAATTCCTTATTGTATAGCTTGCACACAACCATGCTCTTGTCGACGCTTCCATTCTTTCGTTTTTTAAAACAAAATTTCCCATCCACGGGGCCAAGCAAAGCAGTCTCATCAGCTTCTTCGTTCATGTTCACATGGTTTGTTGTTGTCTTGACTCCGGAGCGCTAGTTGGTGTTCCAGTATAATCGGTCCGTCGAAACTCATTCATTGAAAAACGTTCCGCGGTGTGGTAAATTTTTTTTTTTTTTGCGTAATTAATTAACGCGTTAAAGTCACGTAATTAATTAATCTTAATTAACGCGTTAAAGTCCCGGCCCTAGTTGTAACATTTTGTAACAGTGATGCCTAAATTCACTTTTAAGTGTATAATTTTTAGGATATTTCATTTATTTATTTTGGACTCTTCCTAGAACAGAATTTTAATTTTGGCCATTTATAGGTAAACTGCATAACTGACATAAAAATAACTATTGGCCTAAATGTTTAAAGGGGGGGTGAAATGCTGTTTCATGCATACTGATCTTTTTACACTGTTAAAGACTTGGAATCCCATACTAAACATAGACAAAGTTTCAAAAGTTAAGGTGGACGTTTGATGGGAGTATTTCTTTGTCAAAAATACTACTTCCGGTTAGTCATAAGTTTCGGCAAGTTTTTTGAGATCATGCGTCCCCTTTGACGTTAACGGGGGCGGAATTTCCTTGTATGGGCCTTACGGACAATTCTACCGGAAGCGCGTGAGAGAGAGCGAGGGAGAGAGCGAAAGCAACAGGCTACGCCCATCAAAGCGCTGGCTTGTAGGATGCTAAACAGGTGATATAACCAGTAGCTACTGACTTACCCACTGATAGGCCGGCGGTCGATCTGTATTAGCACTTTCCTCACGCGACGGGCGAATCACTTTCCTCACAGAGCGACTCACTTTCCTCACGCGGCAGGCGAATCACTTTCCTCACTGAGCGAATCACTTTCCTCACAGAGCGACTCACTTTCCTCACGCGGCGGGCGAATCACTTTCCTCACTGAGCGAATCACTTTCCTCACAGAGCGAATCACTTTCCTCACAGAGCGACTCACTTTCCTCACGCGGCGGGCGAATCACTTTCCTCACTGAGCGAATCCCTTTCCTCACAGAGCGAATCACTTTCCTCACGCGGCGGGCGAATCACTTTCCTCACTGAGCGAATCACTTTCCTCACAGAGCGAATCACTTTCCTCACAGAGCGACTCACTTTCCTCACTGCAGCGCGCTGCTGCACACGTCATTATTTAGCTCCGCTCACACGACACGCCCCCACCCACTCGGCTTTTTTCGGAAAGACTCGGAACAGCGCATCTTTCTTATATAATTATAAAAAAAATAAAGACTTTTCGGAGATATGCAGGATGCAATGCTACTCTATAGGTACTCAAGATTGACATGACACTGACTGAAACTGAGTGTTTCACCCCCCTTTAATAAATTCATACCAAATAAATAATCAACAGCACTAATCACTTAATGACTAGAATAGTTGTCGGCAAATAAAGTAGATAAAAAATACCTAACTGACAACAAAATCACAGAGATATCATATCCACAGACAGAATGTATTTTTTTAACCACGTTAAGATGAGACTTCAGACACACATTCCCACAGGACTCCCCGCAATATAGGACTTTAAATGCATCACAGAGAATCATGGCCTAGGACAAATATAATCAAAACTGCATTTATAGCTTACCGTTCAGGGATTCTCAGGTACAAAATCCAAATACTTCCCCCTCAGGGCTATTGTACCAAGATTAATGGTCTGGGCCTTCCTAAACGCACTTATAGTTTAAGAAACGCCTCTCTACGGTAAATGGCAGAGTGGATATTAATAGAGGAAGCTGACCTTAAAGTTTAGCAAAGAGATTAAAGACTCTTCCTGTGCTTTCTGAAGTAGGCCTGACACTAACGGAGGAACAGGTCAACCTCGAGCATGGCTGTGTGCCCAGACCAGAAAAATTAATGGGAACGGCACCGACCAGTGAACTGCCCCCCTTTCTGAACAAAATCTCTTTTTTTGAACACACTTTGATGTGAAACGATTCCACGCAACAGATGCAACAAGAAAGTCAGAACACATACCGTTATAGTAAAACTTAACATCATCTGAAAGGGGTTGAAACTTTGGGGGGAAATACGGCCCTTTGTGTTCTAGAAACTTCCATTTAATTCCATCCTCATACTTCTCTTCTTCCCACCTGTGAAGGGGTCAATAAGTCAAGAAAAGCAGGATAGTGACATACAAAAATTCTGGGCTAAAAGCTGCAAAGTAGTGGCATGCAGAGAGCCTACCATCTCCATCTTTGTTTCTCTTCCTCCTCTTTCTTCTTTATCTTAAGAGACCTGGCTGCCTCAATCTCCTCCTTGGTTTTTTTCTTCTTAGTGGAGACCGAACCACCTCCTTCTTCTTTTATCACCTTTGAAAGGAAAAAAGGGTCATCACTGCAAACTTTGTGAACAGCGTTTGCATTTTGCAGTAGCAGCAAATTTTCAGTCTAAAAATGTGGACAGCTGGACTTGTGGAGCCACCTGTGGAGGAATGAAAGTTTTAATTTCTCCATAAATTTCTTTTTTTTTTTTTTTGTGGTACTAAAAACTTGTGTCTGAAAATAATATTTAAAATAGCTGCTTACTTTCAAATAAAATTGTAACAGCTTTGTTGCTCAAAGCACATTTTAAAGAGGACTCTAGTTTTAAAAAAAAGGTGTAAAACACACTATATATGTAAACCGATCAGGCATAGCATTATGACCACCTTCCTAATATTGTGTTCATCTCCCCTTACCCCCTTTATTGAGGCATACTTCACTAAATACTCCACTAAACCACTGAAGGTCTGCTGTGGTATCTAGGACCAAGATGTTGGCAGCAGATCCTTCAAGTCCTGCGAGTTGCGAGATGCGAACGAGATAGAAGCCACAGCCACAAGGAAATACTGTTTCCATGAAAGGGTGTACATGTTCTGCAACAATGCTTAGGTAGGTGGTACCTGTCAAAGTAATACCCACATAGATGGCAGGACCCAAATTTTCCCAGCAGAACATTGCCCAAAGCATCACTTTGCCTTCTTACCATAGTGGATCCTGGCACCATGTGTTCCCCAGGTAAACGACACACACGCACTCGGCCATCCATGTTATGTAAAAGAAAACGTGATTCATCATACCAGGCCACATTATTCCATTACTCCGTGGTCCAGTTCTGATGCTCACGTGCCTACTGTTGGTGCTTTCGGCGGTGGACAGGGGTCAGCATGGGCACCCTGACCGGTCTGAAGCTATGCAGCCCTATACGCAACAAACTGCGATGCACTGTATTCTGACACCTTTCTATCAGAGCCAGCATTAACTTTTTCAGCAATTTGAGCTACAGTAGCTTGTCTGTTTGATCGGAGCACACAGGCCAGCCTTTGCTCCCCACGTGCATCAATGAGCCTTGACTGCCCTTAACCCTGTCACCGGTTCACCACAATGTCACTTTGACACGTACCACCTACTTAAAGGGGGGGGTGAAACACTCAGTTTCAGTCAATCTCATGTCAATCTTGAGTACCTATAGAGTAGTATTGCATCCTTCATATCTCCGAAAAGTCTTTAGTTTTATCATATTTATAAAAGAAATATAGGCTGTACCGAGTCTTTCCGGAAAAAACCGAGCAGCTGGAGGCGTATCGTGTGGGCGGAGCTAAAGAATGACAAGCGCGCAAAGCGATGACGTCCTCAAGCGTGGAGAAACCCATGGCTATCTCAGCTAATACAGATAATGATCCAGAATCAAATCTGAGGCAGAAATAAATTGAACAGGAGAAACAGCAACATCAGGACGTCCGTCTCTGTGGTATGTACTGTATTTAGTGGCCTGTCAACATTTGTGTGGCTTTACTCGCAGTGTATGAGGACATGATTCGGTTTATGGACTATTGTATGCGACTAGACCTTAGAAGTAGCAAGAAAAACGGTTTTGCACGTCAGACTAGTGTAACGTTATACAGAACAACAATGGAGTAACCGTTAGCGCATTTGAATGACGAAGCACGCGACCGTGTCGTTTACTGATGTTTACTCACGCGACGGTAGCCAACAGCATAGACATTTGAAGCAGTTTAACTCACCGGCTGCTTCCAAAGCAGGACCGAACCTTTATCGCTGGGACCGCTCCGTCAAAAACACACTTCTTTGGTATGATTTGGTGAAGTCCTGTGACAGCAGTGGCATGTAAATCCACTTTGTGACTGAAACGATGTTGTGAAGCTTCCCGTCATTTCTGCGTTCAAATCGGTTCAAACTCAGTGCTGCCTTCCCGGAATGCTGTGCTGAAGCGTTGAAGTCGCTCGACGTCACCCATAGGAATAAAGTGGAGCGCGGCGCGCCACATAAGTGTTCACGGACGACTGGATCTGCACCTGAGAGACTGTTTACGGCGTGCATTTCCTCTCTCTCGCTCTAGTCACACGCGCACCCTACTGGGAGAAGAGCCCGTACGGCCCATACAAGGACCTTCCGTTCTATTAACGTCAAGTGGACCCATACTCGAAAAAAACTCGCCGAAACTTGTGAGAAACCGGAAGGAGTATTTTTGAAACAGAAATACTCTATCAAATGTCCAACATTAGTTTTTGAAACTTTGTCTATGTTTAGGATGGGAATCCAAGTCTTTAACATGTATGTATATATATATGTGTTCAAAATATCTCAGAAGTGTTAATGTCCGAGCCCTGAAAAGTTAGTAAAAAACTTTAATTGAACATATAACTCATCACTTTCACAACAGCGTTGGCACAACATTATATACCAAACACTAACAGGAGGATTAACATTCAAATCAACAGCAGGTATGAACTCATACACTGTAAAACAGGAGCTTTATAAAACATAATTAACTCTGCATTGCTGTTGATAATTTGTTCATGAGTTCTTGTTGTTTAGAGAGTTCTGATGTAAAAATTTCAGGGTCTCTAGACATGTATTTTTTGTTATAATGGAGGAATACAATAGTGGCAAATGGCATTTTGGCTATTCAGACAAAAAGCGTTCCTGTTTGAAATGTCGGTGGATCCACAGGAGATCAAAAACATTTACTCTTCCTAAGATCAAAATACTTAGAGAAATTGAAGTGCACAGAAGTCAAGTCGGCATTGGGAACAGACAACACCTGATCAGAATGAACTCCTGAGGCAGTGTGGACATGGACAGTATCTTTTAGCAGTAAGCCAAAAACAAAACTGCAAACGGTTTCTCCTGAGAATAATATTTTGAGCTCTGCAAGAGAGAAATTTTCTCCAAAACTTCTCTCCGCAGCACTAAAATCACTATCAACAGAGGAGACCAACAGTTGTTGAAGAAAATGACGGCTTTTCAGCACAGGGAATCGCTTTTGTGATATGGTCTTTTAAATCCATCAGATTGTAGGGTCACTGCGAAGGACAAGCTGTCATTGACCTGCCGGTGGCAGTTTAGATGAATAGCCAAAGATGAATGAAATGATTTGTGAGCAAAACAAATTCAAAAGTGCTTGCATGCCTTTTCATCATAGAAACGTAAGTTTCAACCAAGACTATTTTTAAAAGAAAAAAGAAAGAAAAAAAGAAAAACCTGCGGGGAGGCATTAATATAAAAATCTATTTATATTAATGTAAACTCACTTTCTGACTACTCCTTTAGCTTATCTCAGCATGTGTCCTTTTTAAAGATTTTTTGTTTTTAAATACCTAAATTACTATCCTTTCAGCCACTAAGTTCTTCTCTCTATAATCAATGTACCACTAATGCACTCACCTTTTCTTTTTTGTCCTTTTTTATTTTCTTCTTTGATGTTGCAGTGTCTCTCTGTCCCTCTTCTGAAACTTTCTTCTTTTTCTTCTCTGGCCTTTAAGGAACACACAGTAAGAAAGCAGTCAATACATGTAAAGAGTCCTTTCTCATCTCTTACATTTCATTAAACACTGATAACAAGAAATGTTTCTGGTGCACCAAATCAGCATATTAGAATAATTTCTGAATATGAATCTTGGCACTGAAGACTGAAGTAATAGCTGCTAATATTAAAAATTTCATGCTATTTACTTTGTTAGCAAACATCACTGGTCTTAGGGTGAACAATTAATAAATGCAAGTTAATACACAGAAAAAAATAGTTTGCTGTGGTAATCATAATATTATATACAATTACCGAAAAGATTAAGGAACACCTGTTATATTTCACATTAATGCAATTATCTAATCAACCTATCACATAGCAGTTGCTTCAATGCATTTAGGGGTGTGGTCCTGGTCAAGACAATCTCCTGAACTCTAAAATGAATGTCAGAATGGGAAAGAAAGATGATTTAAGCCATTTTGATCGTGGCATAGATGTTGGTGCCAGACGGGCCGGTCTGAGGAAAAGGGAATCCAGTATGCAGCAGTCCTGTGGGCAAAAATGCCTTGTTGATGCTAGAGTTCAGAGGAGAATAGGCCGAGTGATTCAAGCTGATAGAAGTGCAACTTTCACTGAAATAACCACTCGTTACAACCGAGGTATGCAGCAAAGCATTTGTAAAGCCACAACATGCACAAACTTGAGGCGGATGGACCACAACAGCAGAAGACCCCACCGGGTACCATTTATCTCCACTACAAATAGGATAAAGAGGCTACAATTTGCACAAGCTCACCAAAATTGGACAGTTGAAGACTGGAAAAATGTTGCCTGGTCTGATGAGTCTCGATTTCTGTTGAGACATTCAGATGGTAGAGTCAGAATTTGGCGTAAACAGAATGAGAACATGGATCCATCATGCCTTGTTACCACTGTGCAGGCTGGTGCTGGTGTAATAGTGTGGAATGTTTTCGCACACTTTAGGCCCCTTATTCCCAATTGGGAATCGTTTAAATGCCACGGGCACTGTTTCTGACCATGTCCATCCCTTTATGACCACCATTGTACCCTACTGCCAGCAGGATAATGCACTATGTCACAAAGCTTGAATCATTTCAAACTGGTTTCTTGAACATGACGATGAGTTCACTGTACTAAAATGGCCCCCAAAGTCACCAGATCTCAACCCAATAGAGCATCTTTGGGATGTGGGATACCACAAATCTCCATCAACTGCAAACATTTTTTTTTCTGTGTACCCCAAGACCAGTAATGTTTGCTAACAAACTACATAAGGTTGATTTTGATTTCATGAGGACTTACAGTGAAGTGGCACAGCTTACCCCACTTCACCTATAAATCAGACATTTATGAAGTGGAAAAGGATCTGCTAATGGCTTCTTCATTGCTACACCCAGAAGATAAAGAAACCTTACAAAGGTGCTTCAGAAGTAGAAGAGGGACCATCCGTTTTATCTGCTTTTCTTTTCCTCTTTTTCCCTTTCTCTTCTGTTACAAAGTCTGGATCTTTGTCTGGCTCTTCCTTCACATTCAGCTTAGACCTAAAAAAGACAACACATTTGAAGGCTGTGGAAACCTAAAGGACAAATATGCATTGACCAATGACAATGACTAAATTATGGTGATTACACAATAATACTTAATAGCCACTGATGATAATTATATAATTACAGTAATTATATCCAAGGATAATTGCAGAGAGATGCAAGCTTCAATTTCCATAAAGCATGATTCAGATGTGGAGGGAGGTGAGCAGACCAAATCAATTAATTACAATTGCCATAACAAATGGTTCAATCCAGCAGAGAACTTTCTGGGAGAGATTAAGTGTAAAAGAACACTCGGACACCTTCATCAGTTTTTAAGTCTGACCTCTATCACGTAAATCAACCTCCCACCTGTAATCACCAGCAGAACTTGATTTACAAAACGTCTGAATGTCAAATTCCCTGATTAGAGATGTGCTGTCCTTATCAGGAGACGGAAACAGTCAAAGAGAGATTTGAGATGGTTTAAGTTTTATATCTGAAAATCGTACATATTCAATTATATTTGAAATGTAGCTTCATGTTAAACGTTTGCTTTCACAGACTTATTCCTCAGGCTTCAATTCCCCCCACCCCCCGTCTGATCTAAATGCTTTTCACTTATTACTTTTCTGACATGCCACAGCTCTCTTTCTAACAAATAAATTAATTCCCTGAAAGACAGCCAATGTAGCGAGAAAATCGGAATGGATATTGTCCAGAACTGTGCACTTTCAAATCATCAGAATTAATTTTCATCAACTCTAAAGGAAAGAGAAAAAAAAGGATGATTGCATATTTGAATTGTAAATGGATTAAAACTCATTTCCAAGTGCAGCTGCTGGCTGCTGATGCCATTTCTCTAAATCAAAAGTCTGGATCTGCGATATGTGCAGTACTAGCTACTAAAATTACCCTCACATGTGACCCCGTGGTCTCACTGTACCTTCTTTCTTCAAAGTCCATGCTCTCCTCTTTAGGCGTTTTCATCTGAAAGATTGAAAGATTAAACAAAAAAACTTAAGTGGCTATTGGTACATTTTTTTTGGCTTTTCCCAATTATGGTGGCACTACTGACTTGATCGTTTGGATGGCTATCAATAACAATGCTGAGTTAAAGGCACAATATGTCATTTTCGCTGGAAGCAGTCGCTTCAAATTCAAAACAAAGGCATAGCTTGGTGACGCCTTGATTTCACGGAATCATGGGAGATGTTGTCTCCACCTCTACAGCCTGTAGAAAAAACAATAAACGGGACTCAGACAGAAACCCTATTCACGGATGAGCTAACGTATCAAAGATTTATTAATGTTATTGTAGTATGTGGGACTGAAAGCCGTTGGAGCGGAACGAGGCCGCTGGAGCGACTGCTAATGAGAGACAAGTTTGACAAATCTCAAGAGCCATGGAGCTTTTATAAAACTGCAGACGAGCGCTTTTGCTTCTTCCAGTCATGCGTACGTGGGTAATGCAACACTTTTTTATCATATTAGATACTTTTGAGTGTGTTTAAAGTTGTTATCCTGCTACTCTGTGTGTTCGCTCAGCAGATACTACAGTATGACACACTTGTTGTACAATGAAGGGATGGGACGATACACATAAACCCACGATACGATACACCTCGATATACCTGGGTTACGATACGATATGTCACGATACGATATCAAAATATTTTTTATTTTTTTCCAAATCTGTGATTTTTTTGTACCACCTAAGTAATGTACTTAAACGAAAGGTAGGATTTTCCTCTTTTTTTGCATTTTGGTTCTATGTTGTTTAAAAAAAAAGGAGAATTTTTAGAAGTCTGCGACCTCATCTTAAACAGGGGTGCCAATAATTGTGGAGGGCACTGTAGGAATGTCAATCGATTAAAATATTGAATCGCGATTAACTGCATGATTGTCATGAGTTAACTCGTGATTAATCGCAATTTAATCGCACCTTTTTATCAATTGTAAATGTATCTTAAATTAAGTTTTTAATACTCTAATCAACATAGGTATGGACAAATATGCATGCTTTATGCAAATGTACATTTATTATTAGTGAAACCATACTTATTCAATAATAATCAATACAGCATGAAGACTAGACATATCAAAGGTCATATATATGTTTATCTAAGAAATTGTTCATGTCTCTTAAGCCTAAACTTAAAAATAATGAGAAAGTAGTGATTTCTCTCATTTTAACAATATAAAGGGAGTTTTTACACTGGCAGTTTAATTCAGAACAGGGTAAAGTTCGTATGAAAAATTGTTAATGTGTACCAGTGAGCGAACCAGAACCACACCATACCAGGAGGAGGTCTATTTTACACGAGTAGGAATATAGTGTGGCCCCTTTAAGAGATCCACATTCCCTGTTGAACTGCAGGTATTTTGCGTGTGCGCGCCGCCGAACTGGTCCGCAATTCACGTGGACAGTGTGAAGAACACGGACGACTCGGAAGCGCGCTTGTTCAGGAAAGTAACCTGTGCATTCGTTTTATCCGATTGTAATGTATTTAGCTCAATAAAACACGTGTTCTGTAAGGGGTTATGGTGTTAATGATTTACCTCAGACATGAGCGAGAGTGAGCTGCAGTGCATCGCGCTCAGACTGCAGAGAATGTGCTCAGTGAAAAAACGCACTTTTCTTTCTGGAGTCTTATAAAAGTTAAACAGAAAATATGGTAGCTTATGTAGGCAATAACTGCATTTTTGGTTTAGAATATAATTGCTAATGTCAACCCTTTTCTTTCCCTATTAATGTTTGCTGCCATCCTTTGTCTGACAGCTCTCACTTTTTCCAACTACGGACTAAGTTATGCCTCAGATCAAACAGAAAATGCGCGCTGCGTTTTGTCATGTCTGCCACACACACACACACACACACACACACACACACACACACACACACATACATACATACATACATATAATACACTAAATTATTTATATACTACGCTAATCATGCAGCAGTGCCATATATCTTTATTTCGCGATCCATTTTTTTCGACCTCGATACGTTTCGTCACGTTTTGTATCGCGATATTTCGTCAAACGATATTTCGTCCCATCCCTAGTACAATGCAGAAAGTTAGATGGATATTATGTATGGTAAAACATGATTCTCATGTTAAATCAAGAAAACAAGATTTAAACAATAAGACTAACTGTTGAGCTAAATAACAATGAGTTTTCTATGAATGTAAACAAACAGTTGCTCACCTGTAATAAATCACATAATATATTAAAGCATCTTTGGCGTTTCCCACAGAAATCAAGGGTAACGTGGGTATGATGTCATTTATAGGCAACGTACAGGGACACTCGTGTGCTGGTTAAAACTGCTTAGATCTCTGGATTTAAACTTTCTTGGGATAATACAGTGGGTACGGAAAGTATTCAGATCCCCTTACATTTTTCAATGTTAGTTATATTGCAGCTATTTGCTAAAATCATTTAAGTTCCTTTTTTTCTCATTAATGTACCCACAGTACCCAATATTGACAGAAAAACACAATTGTTTACAGTTTTGCAGATTTATTAAAAAAGAAAAACTGAAATATCGCATGGTCCTAAGTATTCAGACCCTTTGCTGTGACACTCGTATATTTAACTCAGGTGCTGTCCATTTCGTCTGATTATCCTTTAGATGGTTCTGCACCTTCATTTGAGTCCAGCTGTGTTAGATTATACTGATTGGACTTGATTAGGAAAGCCACACACTTGTCTATATAAGACCTTACAACTCACAGTTATGTGGGGGTGTTTTTCAGCTGCAGGGACAGGACGACTGGTTGCAATCGAAGGAAAGATGAATGCGGCCAAGTATAGGGATGCACCGAACCGATACTTCTGATACTTCTGATCAGTATCGGCTCCGATCCGCCATGATTTGCCGGATCGGGTATCGGACAGATCATGGGACCGAACACAATTCGCTACTGTGCGCATAATATTCTGTTACTGTTAAGCCTCAGTGCCCCACAAAAGGCACAAAAACGTTATAAAGCAGCATCAACGATTCGTGCACTATATTATAAGTATTCTGAAGCCATTCCATAGTTTAATGTGAGTACAGATTCATATTTAAGTCATTAAATTCAAGTTCACGTCAATGCATGCTTTCCTCTGCTGTGGCTGTCAGTCACTCTCCATCCAGCTTTAAACTGTGTGTCGCGTTCAGTTACGACAGTCAACACGATGAAACTCTCTCCAAGATTATTTATTGTTTGTTATTATGCATGATCTGTAGATAACGCTCTAGTTTCTCAAAAAATTACTTTATCTTGCTGCCGTTTATTGCTGTAAATTGTGTTACTTTCTACCGGGTGTCTGTTAGATCACAACACTGGACTAGAGATTATATTGTTCTTCACACACAGTAACTGAAATGTTAAACTGTTAAAATAAACGGCTTATAAGAATACTGCATAGATACATTACGCGTCTATATCTTGTTTTGAACTTCTCAATGTGGACGGAGGCACGGAGTGCAGCGCGCTGTGAGCATGTGACTCTGTGTTGCTTTAAGTGCATCATCCTGGGCATGGAATGCGCATATGTGCAGCTCTATATTATAATACTTTTGCACTATGAAAGCCTTATTAATAGCCTTTCTTGTTCTGCCCTATCTATAATATGTTGCTGCCTCATTTTATTTTTTATTTTTTTTCTTCATTAAAAAGATGCACTATACATTTACAATAAATGCAATTTCTTAGTATATAGGCCCTATTTCTATAAACATATTTACTTGTTTTTCATGAATATATTTTGTGTAACATTTTACCAGATTTACAGCTACACGTATTCACTTTTGTGGTTTCCTTTATTTTTCCCCCACTAAATGTTTAGATTTTATACAATTATTGAGCACTCATGATTTTGTAACTTTTGCTGCTGAATTATTCACTGATATAATTTATTCACCATCTATAGTAGTAGACTATTTTTGTCATAGATTTTTTTTTATTTATTTTTATATTTTTATAATGAAGTCTGTATTTAGTTGGTTGGGTTTAACCTCAAAAAAAGAATGATTTTTCAATTCAACATACTAAGGTTTAGAAATTCTACATAGAATTTTTAAACAAAACTGCATTGGTATCAGATCGGTTTAGTATCGGTATCGACCGATTTAATATTGGATTGGATCGGTTCTGAAAAAATGGTATCGGTGCATCCCTAGCCAAGTACAGGGATATCCTGAACAAAAACCTTCTCCAGAGTGTTCAAGACCTCACACTTGGCCGAAGGTTGACCTTCCAACAAGACAATGGCCCTCATTTATCAATCTTGCGTAGAAACGGGTGTATATATTGGCGTAAGATTATGCTTACACTCCTCTACCACCTGATTTATGAAGCTGTGCGCACCTCTGCAATTCAGGTGTATGCAATACCTGCCCTTGATAAATGCCGCGGCTGAAAACGATCGTCATTAGAATAACACGCCCCTATATATTCAAGTCTCCGCCTCCCCCACGCCCTCATTTTACGCCATGGATACACGGAAGACGGCAAAGAAGCAAAACTTCACCGACGTGGAGATCGGGCGCTTCTCAATCATCTTACTAGTCCACTAGTCAGGGCACTGATTATGACATAAGTCAATGGGATGACTCCCTGATCATTGCCCTGACTACTGAACTAGTGAGATGATTGAGAAGCGCCCATCGAGCCGATCACCAGCCACCAGGGAAGTGGAAAAAAGCGAAATTGTTTTATTTGGGAGTTTAAAGAGTGGGATTAAAGGCACCCAAAAAAACAAACGAATATGGACCCAAATTACGAGTAGCCTACTGTTAATAGTGTGGAGGTTGAGAAGCGCATTCCAGCAGTTTAAAGCTGTTTGGATGATAAATTATGCCTACCTCACAGTGTATTATTTTACAGCACGTTTTGAAACAATTAGCATTTAATTTCGTATCACGGCACATGTATTGGGGTGTACGATATGATGATGTGATGTGGAGTACCATTCATTCACATTAATAATTGCATGACAATTTGTAAGATTCTTTTTTATTATATTTGTATGATTTTTATTATTAATGACGCTTGTTGTTATTTAGAAGAAGAATGTCGTTATTATTTTATTAATATTTAAAAGAAGAAGAATGTAATTTTTATTATTTTGTCAGTCTGAATTATTCAGTCCCAGTCCGTGCGCAGCTGCCGTACAGACTCACAACTGGAGGAATGCCTCAAATGCTTTGATAGCTTATAGTCACACAAATTAAACATTGAATACGTTGCACAAAATAAACACAGAAGTTTATAATTACTATGTTGTTTTTGTTTTTTACAGTGGGTCATAATATAGCAGATCTTTGTTCAGTGCGTTTTGTGGTGTTAGGAATTGTTTTTCTCAAACGTGCGTACACCACCTCCTGAGCTGGCGTAGGATTGGAGCGTGCCGTACGCCAACGTCCATATTGATAAATCTCAAAGTCACCGTGGGTTTGGGTGTACGCAAGGTGTACGCTGTAAATTTGGTGTACGCACTTTTGATAAATGAGGGCCATTGACCCTAAGCACACAGGTAATAACGAAGGAGTGGCTTCACAACAACTCAGTGACTGTTCTTGAATGGCCCAGCCAGAGCCCTGACTTAAACCCAATTGAGCATCAATATTAGCAATATATCAATTTAAGTCAATGTGGGGGGCTGTGTGTACATTAATGAGAGAAAAAATACCTTAAATGATTTAAGCAAATGGCTGTAATATAACAAAGAGTAAAAAATGTAAGGGGGTCTGAATACTCTCATAACCACCGTAATTACAGTCAACAAGATATATAACACTGTTCAAGTGGTTTTTGGATATTTTAATCCAAACATCTTACATAGTGTGCCTTTAAACAGCAGGGTTTAATGTAAATATGGATATAAAACAATGTAATGAACAAATATTTAATCATCACATTATTAATTTATTTAAATACACATTTTTATTTTTAAATAAGCCCCCTGATGCTCACCAAGGCTGCAAGACAACTGTAAAAACCGTAATAAATTAGAATTGTAATAATGTTTTATAATTGATTATCTTTTATTTTATTTTATAATATATTTGTATGACAGTAAAGCTTAATTTTCAGCATGATCAAATCATTCTAGTATGTTTATTAGGTTCTCAAGAAACAGTCCTCATTATCAATATTGAAAATAATTGCTTTGCCTAATAATTTCGTGGAAACAGGGACTTTTTGGATTTATAAAGTTAACATATAGTAACACTGTACATTTTTTTGATCAATTCAATTCTCCTTAGCAGAAAAAATTACACATGGAATAATACAAATCAAAAATAAGTTGCAAGCGACCTACTTTCTGACTTGACAAGGACATTCTTTTACAATTCTATCTCATTCCACTGTGCAAGTACCAGTAAAACCCTTTATTAAAGCAGCACTAGGTAACTTTTCAACCTTCATAATATATTTTTTAAGACTCTTGAGATGATAAATCTACTTACAATAGGTTGAATGACACGTCTGCCATTGCCTGATGGGGTCTGTATCGTTTTTAATCGTACTTTTAAACTGCGGGTTTCGGGTAGTAACCCGAGAAAAAGAAAAGAACTACAAAATTCAACTGCTTTACGGCATATACGTCACTTCCACCAACACACACACTTCCTTACATTCGGACGTGCGAGCCCAACTTTGTTCGTCGGATAATATAGTCATGTCCGAAGCAGCAGAGACAAATAAGAAAGAAAAGGTTTTGTTGGAGGAAAGCAATAAGAGGAAATGAAAAAATGATGGGATTAAAGGCAGGACGAGGATCAAAATGTGACCAGGGTTTGCTCGTTGGCGTGAGCTGAAGGAGGCGTGCCCGACCGATGCTGTCCTGCTTGTTACGGTGAGCTACCACTCAAACATTGAACTTACTGAAGTATCATATAGATTCTGTAAAATGGTAACCAATAGACTACTATAATGACGCTGGCTTGTAAACGTGAGCATCGTGATTATTTGGCGTTTAAAAAAAACAAAACCCATGAAATTATATTCATATGACATGCTGAAGCATCTGCCACTGACTGTAACGTTACCTGGGATGAAGACATTTCACACGCGACGCCAGAAGAACTCCTCTTGCAGTTTTCAGGGGAACTGTTAGTGCTGCACCGACCGCACCGACCCGCGGGACGCTTGAAGTTATTTGGCCCGCACCGCACCACTGTATATATTTTTACAACACGCCGCGCACCCGCGACCATTAAATAGACATACGGGGTCCGCGGGTTATGAGACGAGACTAGTTCAGGGCTATCAGGGTTGTCATGTCAACAAATGCACGCGCGATGGCATCCCCTGTTGTAGGATGACAGCTTACGACAGTAGTTGAGGACATAATTTTTTCCAAACTGTAGGGGGACCCCGAGAGCAAAAGTAGCCAAGTGGGGCTTTAAGGTGGCAGGAAATAAATAAAGAAGAGGCAACACATGGAAATATCAAAGAGATGAAGACACTCAAGCAGCCTTGTTATGCTAATGTAAAGGTGCAAAGGGAAAGAAAGGCTATTTGTGGGTTTTAACGCACCAAAGGGAAGCCCAGTCTAATCAATGGCTTACAACCTGCTATTAGGGAAAGCCATCTAGATCACTTGAGGCCAAACTGGCGCCTGAAGCTGTCAAGGAGAATCGTATTCCACTACGAAAATATCTGCATAGCTGGAAGTAGGTTGCATTGGAGAATAGACTTGAATAATGGCAAAATACTATTACTATTGTTCAGAGATAATGAGTGGACTGGTGCAACCGCCCTGAAAAGGGGAAATTGCATTGTTTGCTTTGCTCTGCGTAACAGTCTACTCTTGTTATATCTTGGGTTTTTTTGTAACCTATGAATCTGTCGTGCCGCTCACAGACTTGATTGCTCGCTGACTAAATGCTTTTAGGTTATGCTCTGTGTAGCAGTCTGTTCTTGTTATATTTGGGTCTCTGTAACCTACAAACAGGCTGAAAACTCAGAATGATATGACTGCATAAATTTTCCTTTACAGCAAAGCTAACAGGGTCTCTTAATTAAGCTGGACTTGAAGAGACAATCCCAGGGGCATGACGAAAGAAAATTAATGGTGACATTGAAGAACTACCTTCCTGTGCGTTTTCTCCTTCCCTTCATGCTGAGACTTTGCCTTTCCTTTGGCCTTTGATTTCTTTTTCTTTGGGTTTACTCTGCGGAGGAACAAGGATGAATGATGAGAAGAATATGAGACAAAAGACAAACACATATGAAAAAAGATAAGATGAGATGAGATGAGATGGGGGGGGGGGGCATAAAAAGGCCATTAGTGCTCAAGGGATCTGAATCCATATAATCGCTTTAAAAATAAACTTCTCCCTTCACTGGAGTGTTTGACAGTCTGCCAGAAGGCCTCGTCACAACAGGCTGCTGTCAGCAACACTTACAGGTGTCCAAGTCTTTCATCAGATTAATTACAAATGCCAGAGACGGATGGATGTCCCCGGCTTTCGCGTGCCCATATAATGCATTAGATATCAAAGTAAAATAATTTATTCATAAAGAAGATGGAGTACAACTCTCTGAATAATGAACGCAAGCTCTCTGGCACTCAGTTCACACTTGGTTAGATTTACGATTTCTGATGCACATCATTTGTTTGGGAGGCTCAATTTGTCTCCATCTTTCACAGTAAGACGAAAGGCGTTTCCTGCTGCAAAGTGCAGCGCTGTGTCTAATAGTGTGCAGCTGTTGTTTGTGTTGCCATTAATTCGTGCTTATTCTCAGTTGAACAACAAATATTTAGCCTACTTGTACACTTAGAATTCATAGATGCGTTAGAGTTGATGTGTAGATTTGAGTGCAGTGTGCCAGCAAGAGCACAATTACAGGATGTCAGAAGTCAAGAAGAGCTTCTCTTAACTACAGAACATTTGGACAAGTGTGTGAGGATGTGACGTGATTGGACATGCCGTGCAGCATTTGTTGGTGATGTATAAAGGGCCTAGTCGTGCGTTATAATTCCAGGAACAGCTGTACTCACGCAAATGCATCTTCACTCGAGCATGGATTATCTTTCAACTCCTTTTCCATGGTGTTCACGGATGTGAAGTCTTCTGCCATTCCTTAAAGTTGATGCTAAGCAATTCAACAATTTTACATTGTCTTAATAGGTGCACAAACTTAACAAACAATTAAATGCTCTAATGGAACTTGGATTAAAACAGGGATATTTGCTCTTACATGTGAATCAATTCGATAAGCTTTAAAATAATAACAGAAAATATGTACATTGTGCAGTGGTTATTGTGAATCCGCGTGGTTCCTAATCAAACAGACGGTCCATTGATTTGAGGTTTTGGTGTCTTGAGTATTTTTTAATCCGTTTTATGCTATGTTTAAAATGTGAGTGTAAACTTACCTGGTGGTTCAACGAATAATAATTTAAAATGGGTAATAAAATCACACGTGGGTTGGAAATGTCTCGGACTTCAGTATAAAATCTGCGTACGCGTTTGCGCCACTAGTGACAACAAACGGAATTAAAAAAAGAAAGAAAAAAACTTTCAAACAGGTGTCCCCAAAGAAGTCTGCCATTGGTCAGACAGAAAGGTATTCCCGCCTCAAGTTCACGCCATTGGTTGATTTTGCCAGAGAACTGTTTCTACGTTATCTGATTGGCTACCACACCGCGGTTATTCTCCTGTCACAGAAAACATTGATTCTACCAACACAGGACAATAACTATTAAAAATAATATTTAATATAATAAGTTATTATAATATAATTATACATATCTTAAAATATGACTTAGACACTGCAGGTGTCTTTTTGTTTGACCAAGTTTTCTGAAATGTTCAGTTTAAATAGGCAAACAAGGCAGTATCTAATTAAATGTGCATTAAAGTGCATAATTTTGAACTTTGAATAAAGACTTATATAGATAATATTTGATTTATTAATTTACTTTTTGTTGTTGTTGATGATGATGCTTTACACACACACACACACACACACACACACACACACACACACACACACACACACACACACACACACACACACACACACACACACACACATCTATATATCTATCTATCTATCTATCTATCTATCTATCTATATATATATATATATGCACTTATATTAAAATACTCTAATTGGGAACAAGCTTGGGAAATAGGTTATGATTTCCTACCCTTCAAAATCCCAATTTCATCCCCTGGTTACTACTGTAAGCTTCTACAACTGTAAGCTTGTAAGCTTAGTTCAAATGTGTGAGTTTGTGGTTTGTAGGATCAGCATCATCATCATCATAAGTTGTACGGTGTTACTGTCATGCATTTGACGTACAACTGTGCGCGGTTCCTTTAAGAGATCCCGGAAGTAGATGTGCATTTCACATATCATACAAGGTTTATTTTGGTGCGTGTTTATCAAGCGCGCAATGACACCTTTCCACTTATCTATAGCCGCGCGCTCTTTGCTAAAGTCTTATCGACACAGAGCTGTATTAAAAACGGTCCAGGGACTCAGAGTGTGGGAGTACATAAACATGTATCCATGCACTTCTATCGCAGAGCAAAATTGCATGGAGGAGATCCTGAAAAAGACAGTGGCCCCATTGCCCACCTATGAGATGAGAGAGAAATCTCCACCTCCACCTGAATCCAACAGTCTGGAGTTTATGCACTTCTACAAGAGTTTAGAGAAAGAGCAACGACTGGAGTTTCTCGAGAAGCTGTCTCATGATTTTGGGGTAGATCACAGATGGGCATCGGATCTGGCTGCCAAGTTGCTGGACGCTCGTGGGCGGGATGTGGCCACGATCCTCCAGGTGGAGGACAGGTTACGGTACAGTTTAACACCTCGGTACCGACAACTGCTCACGCACATCAGCAAGGTTCAGGGCGGGGTGAAGTTTCTGGTGGACCTCAGGGCAGATCTCATCGAGTTCGCATCCTCAAAAATCAGTGACAGCCCACATTTGAGGGTAAATCCTTAAATCGTTTTATATAGAAATCAAATGTAATTGTCTTTGGGGGTCAATCAAAAAAAAAAAAAAAAGTATTGTGTTACAACACTGTGTTACTCCTTTAAAAAGTAACTAGGCTAATTGTTACATTTTATGGAAAGTATTGCGTTACGTTACATTTGCCTTACTTTTTGGGGAGTATCTAGTTAAATGTAACGGAATTAATTTAATTACAAAATAAATGTAATTGTATTCATTTAGAGTTATTGAGAAAAAAAAGTGTAATTAAATAACAGTTACTTATGAAAATGTTAACGATACAAAGGGAAAAGTGTTTGAATATTTTCTGTAAAAAGTTAGGATATGTTGAATAATAAAATTTCCCCTAGACAAATTTTGGTAAAAAAAAAAAAAGAAAAAAAAAAGTATGCAGCTTTTTTTTTATCTGTAAGAAAAAAAAGATATTATGTTTTACTTTTTATTTTATTAAAAAAAATGTTTTACTACAGTATAATGATCTAGAATTTTGTTTTTAAATATAACTATCTCTGTGTTTTTAGAGGTTAAACCTGCCTGGTATAAATGTTATCAGTTACATTACTTTAATAAAGTAATTTAAATAGTTACATTACTCATTAAATTTTAATTAGGGTACCTTGTAATCTGTAACCGATTACATTTCCAAAGTAACTTTTCTAACACTGATTTTTAATAACAAAATTTAATAAATAACTAAAAACAAAAGTTCTATTTTTGGCAAATGTAAAGTCCCTTTCACACTACACAAGGGGTCTGCACCTTACTCTAAATTTCTTTCAGTATAGATTTTAGTGAACATTAAAGTTAAGTTGCGACCCTAGGTTACATCTCAACATTTTTTTAGTAACTGTTTCTTTTTTTCCTAAAACTCTGTTTCCATAATGTTGTAAAGTAAATAAATAATTATCGAAAACTTGATAGGCTTATACATGTCATCATCATCATCATCCTTCTAATAAACACTGTGTAGGCAGGCCTTTTGGCTTTTCCGATGGTGTCAGTGGTGGATACATTCCTAAAATTGGCTTTGGTTATGACATGGCAAGCAAACTTGTGATTTGCCCTTTCCCCTACTTTAGATCCTGGTGGTCTCTGATTTCACATGGCTGGTAGTGTTTGGAGCCAGATGACCTTTGTCCCTCATTTGTGAACGTCACAGACTTCAGCTGTGACATAGTTTGTAATGTTTTGGTGCCAAATATACATTTGAACATCACATGTCAGTTGCACACAAGTCAAAAAGTCTACAGTGTTCAACATTTTGTTCCTGTTTAAGCTCCTCCAAATTTAGTCAAATTCATAAAATGTATTATCCGTGAAAGATTATTTTTTAATTAATTGCAATCAAGAATGTTTTTTTTAGTTTGCTTTTAGGCTTCTGTCAAGAAAGCTTCTGACATTTTATACCCGTACCATGTTTGAAATCCTTTCTACAGAATCTAGATTTTTTTTTTCTCTCGAAAACAGTGCAAAATGTGTAAATAGTCCATCTGGGCTTTGGACATACTGAGGATAAGCTATTCATTAGGATTCAAGTCTGTGCTCTGGTTCGGCCATTCCAGACAAACCTCCTTTTTATGTATTCGTTGTCCTTTGGTTCATTTTTCTGTTTTTATCTCATCAACACAACATTGGCAGATTGACACTTTTTCTCCTCAAAGATTTGTCTGTAATTGGCCTTATCTGTAATGCCCTTGATGGCAACAATCATACAATAAAAATGTCATGCTTCACACAGCGTACAATCTTAAAAATAAAAGTTCATTATACAGGAGGAAGGTTCTTCAGATTATTAAAATACATCCTTGCTTTCATTTGCAAAAAATGTAACGCAGCATCTATTTTGAATAAGATTTATCAGGAATTCCTGCATGTTGGGCTTCGTTTGATTTGAGTGTTTGGAGGCTAAATAGGTCTTGCCAGACCCCCCAAAAAAGAAGGTAATTCTTTAAAAATATTTCAGGTTCTCTCTTGTGGTGCCTAGCAAACATCAGTTGTCTGCCTTTTTCAAAAGTAAGCTTTTCTGTGAAGTGCAAAGAAATCACTGAAGTCTGGACAGTTCCCCCCATTTCAGCCAAAGAGATCTCTTAGTATATTATGCGGCCTCTGGGTCACTTGCACAGCACCTTGTCCTGATGCTTTTTTCTTTTCTTTTTTTGAAGCAGTCCAATCTCAACTCCATTTTGTTACAAAGAACTTCATAGGGATTCTTGGAAAGTTTGAAGCTCTGCTGGTGCTTTTATAACCGTCTCAAGTTTTTTTTTTCCTTTAATTTCTTTTTTTTTTCTAACCTTATCTCAAAGTTCCATAGACAGCTCTTTGGTCTTCATGGCAGCAGGGGTGATATGATCTGCTGTTTTAGAAATGAGATTTCAAAAAAGCCAGCATTTATTATGAAATTGAGCCCAGGTGGATTGAAAAACATAAGAATTGAGTACATGAGGTGAATTGTTAATGTTCAGAAAATAATTTTAAGCCGCTTTTCCACCATTGGGCCAAACAGTTGTAATTGCATAACAGTTCCATTCTATGCCAATCCGCACCAGCCACAACAGATATGGTTTCATTTTCCACTGTGGGGTTGATAACGGAGCCCCTTTGGAATGCAATGGTTGCCAATCCTGAGTTCCGACAATGGTTACGCTGCATTCACACGGGGCATCAATGCTTGACTGAGGGCAAGCAATGACAGAGATGCAACGCAACCATAGACAAAAAATATATGGACGTAGTGTCCGTGACGTCACCAATAGGATTCCGATGAGCCATTCTGAAGTGAAAAGTAGAGACGAGCTGGCCGTTGCCATCTTGGCAGCACGTCATCCCGTGTCATGCCCGGATAACAGAAAATGGGCAAAGAGGCGGGACAGGGCTTAGGTGACATGATGACTAACAGACAGCGGATAAATGGTAGCTTGACGTGGTCATACTCAATTCTAGTCAGAATGTGAGTCTGAAACTGCTCCATTGGGCAGTGATTATGAGGCGTGTTTCAACCGAACCAGGAAAGACATCAATTGGATAGACCTACAACCAATCAGAGCAACGGAGCATTATGCTAATTGTCAAATGTCAACAGAGCTCAACTGCACTGTGTTGCCAAGTCCGCATTTTTTCCGCAGGTTGTTTTCTATGTCCACAGGTTGAAGCGACTATTATGCGATATATAGACCCATGAGTGTGAATTATAGCAGGCAACCTTGCCAAAATAACACTTTACCCCCCAAACACCATTTTTCCCCCGGAGACCCCCCGAGAAGCTATTGTTTAGGGCTAGTAGTTGGCAGGTTTTGTTGTAAAAACTTGGCAACCCTGTCTGCACGCACGCTGGAATAAACCATCTTTGCCGGTGTTGTAAAAAATAATAATAATAATTTAATGATACGCAGAGTACTTACCCAACATGATCATCATTTCTGAGAGAAATAGTGAAGGTGAATGCATAGAAACAAGCTCTCCGTTTAGGATTCGAACAAATATAACCCAAGCCGATGACGTGATGATTACGTTACTGTTTTAGCCTAGAAATCTAGACGCACCCTAGCGGCAGCAAATTTAATTTGCCCGCAAGTGTCGTCTAGGAACTCTCAATACCCTTCTGAGCTGTATTCCTCACAATCTGGACGGGCCAATCACGTCGTGTATAGAGTCGGTGGGCGGGGCCATAATGACGAAGGCTGAGTTGCATTTGCGTGCTTCTAGTAAACAGAAACTGGGGAACGGCGGCAGTCTTTCGAATCAGCTTTGACCGCGACTCTGGAAGACTTGGAGTTAAGCTTTTCTCTGAGAAAAGAACAAAGAACGGCACTGAAGCCATTCTTAAAAAGGGAAGATGTGTTCAGAGTTTAGCCGACCGGATACGGTGAATGTTTAATCTGTCAGCGAGCTCTGTTTAACCTTCATTGCTCTGGTTGGTGTAGCGCTATCCTATCGCGAGCAGAGGGAGTTTGAAAGACAACCGTTTATCCCACCCCTCGGATTGAGCCCTGACAATGGTGAGTTTCTAGACCAAACATCTTGATGTGGGTCTGGCTTGTCAGGCTATTACTATTTATCATCTGTCCGTCATCGTCTAAAGCCCGCCTTGATGATTTCATTGGTCCGAACAGTTTCTGTTCGGGGATAATTACTCCTCTATGGATCGAGGCCAGACCGAACTGCCCGACCTAAAAATGTTGTGGGCGAAGCTAAGTTCGGCTGGGATTCAGGCTAGATAAATGGCTATCCACCTGTCAATCAAAGTAACCATGCCCTTAATTATGCAGAACTTTAAGGCTTTATATAATGTAAACGAATGAGTTATAAAAAAAAATGAACCCCCCCACAATTTGTACCAGGCTGTAAACATGTTTTTTCTGCTGTAAAGTTGGGAATTTTAACATGGGGCACAATGAGATTCTGCTCCCTGCTGGAGCCTGTCCCTAGTGGCCAGTCGATGAATTGCAGTTTAAGTTACTTCTGTATTGGCTTCAACAGAAACTGGGGAGGTTGCCACGTGAACGCAACCCACAAGTCAGTTCGGCAACACATGCTTTTCACACCGCCAACACGGGAGTCAGCCAATCAGATCACCTATACAAATACCCTTGCTCAGACGCCAATTGCATTCATGCAGCACCAGAAATGTAATATGATTGGCTGTTGTCACTATGATGGTCGCATCAGCACCAGCTTCAGACACACCCACTACCAAGCGTCGACACCAATGCAGTATTAGCCAACCGTGCCAAGGGTTCCTTGCCAAGAGTGGTTTGTAATCGTGCCAGGACGTGACAGGCTCAAGTGGAAATACAAATGGTACCATTGTAAGAACTGGTCGGCCCGATAATAAAAATGGTTATTAATTGTAATATTTCTTGTTTAATTTTTTCTACATACTTGTAATGTAATTCTAAATAAATAAAAAGGGTAATATTATAGTTGGCTATTCCACACAGTATTAACTTTTAGAGAGTAGACAGGACATTATAAAGCCTTACTTAATAAAATATCAATTTAAATAGGTTGTAATTTGACTTAAGAGGGGGAAATAATGAAAGCTAAATACTTTCTGAAAACACAATTTATGTTAAGCTGACTTTCAGCCAAGCAATAATTTGGTCACATGATCATTCATTGTGTATTCTGGGCTTCATTTAAAAGCCTTTTTACCTGTTAGTGAGTGTTAGTACAGCTCTCAGCGGTGGCTTCCCCTGCTTCTCACTCTCCATAATATTGCATTACAGCATATCCCTAAGGAATGCTTCAGAGAAACTGTCTGGCACAACTCCAGCCCGCTGGGCCCTATCAGAAAAGATGTGTCATTAATATGTCTGAGTTAGTGACAGTGGGGTGAAATAGCAGCCAGATGCAGTGTAAGGAGGTTTTCTGTTACCCAAACTGTCCATCAGTTGAACCATTGCTAAGATTAGTTTCTGTTGCATGCTCAGCAAGCTTTACGACTTGTCCAGTGAACAGCGCAATTTACAGTAAAATGTGATTTAAAGGGACACACTACTTTTTCTTCTTTTTTTTGTTGAAAATATGCTTATTTTCCAACTCCCCTAGAGTTTAACAGTTGAGTTTTACAGTTTTCGAATCCATTCAGTCGATCTCTGGATACTTTTAGCATAGCTTAGCATCATTGAATCTGATAAGACCGTTAGCATCTCGCTCAAAAATGACCAAAGAGTTTCGATATTTTTCTTATTTAAAACTACTCTTCTGTAGTTACATTGTGTTCTAAGACCGATTGCGTTTTTTTTAGGCTGATATGGCTAGTAACTACAGTGAGGAAAATAAGTATTTAAACCCCCTGCTATTTTGCAAGTTCTCCCACTTAGAGATCATGGAGGGGTCTGAAATTGTCATCGTAGGTGCATGTCCACTGTGAGAGACAATTGTAAAAAAAAAAAAAAAATCCAGAAACCACAATGTATGATTTTTTAAAAACTATTTATTTGTATTATACAGCTGCAAATAAATATTTGATCACCTGAGAAAATCAGTGTTAATATTTGGTAAAGTAGCCTTTGTTTGCAATTACAGAGGTCAAACGTTTCCTGTAGTTTTCCACCAGGTTTGCACACAATGCAGGAGGGATTTTGGCCCACTCCTCCACACAGATCTTCTTTAGATCAGTCAGGTTTCTGGCCTGTCGCTGAGAAACATGGAGTTTGAGCTCCCTCCTAAATTGTCTCCAATTCTGTGCGAATCGGCCATGTCTGTAATTTGTAAAGTAAAAATTCCCCCGCAAATTACCATATTTCGCAGAACACCGAGGTCCTGTGATAATACTGGTCCTGTGCGAATCGGCATCTCTGTGATTTGGCCAGGATTAGGCGGATCGTATATAGTTTTTGCAAGGTTTTTGTTACATGTGCGCATTTCTACCTTTATCTTTCACGAAGATTGGAGGCTGCATTCATAATGTGCACCATTATGAATTCCTGCACAAGATATACTTTCACTTTAGAATGAGTACCAATTTGGGAGAAATTGCTTGAATGGTGTGTTTAATATTAATATCGATACTATTCTTAATGAAAAACATAACAACAAAACAGTACAATGACAAGGTCGCTTAAATGCGTGCTTTTACATTTAGCTTTGAAACTGAATATTCCGCCGTATATGAGCTTCTCACTCGTGATAAATTAAATCGGATTCCTGCTGTCTTTGTTCAGTTCAGTTTTTAATTGTAGCGTCTGTTCTCTAACTGAACTAAATACATTGTATTACTATAAAACTATCAAAACGATATCGATACATATGACTGTTTATGATTTCATACAGCTATATCTATAGCCTAACTAAAAAAAACATTTACAAGTCTTGACATCATATCTGGGACTGGGAGATAAGTCAGTAAATTCAAGTAAAATCACAGGCTTTGCTTATCCCTTGTGAATACGCCACGCAAAACTCAGATGTGGGGGAGTAATTTCTAAATCACAGAGATAATACTAGTCTCATGCGAATAGGGCTAAAGATTCTCTATTGGGTTTAGGTCTGGAGACTGGCTAGGCCACATTAGAACCTTGATATGCTTCTTACAGAGCCACTGCTTGGTTATCCTGGCTGTGTGCTTCGGGTCATAGTCATGTTGGAAGACCCAGCCTCAACCAATCTTTGAGGGAAGGAGGTTGTTCCCCAAAATCTCGCAATACATGCCCCTGGTCACCCCCCAACCCCCCAAAGCATGATGCTACCACCCCCATGCTTCACAGTAGGTATGGTGTTCTTGGGACTGTACTCATCATTCTTCTTCCTCCAAACGCGTTTAGTGGAATTATGACCAAAAAGTTTTATGTTTATGACCAAAATTATGACCACTATTTTGGTCTCATCTGACCACATGACTTTCTCCCATGACTCCTCTGGATCATTCAAATGGTCACTGGCAAACTTAAGACGGGCCTTGACATGTGCTGGTTTAAGCAGGGGAACCTTCCGTGCCATGCATGATTTCAAACCATGACGTCTTAGTGTATTATCAACAGTACCCTTGGAAATTGTGGTCCCAGCTCTTTTCAGGTCATTGACCAGCTCCTCCCTTGTAGTTCTGGGCTGATTTCTCACCTTTTTTAGGATCATTGAGACCCCACGAGGTGAGATCTTGCATGGAGCCCCAGTCTGAGGGAGATTGACAGTCATGTTTAACTTCTTCAATTTTCTAATGATTGCTCCAACAGTGGATCTTTTTTCACCAAGCTGCTTGGCAATTTCCCCATAGCCCTTTCCAGCGTATTGGAGGTGTGCAATTTTGTCTCTAGTGTCTTTGGACAGCTCTTTGGTCTTGGCCATGTTAGTAGTTGGATTCTTACTGATTGTATGGGGTGGACAGGTGTCTTTATGCAGCTAACAACCTCAGACAGGTGCATCTAATTTAGGATAATAAATGGAGTGGAGGTGGACATTTGAAAGGCAGACTAACAGGTCTTTGAGGGTCAGAATTCTAGCTGATAGACAGGTGTTCAAATACTTATTTGCAGCTGTATCACACAAATAAATAGTTTAAAAAAATCATATTGTGATTTTTGGATTTTTTTTTTTTAGATTATGTCTCAGTGGACATGCACCTACGATGACAATTTCAGACCCCTCTATGATTTCCAAGTGGGAGAGCTTGCAAAATAGCAGGGTGTTCAAATACTTATTTTTATTTTCCTCAATGTATACTTATTCATGCATAATAATCCGGGAACTTTTGAGTCCCCAGAACGCTCCCTGTGCAAGGAGGTTGTCACATTGGTCATGTTGATGGAAGTACGCCTATTTTCAGGCGCTGTGAAATATCATTGCACCTCTGCACCCATGGAACGCCAGCAAATTTCCTCGATTAATATGCAGAAAAACTGCATACTTTTTATTTTCTGTCGATCTTAGTACACAATGTAACTACAGAAGAGTCATAAGAAAATAATATCAAAACTCTTTGGTAATTTTTGAGCAAGATGCAAACGGTCTAATCAGATTCAATGATCTATGCTAAGCTATGCTAAAAGTGTTACCGCCAGATCCAGAAATCGCCTGAATGGATTCGAAAACAGTACAACTCAACTGTTTAACTTTAGGGGAGTTGGAAAATGAGCCTGTTTTCAAAAGTTCTTTAAAAAGTTCTTAAATATAATACACTTATATATATACACTTATATATAAGATAAAATAAATATAAATATATAAGATATTTATATATAAGATAAAAATATATATATACACTTCATTCCTTGTACAAATATATATATATATATATATATATATATATATATATATATATATATATATATATATATATATATATATATATATATATATATAATATATATTTGTACAAGGAATCAAGTGTGGCATCTCAGAGCATCTTTTTCCACCTGAAATTTCTTGAACATTCTTACTGCTTCAAATAAATAATCAGAAATAATAACATTTATTTACCCTAGAGTATTCTGACTGATTTATGTTATACCTGTTAATTGGAACATCAATTACCAGGTTTGGTGTAAAAATAAACAGCTTTTCTTTGTATTTTAAATGACTACAGCACCTCTGATTCACAGACAAAGAGTGAAAACTAGATACGAAACCCATTAACTGTGAACTAGCACCTGAACGGATTTATCTCACCTCCTACCAGTCAAAATGCTGAAGAGCAAAATGCATTAAAATGACAATAATCGGTCAAGACAAGAACAGCCAAGATGCTGAGCTTTGCAGGAAACTTTAATCACACATCCCAAATTCTCCCAAGCAGAATTATCAGGATCCCAAAGAAATGTCAGTTCAAATCTCTGTGCAGGTGCATGTCTTGATATATAATCGATAAACAGATGTAGTCTGTCTGGACTCAAACAGGTGCCCTGAAGAGCTCCTCCAAGTCTGCACTGTATTGGACTCTCAGCAAGCTGCTTGCAACAGTTTCCACAAAGCAATTTAGGATGACGGCACTGAAATGCCCTCTGCAATATTAGTGATTGAAAGTTACATTGGGTGCCTTGTCAGTAAGCCATTTACATTTCCTCAGTCCATTAGTTTTGAGATTTACGTTTACGAGGTGTATATCATATACCAGGAGAGGTCTGCTCTCTGAAGCATTTTTAAAAATACTGTATACAAGTGTATTCAAAGCATTTTGAAGCATTAGTGGTGTCAGAAAATTATTTGGCAGGAATCCAAAATAAAAACTGCCATAACTTATATAAGTTTGATTAACATTATAATATGTCTAGGCCATTTCAACGTATTTTACTAGGCTTTATTTATGAACTAGATGTTATATTATTTTTGGTAGTTTAAATACAGTTTTTTTCTCTCTTCCCTATTAAAGGAGTAGTTTACCCAAAAATCTTGTTTGGACCCCATTGAGTTTTAGTATGTCTTCTTTTGTGTTTCACAGAAGAAAGAAAATCATACAGATTTAAACCACAAGAGGGTGAGTGACCGAATTTTCATTTTTGGGTGAACTATACCTTTAAGCCATTTATATATTTTTACAGCATATCTAACATCCTTTTTATAATTATTATTATTTAAATATTTACTTAAAGCCTTTATGTATAATGCATTATAAGGTTATTCATAATATACGTTATAATCATAGGCGTGTCACTCCCAAATTACAGAAAATGGACAGAGGCGGGATGTGGGCGGAGCTTATGTGACGCAATGACTAACAGACAGCAGATAAATGGCTATCCACCTGTCAACCACGCCCTTAATTATGCAGAACTTTAAGGCTTTATATAATGTAAAGGAATGAGTTATAAAAAAATTCACCCTCTAACAGTTGTAAATTAGCAAAATTAGCCATACAGACCAACACCACAATTTGTACCAGGCTGTAAACATGTTTTTTCTGCTTTAAAGATGGGAATTTTAACATGGGGCACAATGAGATTCTGCTCCCTGCTGGAGCTTGTCCCTAGTGGCCAGTCGATGAATTGCAGTTTTAGTTACTTCTGTATTGGCGTCAACAGAAACTGAGGGAGGTTCGCTTGGTTATAATGCATTATATCTTATATTATATCTAAATTAGTTTGCATTAGCATTGCAGATTCCTTGTTACATCTGAAATTGCTTGCATGTCATGTGATGTATTATAACTGTGATTACATTCATTCATGAGATCATACAATACTGTAACAACAACGACTCATGAGTTTAATGTCTCGGGGAATACTTAACTCAAAAGGGATTTAATATTCAATATTCATGAATTTATGAATATGATTTGCCAGTTGTTCATTACGTATTAAAATTTTCCGATAGGGAAAATTTTTTAATTAAATACAAGTAACCCTTTACGGAATTGCTTGAAATTATCCTACTAAGTTTGTCCTGCAAATTAGTTATAGACTTTTCAAATCAATTCTCAATAAAGGGATTACTGCTTTGCGAGCGCATAAGAAACATTAACTTTACTGATCAGGATAAGTTCAATATTTCAAATGGTCATACAGTTTACTTTACTAACATAGTAGCATAAGCAGTTAGGTAACGTTTAGATCGCAAGTTTCATTGACTTTGTGTATGTGGCAGAATAACAGATTCAACTCATTAAATGTCTTTTGAAGGTTTAATAAACACAGACTAAAAATAACACTACAATTCACACAGAAAGTACATACTAAATATGCATCAAGAGAGTAGAAGTATAGATATTAACGAAAGAATACATAAAAGAGAATAATGAATAGACTGAAGTTAGAGAGAGATAAAAGAGAGAGAGAGAGACAAAGAGAGAGGGAGAGAGAGAGACAAAGAGAGTGGGGGAGGGTAAGAAACAGCTTTCCTTCAGTTCAACCAAATACGACCTTCACAGAGTTAATTTATCCCAACGGGAAAATAACACACCCTCTTTACAGCAGTAAGAAATAGAATACTTGCATTCTTTTTGGTTTCGTTTTGGCTTCTCGCTTGTGTGCGTATGTGTCTCTGCGTGTCTCTGCGTGTTCGGCGGTCCTTTCCGAGGTTGGGAGGGAAGCGGCTGTTTGCTTTAGCGATGCTTCGTGTTCTTGAAGATCGGATTGTAGAAGAGAAGATTTTTGGAAGAGATGAGGCCTGCTTGGAGGGCCTGCATTGGTGGCATGGCTTAAGTGCCAGCCCCGATGACGTGTTGGTTCAGCCAGAGAGAGAAGAGAGAGAGAGGAGTGTAAGAGAGAAGGAGGGCATCCGAGGTCCTCCTTTTATGGTCTGGCCGTAGTCCCACCCTCCAGGGTTAGACTTAACCAATGAGAGTGTTGGGATTTCCCGGCGGGAAATTCCTCAGCAGACTTTATTGCTCTTTGTTTGAAGGTTCGACTCAGTGGGTCTCTGAGTCTTCATACTATAATTAATGCAACAAACACACACTGCATTTTCTGAATAAGTGATATACCTGGAAGTGTAAGTCGTGAAGTGAGCATTAATTTGATAGGAGACATGACATATATGAGGTTATCTGAACTAGTACTTTGTTAAGACACAGACAAAAAGATGCAAAATACCATACAGAAGAAACATTTTACAAAACAATTATGTGTTTACATATAATGTCCTGGGGTGCATGTTCATTTATAGATGGTTTGTCTATAATTTGAGGCAAAAGCTCTGTGTCTCTGTGTCAAAAGCTCTGTGGCCACATTCTTTCCGGCCATAAAAAGATCTTATCAGATGGTTTCCAGGGTGACTGAAGAATCTCCCTCTGTTGTGTTGGGGGGGAAGGTATGCTAGTGAGCACAACTTTCAAAACATATTTGTTAAATGTAACTGGCGATTGTGTGTTTGATTCGCCTGAGTCGCTACATAATCCCCCCTTTCGCTAGTTGTTGTCCCTCCTATGGACAACAACGAGCGATATCAAAGATTCAGGAAGATCAGACACACCATAGCCATGTTAGGCTCCAGTTGTTTGTGTCTCCCGAAGTTATGGTCGTTCCACGGCAGATAAGGCAGACAGTAGCCCAGTTCAGGTCTCTGTGCTTGTGCAGCAGGTGTCGAGGCAGCAGGTGCCCTGACGGTGCGTCACCTGTCATCCAGAAGTCTGTTTGTGTGGTGCAGGTGTGCTGTGGGCTTTCTGCAGCCCTGGGTGGAACCATGTTCCTCGCAATGGCCAGTCAGTCATTTAGGTCTCCTGCCTAGGAAGATGGACTGTGCATCTTGACACTTTTATGTCCTATGCTGACTAGGAACTTTTCCAGAGGGTGCCTCGCATTGTGGCCAGGCTGGGTGCCTTCTGGTGATCCACTTTGGTTTCTCTGTTTCAAAGTTCAAAGTCATTGGGGTTTTGAGAATCCCTTCAGAGGCGGCCTTGTGTTCGTTAAAGGCCTTCTTTCTCAAATCACATGCATGACATAGTGTGGGGCTTGGCAGTATTGCCTACAAGGTGGCTACCTGGTGTTGGAGGAGAAGGTTCTTGAAGCTGGTATAAGGTTGGGCAGAGGGCTTGGGCTCCTCCCCCCTTCTGCGTTTGTGTGCAGGGCTGGAGGAGCTTGCGCTGCTGATGTGAAGTTCAGGAGAGTACGTCTTTCTTTTGAGGATTCATTTGCAGTTGGTGATCAGCAGTCCAGGTTGCTCTCTCAGTGCGATGCCCGAGGTCGGACCCGGTGTGATGATGTCTGGTGGTGGCTGGCCTCTGATTGTCTGGAGGCACAGGAGCATGATCACGGCCGCGTTTCTTAGGCATTTCCAGATCTGTTGCATGGCCTCAGTAGTGAAGTGGATGCCTCTGTCTGAGTTGATTCTCAGTGGCAATCTTGATAGGAAAAAGATGTGATTCATCAGATGGTATGCCGTGGTCTGGGCGGTGTCGTTGGCTGCTGGTTGACACTCCACCCACTTGGTAAACTGGCACACCACTGTGAGAAAGTACTTTTTGCCTTTTGTGGACCTGGGCAGGGGTTCTACCCGGTCGATTTGTAGGTTTGACCATGGGAACGTGGTCCCTCTGTGTTGCAGTGGGGCTCTGTGGTTCGGGTTTGCTGGTTGGAACTGGCAGCGAACTAGCCCTTCTCTAACATACTCTGCTGCATCTTGATGCATCCCAGGCCCATATGCCACCTGTTTCAGTGTGTCATACATGGCTCTGGTGCCGTGGTGTCCAGCACATGGTGTGTTGTGGGCGTACATTAGCATCACCCCCCTTTGCGACCGTGGCACTACAAGCTGTGGCGCTGTGTTGCCATCGGGTGCACACCAGAGAATGTTGTCCATAATACGCATCATGTGTCTGGAGTTATGTAGATGCTTGTGGCTAGAGTCATCAATGAGCTCAGAGTCAGTGATAGGGTGGTTGGAGGGGTCTGAGAGGTGGTCAAGAATTGTCTTTATTGCAGTGTCAGAGGTTTGCATATCCGCAATATCGTTGTTGGAAATTTGCAGAGTTAGCGATAGCAGCTGCAAGGCCGGCATTGTAGCCGGTGTCGATCGCTTGCTGTGGGTTAGCACTGCAACAATGGGGCTGGATGTGGGGTTCGGGGGTGCCCACATGTCGCCGTGTGTTGTGTTTTTACTGATTGTATTGCACAGTGGTAGACTGTTTGTTGAGTTGTCTGCCCACAGTGCAGGGATACTGTTCGTTGTGACAATGTCATTCAGCTGTAGGTCATTCATGACCTGGGGGCAGAAGGCATCAGAGTCTTTGGATAGCTGAAATGTGCAAAGTAGCGAACTTGAACTTGGCTTTAGGGCTGAGGCTGTGTTGTCACAATGTGCTGCAGGGGGTCCCGTGGCCTTTGTGACCTGGCA
Organism: Pseudorasbora parva; assembly: GCF_024679245.1. Lineage (NCBI taxonomy): Eukaryota > Metazoa > Chordata > Actinopteri > Cypriniformes > Gobionidae > Pseudorasbora > Pseudorasbora parva. The sequence continues at coordinate 31,364,594 of NC_090187.1, read as the reverse complement.
GTCTGGCTCTGTGGGAGTTCCCGTGACCTCTGTGACTTGACAGTCTTGCTCAGACGGTGTGTGTGTCTGAAGGGGCAGAGGGTCACGCACTTGAGCCCAGACTTTCAGCTGTTTGAAGTCCAGTACGGGTTCGAAGCGGTCCAGCAGGTCTTTTCCGATGAGAAACGGATAAGTGTTCATAGGGGAGATATAGACTGGGTGTATCAGCCTCATAGGTCCAATTGTCAGGTGGATGGAAGCTACGTGCTTGAGCTGGATGTCGTTTTGGCTATAGGACTGCACATTTAGCTTACAAGTGTGAAGGTTAAGGGTGCGATTTTTCCTCTGTGCTTCAAATCTGAGTCTTTCAAACAGTTGGGCGGATATAAGCGTGAGGTCGGAGCCAGTGTCAACTAGGGCTTCGAGCTTAAATTCCCTTTCCATAGTGATAGTCAGATAGAGTTTTCGAGCCATCCCCTTCTCGATTAGGTTTCCCAGGAGTCTTGGTGTGGGGACCTGTGTGTTGCTTAATAAGCCGTCTGGATATGTGTCAAGTGTCTCATTATGCGTGCAAATAATCAAAACAGCGCTTTCTGGTACGCTGGCCTGCCCCATGATACTGTCTTGATTAGAGGCTGTTGCTGTCAGCTGTCGTGTGGGTGTGCTGCTGACGTGTGGGGGTGCAACAGTTAGTACACTAGTCCGTGGTTGGGGAACAGTGTTCAGGGTGGATGATTCAGTTGCAGGAAGGGCGGGAAGGTTGATTTCAGGTATCATGTCTAGTCGTGCTGTACCTGGTCCGTCCTTCTTGTCTTCCTTATGAGGTTTCTGTCGGAGGAACTCTTTCAGGATCTTTATGAGCTCTGTAACTTCAGAAGCAGCTACACTTTCTTTGCCAGACGTGGGTTCAGGTCTGGGCCTACCATTGTCCCGACGAGAGTGGCCTCTTCGCTGGCTTTCTGGGCGAGGCGGGTCCCAGGATCCTTCAGAGCGATCGCTCTGGTACCGTGGACGGTCGCCATTATGACCACGCTGCCCTCTGCTGGCTTGGAGTGGTTTGGACTCTCTGTTGACGGGTCGGTAACTGTGGTTCTGTTTGGCACCCTCTAGGGTTAGCTCTGGGTGGTGCACAGAGACAGGGCAGATGGTGGGCTGTTTTACAGTCTTTTCAGAAATGGTTTTCTGTTTGACGTAAGCTTTGTGAGCCAAGTCTCTTAACTGTTGCGTGCCCATGCTGCGCGGGCACGCCAGCACCCCCAGGTGGTAACTGATGGTAGGGTGCAGGTTTCGGAGGAAAAGAGTTTTGAAGTTGATGTCCTCCTCCATGCCTGGGTCGTTACGTGCCCCGAAGTAGGCACGTCGCAGTCTGTTATAAAAGTTCTGTGAGGTCTCACGTCGAGCTTGCTTGAGGTCCATGGCAGTGATGAACCCCTGGTCTGACTCGGGGTCGGAGTACTCACGAATTAGAGCTTGTCGTAGATGCCAGTAGTCCGCTTTAATGGCCTCTGGTTGTCGATCCAGAAAGCACCGTACATCACGATTAGACGTGGCCCTGAGCAGGTACAGTCTGTCCCAGTTGTTCGCGTGAGCGACAGTTTGCAAATAAAAGTCTATGTCTTTTAAGTATGCGTGGACGTCGTGTCCTCCTGCCGGGTCTGGGCTGAAGGTAGGAATATTTCTGGCCAGCTTGTCAAGGTTCTTTGAAGCTTCGTGGCTGTTGACCTTGACTTCCTGGAAGGGCGTCCTTTCCTTTGCTGATGGGGATTCGTGGAGACTGGCGGGTGCTCTTTTAAACAGGGGGCTGTCATTCCCCTTCGTAGCTCTTGCTTCGTGGCTAAAATGTGCGGAGTAACTGGTCAGGGGAAACTGTGTGTTGTGTGTTTCCCCCTTCCGGTAACGTTGCACTATATATGATTGTCTCAGTTCTCTTTGCACCATGTCAAGTTCATTTTTGAGCTCGTGTCTTTGCTGGATGAGCTCGTCGATCTCGGCTTGTGCCGACTGCAAATGTTTTGCATAGACTTTAGCTTTAATGTCTCTGTCTTTAAGTTCATCAGTGGCTCTCTCCAGGAGGAATTCGCCACGCCGAAGCTTTTCGTCGAGGTGTTTCCTGGCGTCTTTCTCTGACTGTATTCGTCGGTCGGTGTCACGACGGAGCTCCTTCAGGGTCTTTTGAAGTCTTTCTATTTCTTTTCTTTGTTCTTTGTCTGTTTCGTCGTCTTTCTCTGTGTCTAGAAGCTGATCTAGACGAAGCTGGGTGAGGGCTTGGTCTCTCCGGGCCTCCTTGGCTTGAAGCTTTAGCGTTGCTGCCTCATGTTCCAGGTTGGCGTAGCTCCCTTCGCTTAGACGTGCCTGTGCGATGAGGACGTGGGCGAGGCTTCCGAGGATCTTGGCCACTTCCTTGTTGGAGTAGCTCTGCGTGGGGTCGTGTGTCATCAGCTGGTCTAGCTCGGTGTCCAGTTGTCCCTGGCTCAGCTGCACCAGACTTCCTTGACTGGTGGCCGTTAGCGCTTCCAGCCATGTCGTTAGGCGGTCCCACGGGACGGCAGGGCTGGGGGCACGGGACATTACTGCGAACGAGAGAAACACAGCACACACACACACACACACAGAGAGAGAGCCAATGCAAACTTGTTCTAAGCTAACGAGCTATCGTACGGATAGCTGGGAATTTTGGCTAACTGATGTAGACAGTTAGATAATTAGACAATTCAGACAATTAGGTGGGCGGTAGCCCTGGTTGTCACTTGGTGAACTGCTGCTCGGTCGTCCCGGGACTATCTAATTCTCCTTGGGGTCTCTTGGTGAACTGAAAGAAACACAATCGTGATAGTCCAACAGTGAGGATAGGAAAGAGCACAGTGGAAACAAACACAAGATGAATTGGTCTGTAATGAAAGGAATGTCAGCGTGCGCGCCGGGAGTGTTAGGGAAATTAATTGGCTAAATGCTCAAGATATACTAAAATTCGGCTTGTACTATGGGTTATCCCATTTAGCTCATCCGGGGTGGATTGAGGTCGCTTAAGTGGAAGATTAAATATCAAGAGCAATTTAGAAAAAGGCAAAAGTTTCTGTCAAGTAATGATAAACAAAAGCACTTTTGATACCGTTTGTAATTACCAGACTGAGCTTTATTCCCAATGGGAGGGGAACAGAAAAACTTTTGCAGAGAAAAATAAAAATAAAAATAAAAATAAAAATTTAATTAAAAAAAAAAATTAATTAAAATTAAAAATTAAAATTAAAAATTAAAATAAAATTATAAATAAAATAAAATAAAAGAATTAGAAGCTCAACTTAATTCAAATTAAATTCAAAGCAAGTTTAAATGAAATTTAAATAAGCCTGTAAGGAAAATCAAATAAAAGAAAACCAATCAAAAATCTTATCCTATAACGATTAATCTCTAAGTGGGAGTTATCCAAATAAAAGAATTAATCAGAAAGGGAGTAGTGATTTAGTGTTGCGCTGACTTAACGGTGGCGTCCTTCCTTCCAATTGGACTGTGTGACTTAAACCTAATTTCACTTTGAGTTAGAGGAAGTTATGTTTCTTTTTAAACTTCAAATTCGAATAAGGGTGTTTAATCAGCGAGAAAGGAGACTTGGTTGTTGCTAGAAAAATTGTATAAATGAAACTGTGTACAACAGTAAGCAATAAACAATTTATAGGCTCAAACTTATTTTGTTAAGGCAGAATCAAATGACGGAGAGTGAAACTATCCGAATTTATCCACACGATGGCGCTATTGCGCCCGCCCTAGACTAGAGTTAGTTAGGCGGAAATGCTCACCAGATGGCTTTGTCTGGTTCTAGAGTCGCCCTCTGGCGGGTTGCAAGCGGCGTTGCAATTCTTGAGTCGCCCTCTGGCGGTTTGCAAGCGGCGTTGCAATTCTTGAGTCGCCCTCTGGCGGTTTGCAAGCGGTGTTGCAATTCTTGAGTCGCCCTCTGTCGGTTTGCAAGCGGCGTTCCCTACACTCTACTGGCTTTTGCACTCATTTAAAAATGACTGCACTTTATGTGCACGAGCAACGAAACGGGTGACAAACAGGAATTTATCTTCTGCCTATTCACGCATTTTACATGGACTCCAATAGACATTTATCAATATGGCTGACGGTTTTCAGCATTTTTGATTCAAATGTTTTAGGTCTCAGGTCTTTGGTTAGCTAAGCCAGACTTAAACCAGGAGTTATCGTTTATCTTAACGATATAATAATTATTCTGAGGCCCCTTATATTGTACAGGAGAGTCTCGCCCTGTCCCAATCTTCCGCAATGATAGAAACTTTCCGTAGTTCAGATCAAGCGGGATAACGCAACGTACGTGTCTACAGACCACATCAAAATCTCATTATTTTGATGGAACACATAATATATTGCTCGAGTCAAATGTATGGGTTTCCTACAATACATTTGTTTGGAAATCACGCGGATAAAACCTATTGCGCCTACGGCCTGCAGAGTTTTTCGGAGATCACGCGGATTTTCGTACCGTTCATATTTTTATTAATATAATCCGGCTACTTCAACATTTCTCAGCATCTGTTTATGCTTGGGTTGGCTTTGCGCGTACCGTTCATATTTTCATTAATATAATCCGGCTACTTCAACATTTCTCAGCATCTGTTTATGCTTGGGTTCGCTTTGCGCGTACCCTCACAATTCTCCAAACAACAACAAAACAAAAACGAAACAAAACGCGCGTGCAGGTTATTAATACCTCAAAAATACACAATGAATAGAATATGAATATCATTCACACATACACAAACGTTTGAAACTTGCCCGATATTTCTCCACCATATAAATGTAACAACAACGACTCATGAGTTTAATGTCTCGGGGAATACTTAACTCAAAAGGGATTTAATATTCAATATTCATGAATTTATGAATATGATTTGCCAGTTGTTCATTACGTATTAAAATTTTCCGATAGGGAAAATTTTTTAATTAAATACAAGTAACCCTTTACGGAATTGCTTGAAATTATCCTACTAAGTTTGTCCTGCAAATTAGTTATAGACTTTTCAAATCAATTCTCAATAAAGGGATTACTGCTTTGCGAGCGCATAAGAAACATTAACTTTACTGATCAGGATAAGTTCAATATTTCAAATGGTCATACAGTTTACTTTACTAACATAGTAGCATAAGCAGTTAGGTAACGTTTAGATCGCAAGTTTCATTGACTTTGTGTATGTGGCAGAATAACAGATTCAACTCATTAAATGTCTTTTGAAGGTTTAATAAACACAGACTAAAAATAACACTACAATTCACACAGAAAGTACATACTAAATATGCATCAAGAGAGTAGAAGTATAGATATTAACGAAAGAATACATAAAAGAGAATAATGAATAGACTGAAGTTAGAGAGAGATAAAAGAGAGAGAGAGAGACAAAGAGAGAGGGAGAGAGAGAGACAAAGAGAGTGGGGGAGGGTAAGAAACAGCTTTCCTTCAGTTCAACCAAATACGACCTTCACAGAGTTAATTTATCCCAACGGGAAAATAACACACCCTCTTTACAGCAGTAAGAAATAGAATACTTGCATTCTTTTTGGTTTCGTTTTGGCTTCTCGCTTGTGTGCGTATGTGTCTCTGCGTGTCTCTGCGTGTTCGGCGGTCCTTTCCGAGGTTGGGAGGGAAGCGGCTGTTTGCTTTAGCGATGCTTCGTGTTCTTGAAGATCGGATTGTAGAAGAGAAGATTTTTGGAAGAGATGAGGCCTGCTTGGAGGGCCTGCATTGGTGGCATGGCTTGAGTGCCAGCCCCGATGACGTGTTGGTTCAGCCAGAGAGAGAAGAGAGAGAGAGGAGTGTAAGAGAGAAGGAGGGCATCCGAGGTCCTCCTTTTATGGTCTGGCCGTAGTCCCACCCTCCAGGGTTAGACTTAACCAATGAGAGTGTTGGGATTTCCCGGCGGGAAATTCCTCAGCAGACTTTATTGCTCTTTGTTTGAAGGTTCGACTCAGTGGGTCTCTGAGTCTTCATACTATAATTAATGCAACAAACACACACTGCATTTTCTGAATAAGTGATATACCTGGAAGTGTAAGTCGTGAAGTGAGCATTAATTTGATAGGAGACATGACATATATGAGGTTATCTGAACTAGTACTTTGTTAAGACACAGACAAAAAGATGCAAAATACCATACAGAAGAAACATTTTACAAAACAATTATGTGTTTACATATAATGTCCTGGGGTGCATGTTCATTTATAGATGGTTTGTCTATAATTTGAGGCAAAAGCTCTGTGTCTCTGTGTCAAAAGCTCTGTGGCCACATTCTTTCCGGCCATAAAAAGATCTTATCAGATGGTTTCCAGGGTGACTGAAGAATCTCCCTCTGTTGTGTTGGGGGGGAAGGTATGCTAGTGAGCACAACTTTCAAAACATATTTGTTAAATGTAACTGGCGATTGTGTGTTTGATTCGCCTGAGTCGCTACAATACATAGGCAGTAACTAATACATTAAAAAAACTTTTATAATGCATCACAGAAAGGCTTTTAGTAACGTGTAACTAAGTATTTTTCTCAAAAGCTCAAGGCTTTCATTTGATGTGTGAACAGGTAGGAATTGCTTTAATGCCATGATTTCTTCCATTTGCACCTGTCTTCTCTACTTTTCATTCATGTCAGTAAAATCTGAGAATGTCAAAAGCCCAATTTCAGGCGCAGTCATTGACACGTCCTTGACATTCTTGCTTCTTTTGCGCAATGCAGTTTCCACGCAGCGAATGTTCTCTGCCCTTTTAAGTTTGAGCCGTGGCAAAGGTTTTTCTAGCACTTTGGGGGGATTAATAATTTGTGATCTCTGTATCTGCCTTGACGCTTATAGTTTAGTGCGAGTTAGATATCTTCCCCTCTCTTATGCACACAAGAAAATATATAAAACGGCCCAAACAGTGCGTCACTTTTGAAAGCTGTGGCCTGCAGTGCGATGGTACATATCAAAGTTGGATTCACTAATGCACGCTTGGCCCCAGAGTAAATTCAGCCGTGTAAGCAAATACAAAACTCTTTTGGGCGACTACTTTCAGCTGCCCTGAATTTTAAGGTAGAACATCGAATAAATGCTTAGAAGTAATTTTCCTGCCCAGAGAGGATTTGATGAGTTTAATGTTAAGTGGAACGGTGACTGCTGGGGCAGCCATAGGCTGTGGATTGCACTCTGAGTAAAGCTGAAATAGACAGAAAAGCAAAATGCTGTAGACTACAACTCCAGTTCAGTCCCAGATGGCCGGCTTTCCTCGAACAGCCATCCTGTTTTTAGGCAACACTACATTGGGAACATCCGACACCTTTCCTTCACACCCCCTGGTTATTTTCTACATGCAAATGCATCACTTAGTGGCACATTTATGTATGCTGATCTAGGCGAGCGTGCTTCATAGAGAAAAGCGTGCCGAGAAATGATAATTCGAGATCTTTTGCTTGCAGGCACTGCTGAAAGTGCTACAGTAAGGTCAAATTTTACGTGTACTACCTATAGATGAGGACGAAGCACACGCAGACGGCCGGTGTCGACGTTTGATTGACAGGCCCACAATTCTTTTAAGCGCATGCATCTGTGGGACAGGCTAGCCTAGAATTTTTAAAGCTGCTTTGTGCGAGCGCACCAGCGACTAGATCTAGATATTTGTATGCGTGTTGTGTTGCTCATCACCATTATGAAAGAAATCTGACCCTCGAGGGAGAGTGCAGAACCATATCTCATGCGGCTAGCAACAGCTCTTTGATGAAATGGAACTGTGTTTACCACAGAAATCTTTCACCGTCCTCGTATGGACGCTAACACAGATCCCGGTGCTCTAATGAGAACAACACCAGAGCAAATAAACAGACGCTAAGAGCTGCGGAGGGAAACGAGACTCCTCTGAAAGTGTTGTATACAGTACAGAAGCAATGGCAGCAACTGCGAGTTGGTGCGGTTGCTTCACACGTATCTGTGAACGTGCCTGTGAAATATTAATTACGGAAGCCACACACTTTATAATTATGCAGCTTTATGAGCACAGCTGTCCTGAGAACGATTCTTGAAAATCGTTGGGTATCACACATGAATTATATTAAACCAGCCATGTTCTTTTGCAGTATATAATTTTTTTCCCCCCTTGAAGTCCATTTATAATAATAGTCAAGGTTTTTTGCACATGATTTAGTTTTGCATGACCATTTCCAACACTATCTTTGACCTTTACGATTAAACAGGCTGGTTTTGTATCTCTATTTATAAGACTACAGTACAGACCAAAAGTTTGGATGCATTACTATTTGTAATGTTTTTAAAAGAAGTTTATTATTCATTTATTTGATCAAAAATACAGGAAAAATGTAATATTGTGATATATTATTATAACTTAAAATAATTTGTTTTCAATTTATTATACTTTAAATGATCATTTATTTCTGTGATGCAAAGCTGAATTTTCAGTCTTCAGTGTCACATGATCCTTCAGAAATCATTCTAATATGATGATTCATTTTCAAAGCTGGAAACAGTTCTACTGCTTAATATTTTTTATAACCTGTGATACTTTTTTTATAATACTCTGATGAATAAAAAGTAAAAAAAAAAAAAAAAAAAAAATGAAGCAAATGTTTTAGAAATAGAAATCTTTTGTAACAACAATATACACTACTAGTCAGTAATTTAGGGTCAGTCATTTTTTTTCCTTTCTTTTTTTGAAATAAATCAATAATTTTATTCAGCAAGGATGTGTTAAATTTATTAAAAAAAAATATAGTAAAGGAGATTTATATTATTTGAAAATATGTTTTTATTTAGAATAAATGCCGTTCTTTTGTACCTTTTATTAATCAAATATATTAGGCAGCAGAACTGTTTCCAACACTCATAATAAATCAGAATATTAGAATGATTTCTGAAGGATCATGTGATAGACTGGATGTCACACTGAAGACTGGAGTAATGATCCTGAAAATTCAACTTTGCATCACAGAAATAAATGATAATTTGAAGTATAATAAATTGAAAACCAAATATTTTAAATTGTAATATATCGCAATATAAAAAAAAAAATCTGTATTTTTGATCAAATAAATACCGGCTTGATGAGCAGAAGAAACTTCTTTCAAAAACAATACAAATAGTAATGCATCTAAACTTTTGGCCTGAACTATATATGTAAATATCCTCTTTGCAATAATGTGATAATTTCTGGATGACACATTTTAAGGGCCAGAACACCGATGGTGCGAGGATGATGGAGCACCGATTGCTCCGTTTTTGAAGTTTATTTTTCATGAATGGTCTGAGTGCATTTGTATTTGAAAAACTAGGCTTTAGGGTTTGTGTTGGATTTGTAATGAAATAAAAAATATATATATTTTAAACATTTATACATTTTAACATAACTTTGTGCCTATGGAAACAGTTGGTATTTGGAAAAACATTAACAAAATGTTTTGATTAAAGTCTAATTGATTTAGTTGTTTTAGTCTAGGGTTAATATGGTTAAATAAAAAAATGAAAAATGTATTTATTTATTATTGAACTTATTACAACTAGTTATTATATTTTTTTTCATTGAAATAAAGCTGAATGAAATGTAAATATTAGATGAAAAAGATTTTGTTGAAGCACTAAAATTTGTCCTAAAAAATAATAAAAAAATAATAAAAAAAATTCGAGAAAAAGAAAACGGCACATAAAAATAACTAAACATTAAAACTAAAATTGAAACATAAAAATTTAAAAAATAAAAGCTAATTCAAAATATTATTCTGATGATGAAACTGAAAATGACATGAAGGCCAAGTATGGCAACCCATACTCTGCATTTAACTCATCCAAGTTACTGCAGACACATTAGGAGTAGTTAGTAGTGGACATTCACACACTGCAAACCGTGGACACACACACTAGGAGCAGTGTGCAGCTATTTTTTGCTGTGGCGCTCGGGGAGCGATTGAGGGTCAAGGTACTGAGAATCGAACCCGCAACCTTTGGGTTACAAGTCTGTCTCTCAAACCATTAGGCCACGACTGCGCCAAAAATATTGTCTGTCAGAAGTGCATGTTGCCCTCTCACATTCTTCATCTCTGTTCTTCTGTTTTTGTGTATCTTTGTGTTTTAGGATCTGAACAGCACTCTGAAGAGTCTTCTGTCGGAATGGTTCTCTGTTGGGTTACTCCAACTTGAAAGAATCACTTGGCAGTCCCCTTGCGAGATCCTTCAGAAAATTAGCCAGTAAGATATATCTCGTATGGATTAACAAGTTCCTTTTAATTTGCTGTCTCAGTTGAGCCATTTTTTGTTCTTCGTCTGATACTACAGGTACGAGGCAGTCCACCCTGTGCGGAACTGGACGGATATCAAACGCAGAGTGGGGCCGTACCGTCGATGTTACGCCTTCACCCACGCCTCAATGCCCGGAGAACCACTGGTAGTCCTGCATGTTGCCTTAACTGAGGACATAGCCAATAATATCCAGGTGAATGCAAACGGAAACCACATTTGCTATTCATCACAAAGAATAATTGAAAGCTTGATGGTCAGAATTTCCATGAATGGGAAAAAGTGTCCTTGTGCAATATCATTACTTCTCACTGACATACCTGCTAGGAGTGAGGATCAGACAAATGTATGCAGAGACAGTAGTGGAGTAAGACAGGGAACAGAATGTACAGAAATCTGCCAATGCCTGCAGGAAATCCCTTGTGAGTGTGTTACTATGTGCCTCTTATTTTCCCAGGGAATCGTGAGAGAGTTTGCCGCTGTAGATGCAGACGAGGATGTGAACAAGATCAATGCAGCCATCTTTTACTCCATCTCCTCTACTCAGGCTGGGCTGCAGGGGGTGGAGCTTGGGAATTACCTCATCAAGAGGGTTGTCCGTGAACTGCAGGTGGGCAAATGAATGGGAAAATAAGTTCATCACAGCTATTTAAAGAATTATTGTATTGAAGACTGTAAAAAAAAAAAAATATATATATATATATATATATATATATATATACAACATATACATATATACATGTTGTATACACATCATATATATATGACAGCATATATATATAATGCTGTAAAAAAAAACTGAAAGTGTTGAAATTAGTTCTGTCAATTGATTCAAAAAAAATTATTAATCGCAAATTTTTCTGTAATTAATTGTGATTAAAAACATTGGAGTTTTTTAAATATTTTTATATTCTAATAATTTATTTTTAAACATTAATGATAGACATTCAACATTATAGTATAATTGAAAGCTATCAATTTCAACATTTATTAGGCTTTAAAAAATAACAACTAACTTCACATAAGCCCATTGTAATAAATGTTATAATCACATGTGGCTTTCCTACCTGTTAGACTTATACAGAAATGTAATAAAGTTGTCACACTAAATTATACATTAAATATAGATTAATCCTTATTTAAGTTTAAATTTTCTCTTTTAGCTTTGTTCTTTGATTAACATTAATGACAGACATTACAAAAACTGGTTTATTAGGCTGCTGTCACTTTAAGATCTGCCGCTGCCGAACATGACGAGGATCTGACTCGCTATCGCACGCATCTCAATTCATTTAAGACGTTATTTCAGGTAGTTGCATTAAATAATTTGAACGCGTTAAACTGAAACATGCGCATGCGCTAATGCACTAATTTTAACAACACAAGTTGATTATAGTTATTAATAATTGATTTTAGACGTTGCAGAGTTTTCTTCAAATAAACAATAGTTATTGATGGAAAATTACATAAAAATTTCAGTTTACCTCTTGATTTTTTTTTTTTTTTTTTTTTTTGCAGTTTAATAAAGTTAGTATTGTGGTGCTTATGGTGCAAGATACAGAAAAAGCAATATGCAATACATAAAGTAATATTAAATAAGAAATAAAACGATATATCGACTTAACAAGTACAAGTTCAAGTTTAAAGCTGCTTTGAACAATCAATAGCCCTTCATAATGGTAAATTACAATTTTTACCACATCTTTCTATGGCAGAAATAGTAACAGTAGTATGCTGCTCCAAATTGAATTTTGTGTTTATTTCCTGGAAAAGTCAGTCTGGTCATTTTACCAGGTTTAATGTGTAAAAGTGGCCTATGTTAATCAGTAATTCGATATATTCAAATGATCTTTGTCTAGGGGATTTTGTCAACAAATATTTAATGTAATTAATGAATTGGTCTTTTGTAATCAATTAAGAACAAAGATTGACAAACCTAAATACTATAATATATTTGTACCACAGCATCACCTAGTGTCAGGCATTGTACATTAGTATGATTCTATCTGAAAGGGAGAAAAAAAGCACGAAAACTCATAAAATTTCAGCTGTCACCCTCAATAACATGAAGGAGGAGGGACACATGGCATGTCACAGAGCTACCTCTTTACTAGATGAAGGCGGAATTAAATGGAAAAGAAACGAGAGGCACTCAGGTTTATAGATTTGGATGAGTTTTTCTTCAGCGGGAGTGTTGGTGAAAAAAATGTGCCGGGTGACTGTTTATGTAATAGAGGTAAAACCTAGTAAAGAGCTCTCTGGGAACGGCTGCGGTCGTCGGAGTGCTGATTTACCCATATGAGAGATTGAAGGCGTCGCTTGAGTGGAAATGACAGCTGATAGATATTATTTCATGCAAATTGTGCATGTTGATACTCTGGATTTGTATTTGAATTAGATTGTTTTTGAAGTGTGTGTGTGCGCGTGCGTGTGTGCGCGCATGCATGTGTGTATGTGTGTGTGGATCGCTCGTTTTTCTTTGAATTGAATTCTCTCCATCTCAGTCCATAAATATCATCATGAGCCTTTCAACCCTATTTTCTAACAAAATACCATTGTTACTCCAGTTAGTGTGAGATTTGTTTCCATTTTCTAAAGAACATTGCCAAGTTTAACACTGTTTAAACAAGTAAAGAAGCTTTCAGCTAGATGCCAATAAAGAACCTTTATTTTTAAGAGTGTGCGAGTCGGAGATCATCCTTCCGCTGAAGAAAGTGTAAAGGTGACTCACCATGCCACGAGGGGACGATTGGTGTGATGGATGGATGATAGACAGTAAAAAAAGAGGTGGAGAAAGGTCATGGTGTGATTTAGGAGAAGAGGAGGAGGGTTTGCTTGTCTTTCAGCAGAATCCTCATGAGGCTCTTTTGCACTCGCTTTCTGTCTTACATTCACTCTCTTCTTGTCCTTACTCTTCATTCTCTCTCTTTCTCGCTCTCTGTAGCTTTAAACCTGCTGACCGATGTTTTACAGTAAATTGAGTTGATGAATGAAAAGTGACCCTTGGACATGCTTAATCTTTCTTCGCTCCTGCCTGTCTGAAGGAGTGATGCATGGCAAAGAATGAAAGCGAGAGAGAAGTGTGTTGGACTTGAGATGTGGAGGACTTAAAATCTCTGCTCCTCTGGGGCCAGTCTGACACGTTTGGTTTGTTCAGTGCTTTCTTCTGCTTGAATGTGGGCATAAGAGGGAGAGAAAATGAGTGTATATGTCCTTGTGGGGGAAGAGAAAAAGACACTGTGGACTTGTTCAACATGGTTTTTAAATTAGTTCAAATGGAGTGTGTGGGATAGGAAATAAGGAGAAAAAGAAGTAGAAGAGAGGATATACTGCAGTTCAAAGTGTATTTTTTAAAAGAGATGAATAGTTTTATTCAGCAATGATGCATTATATTGATCAAAAAAGACAGGAAAGGCATAAAGTTATAAAAGACTTCAAATAAATGCTGTTCTTTCAAACTTTCTTTACAAAAACTGCTGTTTTTAACATTAACCGGGTTTCCATTACATATTTGCACAAAACTTCTAAATGTTGATAAAAATGCAAAATGATGGCCTTTCATTTACTGATGTTATGAAAAACATAACTTATTCCTCTTGTGATAAGTAATTCCAGAAGTCATGGCAACGGATGTCGGTAGGTTTGCATAAGAAAGACGCACGAGTGTTATCCAAGCATTAATGGCAAGGAAAGCATCTTATACTTGGGAGCAGCCACGTATAAGGTGTTTCTGGGCATTTCTCCCTCATATCCGCTTCAAGGTCTCGATGAATTGTGGCATTTCTTTGTTGTTTAGATTGAATCTAGTTTTCCGTAATCCTTTTATGAGTTTAAAAAAGACCTCCGTCTCGTCTTCTGACCAAACATACTGCACATTTTTAAAGAATGATCATGTGATTTTTCAGATGACCTGTAAATGCGAGGGAGAGAAAAAAACATTGCTGGTGTGCGAAATATTCCTTTTTCGAATTGCCCGAAAACCCAATTCATGTGAGGCTTAAAACCTTCTTTGCGATATATGTCAGATTCCGTGAAAATCACGTGTTTCCATTGGGTGCAATTTCAATTTGCACAATTTGAAGGGTAATGGAAACATGGCTATTGATGATAATAGGAAATCAGCATAAAACAACACCAGATCAGCATGTTAGAATGATTTCTGAAGGATTCTAACACTAAGTAATGGCTGCTGACAATTGCTTTAAACTTTTTTACTTTAAAATAGAAAAGTGTCATTTTAAATTAATAGTAATGCAGTGATTCATTTAGATTTTTTATTTTTTTTTAGTAATACAATTATTTAGTTCAGTTAGAAAACAGACAATACAAATAAAAACTGAACGTGTCTGCCTAAAGGGTTAACGTAGTTCACCCAAAAATAAAAATGATTTAATTAATTACTCACCCTCATGTCGTTGGACACCTGTAAGACCTTCATTTCTCTTCGGAACACATATGAAGATATTTTTGTTGAAAGCTGGTGGCCTATGAAAGGCTTCAGAAAGGCCTCCAATGGCATTTAGTACACTGACCCACTCACAAGGCCCATAAAAGGCACTAAAGACGTCGCTACAAAGTCCATCTCACTGCAGTTGCTGTACAATAATTTTACCAAGCGACGAGAATTTTTGGTTGAACTAACCCTTTAAGAAAGCATGATCAGCAGCACAGACCAGCAGCAGGAGTCCGGTTTTATTTATCACAAGCGCGAGGAGCTGACTGAGATGATCTCGGAAGATTTGGTTTCAAAGTGAAATGTAAAAGCACCTATTTAAATGAGTTTGTCATTTGTATTTTCATTAAAAGTAGTAGGCTAATGAACCCACCGAATTGGCGCTAATTCAAAACCGTAACAAAAATGTGCACGGCCGAACTCAATCATTCACAGCTGCACAGAGTGTGCATTTACAGCAGAACTGTTTTCAGTTCATTGCTAGGGAAGCTTAAAGGGTTAGTTCAGCCAAAAATGAAAATTCTGTCATTAATTACTTGTTGATTGGTGTCAATGAAAGCCTTTCTGAGCCATCGGATTTCAACAAAAATATCTTCATTTGTGTTCCGAAGATGAACGGAGGTCTTACGGGTGTCGAACGACATTATAGGATAAGTAATTAATGACAGAATTTTCATTTTTGGGTGAACTATCCTGAACTTTCATAGGAATTCAGTGAAACCACTGCGCTGCGTTATGAATGCCTGAACAGGCTTTCGGTTTAGATGGAATTAGTGATTTAAAAGCCCCAGTTGGTGATACCAGTATAACCGGTGTTGTCACACTTCAATTAACCGGTGGGAAATTTTCCTCACCGTCACATCCCTAGTTAGTATAGATATTTGAGAATGAACTATCTGTGTTTATCTTTCTGTACAGAGTGAGTTCCCCCACATAGCCCAGTTCTCTAGTCTGTCTCCCATCCCTGGCTTCTCCTTATGGCTACAAGGAGCTCTCGGACAGCACAAGAAGGAGGGACGTGCCACGGAGCTTCTCTCTGAGCAGGAGTGGAGGGAGGTGGAGGACGTGACAGGAGCTGCTCCCGGTGCTCCAGCTCTGGAGGCCCTGCGCAGGCTCATCGGCACCAGCGAGTGGATCCGCTCTGATCGCCTGGTCCACGCTCTGGAACCTGCGCTAATGCGGCTCTGTGCCTGGTACCTGTACGGAGAGAAACGACGAGGTTACGCCCTAAACCCTGTGGCCAATTTCCACCTTCAGAATGGTGCCACCATGTGGAGGCTGAACTGGCAAGCGGACACGAGCCCGCGAGGCATCGCCAACTCCTGTGGTATAATGGTTAATTATCGTTACTTCTTGCAAGAGACCAGCACTAACAGCGCTGCCTACATGCAGAATAAAGTCATCAAGGCTTCGGAGCAGGTGCTGGGACTGGTGTCGCAATTCCAGAAGAGCAGCAAACTCTGAATCAAATCTGTGCCTCTGCATGGGGACAAGTTGCACTTAAATTCAGGGTTACCATTTTTAATAATTCTGATCTGCACTGGGTGGACAAACGCAATTAGGGTTAAGCAAACGTTATACAGAGATCCATTGGGCTCTGCGACTGACACCAGAATGTCACATTTCCTTTTTTAGCTCAGAGATGGACAGTTGTACTCTGCCTGTCTGAAAGACAATAATCCAATGAATCCAATTTTAAAGGGACATTTACTCACCCTGAAAACTTGTATGAGTTTCTTTTTTCTTTAGAGATTCTTCTTGCAGCCTTTCCATCTAACAGTAGTTGACAACGACCACATAGTGTTAAAAAAGGATGATAAAGCATTATTTCAAGTATTAAAGTAATCCATGTGATTTGTGCACTATATTCCATGAAGGCATACATACAATAGCTTTTTGTGAAGAAAATGTAAATTGCCATACACACATGTATATGAAAGCACATTCAATTCATTACATTAAAGGAATAGTTCAACCAAAAATGAAAATGTGATGTTTATCTGCTTACCCACAGGGCATCCAAGATGTAGGTGTGTTTGTTTCTTCAGTAGAATACAAATGAGAATTTTTAACTCCAACCGTTGCTTGTATAATGCAGGCCAATGGGGTGTTTTTCTATGACAGTCACTATGAGAGTAAAAAACACATATTCATACAAATCCATATTAAACCCTGTGGCTTGTGACGACACATTGATGTCTTAAGACACCAAACGATCGGTTTATGTGAGAAAGCGAACAATATTTGTTATTTTTTTACCTCATATCAGACAAATCTCTTCTAGTATTCCCAATGCCATGACTTCCGCCGAAGATGGTCAAAATCCTGGCGTGATCGTAGATATATATATAGACCGAGTTCAAAAAGGGTCCAGTCCGAGTCGAGACACAAATATATTTACATCCTCATTCGACCCATCATATGTCTGTGTGTTTGAGAAGTGTGCCGGAGAAAGAGAGGGCGGGCGACCCTAGACATTGTTTTATTATTAATTAAACAAGGTTTGCATTTCTCTGTGACACTTTTGTCCTACTTTGTAAACAGTAAATATATTAAAAATAACAATTGAGACAAATAATGAAGCGGCAATGTGACTTTCTGGAAAACGCGATCTCTACAGGATGCCAGGTGGACACAGTAAAATAGAAGCGTGAGCATGAGCGCGGGCGTAAAAAGTCCCTTGCAGACTTCTACAAAGAATGAACTACAAAGCATTAGCTGTCAAAATGCGGAGATTTTATGCATATAGGCTACAGAAATTATTAGTTCTTAATCTTTGTGCTTTCCCTCCACATGTCGATGAAAATTGGACGTTGTTCCCTTTGCTTCGGTAATTGATGTACCGCAGAATTTACACATCGCAGAATTTTTTTCTTACTACACTCTTTGTGGCTCTTATATGCAAACTGCATATCAGATGATGTAGCAGACATTTCCACACACAGTTAAGAGCTAGAGGCTCGCTCCACATGATATCCTTCCTGACCTGAGTCCTGCTACCTTTGCGTTGGTCATGTGCAGTTGCGCTTAAGAAACCCACACATCATTGGAAGCATCAAACATCAATTTAAAGAAATATTAACACTGAGTAATAATCATGAATATTTTGAATGGGAATCGGGTGGACTCGGAAATAAGTCCTAATATGTTCGAATACGAGTCAATTCAAATACACACGAGTCCATGACGAGACCGAGACCATTAAAATATGGTCTCGAGTCCGAGTCTCGAGTACAAATCACTTTGCATTATACGAGCAACAGCAGGAGTTAAAGATCTTATAAACATCAAATTTTCATTTTTAAGCTACATTGTGTGCCTTTAAAATACTTTTAGAGCACAATTTATATAGACCACTTTTATAGTGCTTTATCTTTCTTTACGGAGCTTGACATGTTGTAATTACATATATAATTCAACTGTATATAACTTGATATAATATACTGTAATGGCGTAGTTTGGAATGACATGAGGGTGTTTAAATGATTTCACCATTTTTATAATTTGAGTGAACTATCCCTTTAATTTGGTTTACTGATATTGCAGCATGAATCGATGACACGATTTGTAAGTGCCAAATACCCACTAACTTCAAGGAAGAAAATGATAATTGTCCAAAATGACTCGATTTTCCTTAGCCATTTTCAGCCGTGCTTGAGTTATGCGTCTGTTTGATTAGCCGGTTGCTGATTTTGATGTGGACTTATGCTACACTTTGAAAGACTGTGGGTAATGAAGCAGGAAGAATCTATCAGCCCCTGTCATGTCTTTGCCTTCTCAGCGTGTGTATGTAGGAGAGCGTGCCAGCGCGACTGAGTGGAAGCTGCTGTAATAAATGATGTTTTGATTCCTTCATTAGTGTGATCTGATGGCTGTCTGTGTGTTCAAATGTGTCTCAATGTGCCTGCGAAAAGTATTTATTTGTATATTAAAATTTGGCTTCCAAAACAACCTTTTTTCCCACTTTTGTTTTTTGTTGTAAACATGATGTGCTATCTTGGACGTCTGATCACTATTGGGCAATGGAGGACTTTCAAACGTTTTTAACACGGGACAGTCTCGTTGGGCCATGCAGATCCTATCACATTTGGACAGATCTGTTCCATGGCTTTTTAACTGGCAGTGCTTAAAGAGATTTAGCACTCTCCAACAAGCACTTTATTCCTCCGTGACTCTAGTGTCTGATAACAGACTCCAGTGTTCAAGTAGGCCTCCCTTCTTTTTCTCCCTCTATTGTTGTGTAAAGTATCTCAGTGTAAGTTGACTGTGAAATTGCATTTTTAACTCTCAAAGGAGGCACGCATCTACACACCCCTCCTTCCCTCCGTGCAGTGCCCTAGAATCTAATGAAGTGAGAAATAAAGTTACAATGAATTGATGATAAATGTATGATATTCACTTAAACTGAGCACGAGGTGGAAACGGAACAAAGCGGACAGTGTTTAAAGGATGCCCTTGAGAAACTCCTCCCACAGTGCGAGAGGAAGTGTGGATAAACACATCTGTAGCCACAGGCCCAAAGCTGGATGGACACACTTCACATCATCAAGTGCTTTACTCTGAGGCAAATACATGAGGTTACCATGGCAACTGCCGGGCAACTTAGTATAGCATCCACGACACTGTTCAAACGCAATTCCTTTGTCCCCTTCAGATTAGTTTTTCCCAAATCTGAAGGTTGTTTAGTAGAAAATATGTCTGGTTTTGCATTATTTGCATGGTTTTATGGTAATTGAAGTGAAACCGAAAATATGTGTCTGTTTTGCTTTATGGTTTTAGGATATTTGAAGTGAAACTGAAAGGCTATTCGTTTTTACCCCCTCACTAAAACATAATGGATGAGGAAATGAAGTGTAAAGAGTCCTGATATTTCTATCCATTCATGAAAAGACATTTTCATACAAGTAAAATGAATATCTAGCATTGTTTATGTCACAAAATTGAAGCAAACAAGAATTCAGTTGCCGATTATGACCTAATTGGTTTACCGTGCTAGTAGCGCTACTTGAAAAAGATGCATTTTGAGGACTTATGGGACAACTCTGGGGAGGACTAAAGGTGTTGCTCATCAGACATTTGTATTCAGACTTTACAGATAAGCCTCGGGTAATGTATTTGTTGATATTTAAATTATTTGCTTCTGTGGCATATACATTACAGACACTCTGTACAGATGAATAGCACAATGTGTAAGCTGTTATAAGAAACTGAATCACAAATCTAAAGTTCAAACAAAAAATCTAAAGTTCTAAACTACTTGTAGAGCTAAGTGAGACGTTTCTCACGATGCTACTCAGTTTAAGGTACGTTATGAGATGTTTTAACTGTAATTCCTTACCATCAGCATTAAAGGAACACTACTTTTTTGGAAAATAGACTAATTTTCCATCTCCCCTAGAGTTAAACAGTTGAGTTGTACCCTTTTTTAATCCATCCAGTCGATCTCCGGGTCAGGCTAAAGCACTTTTAGCAGAGCTTAACATAGATTATTGAAACTGATTAGAGCGTTAGCATCTCGCTCAAAAATGACCAAAGACTTTACAGAAGAGTTAGCCTGACAAGCCAGACCCACATCAAGATGTTTGGTCTGGAAACTCACCATTGACAGCTCAATCCGAGGGGCGGGATAAACGGTTGTCTTTCAAACTCCCTCTGCACGGCGTGCATGCAATTGGATAGCGCTACAACCAACCAGAGCAACGAAGGTGAAGCAGAGCTTGTTGATAGATTAAACATTCGTCATATCCAGTCAGCAAAACTCAGAACACATCTTCCCTTTTTAAGAATGACTTCAGTGCCGTTCTTTGTTCTTTTCTCAGAGAAAAGCTTAACTCCAAGTCTTCCAGAGTCACGGTCAAAGCTGATTTGAAAGACAGTTTCTGTGTTTACTAGAAGCACGCAAACGCAACTCGGCCATCGCCATTATGGCCCCGCCCACCGACTCTATACACGATGTGATTGGCCCAGCAAGAGTTTGGCGAATACAGCTCAGAAGGGTACTGAGAGTTGCTAGACGACACTCGCGGGCAGATTAAATTTGCTGACGCTAGGGTACGTCTAGATTTCTAGGCTACAGAAGAGTCCTTTATTAAATAGGACAAATATCAAGTTACATTGTGTACATTGTGTACTATATATTATGTATATGTTTTTGAAATTATTTAGAAAAGCCCAACCAGGGACAGGAGTTGAGAATGAGCACTAGCTATAAACTCTATATGCTGCGCATCATTTGCAGTACTTGTATTGTAGCTATGTCTGGAAGCATTGTTCCTATTAAAAAAATAAATACACAAAATAAATGAACAAAATGTATTACATTTTAAAAATTAGTTTAAATTATAACTAATATAATTTTTTGGAAGACACAAAAACCGAAAGCGTCATGTTTTTGTATTATCATTAATCTGCCAGCATCAGTGTTGTAAAATCTGTGTCGGTACCTTTTGTTCTTTTGGCACTCAATAATAAATACATATTGATGAAAGATGTATTTTTTATGTGGAATGTGTACTGATGAATTTTGCACAACAGGTACATGCCTTAAGAAAGTTAATAGCAACACATCTAAATTCATTCTGACTTTAGCAGTTCATAACATTCAAATGTTCAAATGCTGTGAGATCGGGCTGCACTGTTACATCCCTTCTTGGCCCTGAACTGTTTTATAATGAAAGGTATATAATATGATACTGTGTTAGTTATTAATATAATTTCAAAAGGCATTCGTAATCTGCCTGACCAGAATAGCAAAATTAGATCTAAACACAAGGCATTCAAGACCTCAAACAGCAATACACAGTGACCTGGAAGATTCAGCACAACATGTTAATCAGCACACCCGCAGCTACTAGCCAACCGCACATTAGCATTTTAGTGCCCATTTGTTAATACGCAATTACAGGCAGGATGGATTAGGAGGCACTTTACACCCTTTTTAGTGGCTGTGAGCTTGTCATTACAGTTAAGCAAAGCACATGCTGAACAATGTTCTATTGCCTTGTTGCAAATTTTCCAACAGCACATTAATCAATTTGCTGTTTGATTGCCATTCTTATGAATTCCGCATACAGAAAATATGAGAATTCTCATTTCCACATATTGATGTGCTACCTGAGGTCTTCTCGCAAACCATTTTTTAATTGAGACACAGTGGCTTGTATTGTAAGCATGCGGAGTGCTCATAAAAATGCATGCGAAGCGATGGATATGAGAATGGGCTGAAATGAGCAAATATGCGGTTTAATACCTCGCTGAATTCACACAATAAGTCATTGAGGCGGAGGATTTCACCGAAAAGGTTACCTTGGAAGACAGCTTAGTCCAAAAAAAGGGGGGGCATCGAGAGGGGAAAAGTGATTTTACTGTCTTTTGATAAGACTATGGAATTGCTCAAGTGTATAAAGGAAATGAAAGGAAGAGTGAAAGTGGCTTTTTTGTTCATTTAAACATACAGGGGAAAAGGTCTGAAATTGTACAATGTGGCAAGTGAAATTTTCAAGCGCCACATGACTTGGTTTTAAACATATTTCAGTATAGCTCAGGTCGGCACCCAATGCAATATAAAAGAACATTAACAAAGGCCTTTAAGAATAGGCATATAATTGGTTCAATCATATAGCCTATTGACCAATATATGCTCTTAACATGCATTGTTCACTGTTCTAAGGTGAACGATTCTGGAAAACTTTCTCAAACTTTCAAGTATTAAAAAATGGACTTTTACTTTCTCCCCGTCTGGAACATTGGGGCCTGAGCGGAAGTAATTAATAACGTATGCTTCATTTCACTCTGTAAGGGCAAGCCGTAACAAAAGATTTAGTTCTGAAAAGCGTTTCCATTTTTATCCATATCATGATGACTACTGGCAGATGTTGCTGGCAAGTGGAGAGGATATAAGTAATGTACCTGGGAAAAGATGGACGGGGTCGGATGGAGATATTCTACGCTCCACCGTGTGTCCTGAGTGAAGAAACTAATGAACTTAATCAGTCTTAAAGGATACCATTACTTCCAGTCAACTGACCATAAAATTGCACTTATTGAGAGAATAACCGGAGAGAAACGATATCCGAAATATTGCGTGCAAAGCTCTTTTGTGATTGGCTGAATGCGGAGCGGAATCAGCCATGTTGAAGGTGATCGTGGGTGTTATAGTTCCCGGGGTAATTTGAAGCTAAATGAGGCTGGATTGTCCTCCATCAATGGCAGCTGCTTCCCCAGTGTAGGTCAGGTGTCATTTCCCTCCCCGTCTCATCAGCATAGGCTAATGGAGGCAAATGGTTTGGTAATTTATTCATTCCTAAGGCTGATTAAGGTTATACTGAGGCAAAACGCTTACCTGGTAGACACTGTCATTGGGTTGTAAGATTTCAGTCTATGTGAACTGATGGCATGTTTATGATGGCAACAGCTGACTTTCCTCTTTTTTTAAGATGTAGTATTAGTTCTTTACATAATACTTAAATGTAGTCATTTTTGTAAATGGGTTAATGACAAGTGTAACAATCACGTAAAAAGTTATACAATATTTTTCTACTTTGAATATATACTCGACGCTTTACAATGACGTTGTGGTACTGCTGGTTGATTCATTATGAACTAACAATGTTCATAATGTTAGTTCATCATGTATAATAAGGTGGTGGTTGAGGAGAGACCTCTGACATGAGTGTAAAGCGCTTTGGGTGTACAGTAATACATATGAAAGTGCTATATAAATGCAATCTTTACAGTATTTGTTCATCTTTGTTGACGTTAGATAATGGAAATACAATAAGCAATGCGGCTGCCACACTGTAAAAAATTATTTAGAAAAAAAGTTACCTGGTTGCCTTAAAATTTTGAGTTCATTGAAATTAAAATTTTGAGTTAATACAATGAACATTTTTTGAGATTCGACAACCTTTATTAAAAGATTATTAAAAGATTTTGTAAGCATATTGGGTAATAATGTGTGTTATTTCTGATGACACAGTGAAACATGCCAAATTGATGATGATTTATCACATTTTTTATGTGGTTCAGATACAAAAATATTTTGAGTTTCTATTTATTAAACTAATTTCCTTCATTGTATCAACTCAAATTTTTTATTTCAATAAACTCAAAATTTTAAGGCTACCAGGTTACTTACTTTTTTAAGTTAAACCAACAAAAACCACCACAATTTTTTTACAGTGCATCACATCATCCAGGTGGATGCTGTTCATTGGTGGTGGTTGAGGAGATTCCCCCGTTTTATATGTAAAGCACTCTGAGTGCCTAGAAAATCGCTATATAAATGTTTACTACTATTATTATAACTGTTGTTAGTTCATGTTAGCTAGCTTAGAATGTTTAGCCAATCATTCTTATTCAGGTCTTTAGCGAACTACACTGCAAAAAAAATGCTTTTCTCACTTTTTGTATTTTTGTCTTGTTTCTAGTCAAAATTAAAACAAAAAAAATCTTACATTAAGAAACATTTACTAGACAAGTAAAAAGTCTTGTTTTAGGAAAAAAAATAACACAAACTTAAGAGAGTATTTCCTTAAAGCTGCTGTCCGTAACTTTTTTGGCTTAAAAATTATCCAAAATAAATTTGTGAGCATAACCAACCAGTGTTCCAAACAATCTGCTTACCTTAGCTCAATTTACAACATTAAGCTTGTAATAATATTTTTAATTTCAGTGGTACGGGTGGATTTCTGTGGGAAATTTAAGCATATCTTTGCATCATTGCGTCACATCTGTACACATAAAGAAGGTGTCCCGGTCAGCAGGGTATATTGCTCCGTTTTTGATTCATCCGTTGGAAAATGCAAATGTCTTCGGACTTCGGAGTGGCTATAGAAAAAGAAGACTTCAACCGTGCCAATGTGAAAACAAGGATAAAAAGGGCTTTTAAAGGTGGTGTGAACTAGTAGATAACCTCTACTCCACATTAATTTGTTGGTATATGACGATTCGAAAGACTGCACAGGAATGGAAACTGAACTACCGGTAGCCTATTAAATGTAGTCACGCAATGCTGATGTTAATGCTAACAATTTGAAAAAGTATAATTTGTGTGTTTTGACATGATATAATAAACAATCGTTAGATTTAATCCGCAGTTTATTGCAATGTTTTTTTTTTCCCCTTAGCTGTTCATAACAAAAGTGGATGTTAATGATCGACTTATGTTACATTCTTATGTCGGTCATACTTTCAAACAATAGAGTCTTATTTCAAATGACAGTTCACACCGGCGCGATGACTGACAGCTGCACATTCTTCTCATTCTAAAACATTAGATTCCTCCGCGCTGTGCTGTGCCGAGGCACAACTCACGTAAAGATGATAATTCCGCAAATAACTGCAATTGCAGTTTTCGAACAGAGATGGCAACAAAGAGGAAAAACTACGGACTGCAGCTTTAAAATAAGCAACATAATCTGCCAGTGTGATAAGCAAAATAATCTTGTTTTAAGATTATTTTGTTTACCCCACTGGGAGATTATTTTGCTTATTTTAAGCAAAAACTCTCTTAATTTTGAGTTGTTTTCCCCAAAACAAGACAATAACTTTTGCTTGTTTAGTAAATACTTCTTGTTTTAAGAATTTTTAGATGTTTGGACTAGAAACAAGACAAAAATACTAAGTAAGAAAAGCATTTTTTTTTTTTTTTTTTGCAGTGTAACACGGATGGGTCAGGAAGGGTCAGTTTGAGCAGATGTTTTCAACATCTTAAGAATCTATATTTTGATCACTGACGGCTTCTTTACCAGATCCAAGTAACGTAGGGTGATAGTGACACTTATTACACCGCTCTGTGAAATACTTGATTCTGATTGGTCAATCGCGCATTCCAGCGGTATGTTATTTCCAGATAACAACCGCTCATCCGGGAACTATGAGTTATCTTGACCGTTACTACTTCTATGCTTAAAGGTGAACTATGTAGTATTTTTGCAGTAAAATATCCAAAAACCACTAGGCCAGTGTTATATATTTTGTTCAGTTGAGTTCCTACAATATCCCAGATGTTTCCAACTATTTGTAAATTGTGAGAAAATTGCTATTTTAACCAAGGACAGGGACGTTTCAGCATTGCATTTGAGAGAGTCGCCGGTCAATTGCGTCATATCTGCGTTACCCTCGGTTTCGGCTTTTATTTGGCAGGAGCGCTTTATTCTTAGCAGTGTGAACAACTGAACGCACGGAGTAACGTCATAACATCGTTTTAAACACACTTAAATGTATCTAATATGATAAACAGAGCTAAATTACCTCAAAATCATAACCGGAAGAGTGGATCTGTGCAGGTGCCCGGCAAATGAGTCCCGTCCCGTCATAATAAAAGTCCCGGTATTCGCAAGGCGGGTATTTGTTTAACAATCGCTCCAGCAGCTTTGCTCAGGTCCATAACACTCGGTCCTGCTCTGCTTTAGACTACAGTAACGTTAATAACCGCATACATGAACGTGATTTCTGCCAGAGTCCTATTTTTCACCGGCTGTGATGAGAAGACCACATCTCCCAAGATGCTGCGCTCACACTTTGCGTCATCAAACTACGCATTTGTTTTGCATAGGCGCCCTCCAGTGGACAAAAGCTGCATAGTGCACCTTTAACGCTGGCGCCATCTTGTGGCTGTTAAATACTTAAACAGCCATGGCTACAAAGGAAGACTTCAAGGCGGGTTTTCTTTATAAAGTTTTAAATATGGATATTTTTCTTACACAAACGCATCGATTCGAATCAGAAGGCTCTATTAATCCATCGGAGCTGTGTGGAGCACGTTATTTGACGGACAGCTGCATTTTTTATTGACTTCAAAAACTGCTGCAACTACTGCTTGGATTAACGTTAGCCTGGACTTTTTAAATATAACTCCGATTGTATTTGTCTGAAAGAAGAATGTCATATACACCTATAATGACTTGAGGGTGAGTCAATCATAGGTTTGGTTTCATTTTGGGGTGAAATAACCCTTTCAGCATTAATTTGCAATCGATAAAGGCTTAAAGCAGTTTGGAACGGTTTTTCTTCACGGAAGCTTTGCGTAAGAGCTAATGAAATATTTAATCTCAAGACAATATTTTGTGTCTAATTTATTTGAGACTAGTAGACGTGTAATAAGCGGGATAATGTACACCCAGCCAGTTATCGCAGAAGAAACCCTGACAGAGTGATCAGGACCCTGATGCGAAGCGGAAGGGTCTTGCATCACTCTGTCGGGGTTTATAACAACCGGCTGGGTGTACATTATCCCTTACTAATGATACTACAGTCTTGTCTGGCTATCACCAGGCCAAGCTCAATTTAAGATTGAACATTGGTCTGGGAGTCTGCTCTGTATTTTCTACTGCACAAGAGGCGTGATCAACTGGCATTATTTAAATGACTCTGTACGCAATTAGATAGTCCTTCAACCAATCAGACCACAAGAGGTGTGATCAACAGGCAATGACCCATCGTTTCTCTATCCATCGTTGTGTTAAACCCACCAATAGCGCACCAGGTGGATATGCAAGTTTGTGATTGTTTCCTGCAAAAGTGTAGCCTGACAAGCCAGACCCACATCAAGATGTTTGGTCTGGAAACTCACCATTGACAGGGCTCAATCGGAGGGGCGGGATAAACGGTTGTCTTTCAAACTCCCTCTGCACGCGATAGGATAGTGCTACACCAACCAGAGCAACGAAGGTGAAACAGAGCTCGTTGATAGATTAAACAGTCGCTGTATCCCGTCGGCAAAACTCAGAACACATCTTCCCTTTTTAAGAATGACTTCAGTGCAGTTCTTTGTTCTTTTCTCAGAGAAAAGCTTAACTCCAAGTCTTCCAGAGTCGCGGTCAAAGCTGATTCGAAAGAATCAGGTTTTTTAAGGTTTACACAAAGCAGGTATCGTTTCAAAAATATTTCAAAATCTGTGTCAAGGTTTGTGTTCTCTAGCCGCCAGGTGCTGTTGCCGTGCAGATGAGCGGCCGGAATGCATTGACAGTTTTCTAGTTTGGTTAAAAAGGGTGTCGTGTAAGTGGCCCCAAAGTAAATAACTAATGATTTCTTACAATAGAGAGCTAATGTACAGCCAAAATAATCTCTCTTCAATTAATTTATTATATTATCACTGTAAAGCTGTTTTAAAACCATAAAAGTGCTTTATAAATGAAGGTAACTTGACATGAGTAATATTTGATTGTGTGTAGTACTTGCTCTGCAGTAAATCGATGCACCATATCAAGTTTTGCTGATACTTCCAATTCTTTTGTTTTGTGCCTGCAGTAACTATGAGTGAAACGTCACTTCATCATTGTGTATCAGAGTTTGCCACCTTGTAGAATAAAGGTGAACTGCACTTATTCATTCATCAAAGATTAAATTATTGTTTTAGAGAAAAAAATACTGTATACACTGTAAAAAATTATATGTTCAATAAGTTATGAAAACGTGTTTTTACATTGTTTTAACTCATCAAAATAAGTTAAGAAATGTTAAACTTTTTTTTTTATAAGTTATTCAAGATGTAACTCAAAAAGTCAGTTTAACATAATCTAAGTTGAAATAACTTAAACATCCAAGTCGATTGTACTACAAAAGTTCAAAATGTGCCTTTTTTTTTTTTTTTTTTTTTTTTACAGTGTACACACCTCAGGTCATAGTGACCCTACAAAAAAAAAAAAGAAGAAGAAAAACAGGCATTGTATTTGCTGTTATATTGTTTGTGATACATTGATTGAGAAATACTAAGAAGATTATTATCTAAATAAATGAATGAGGAGGAGGGCAGCGTATAAGGGTTAATGTCTGTATGAATTGTATTTTAAATGCATTTTTAAAATGTAACTCCACTCACACTAACAATGTTTTATTTCATACTGAACTACACTTTACACATTAATCTAAATGTACATATAGGCCTATAGTCATTGCATACTCAAGTTTGCAGATTTCGCTTTATGCTAATAAAAAAGTATCTCTTGCATGTGGGCAGGTTATTGTATTTCCAAACATTATGCTGTTTATATAGTTTGAATATTACTGTATGAGGTAGGTGAGAGTTGAATGCATATCTCAGGGCAGTTACAGTACTACTGAATAAGTAATTGTGCTCAAGCCTTGATCCCTGTGTCATCCACCCATGCTCAGTTAGATAATACAAGCCTGTATGCAGAAAGTGCTGGACCGCTGCCCTGTGGCAGTAGTGCAACCTCTGTCCAAAGATGCACCATTAATTCATGCCATTCATCCGTTCCCTGAGGCAAGTGCTGTCTTTAAACAAGATATGCTCCCTGCACACATTCAAACTATATACATAAAATATTAATAATAATAATACAAAACCTGAACTAACACTTCTCAATCTGATTTTACTACACAGCAAACTGTTTTCTCATTCTTCTGGTTTTAAGATAGTTAACAAGTCTGAGACCACACTGAAAGTCTGGATTATATATATATATATATATATATATATATATATATATATATATATATATATATATATATATATATATATATATATATATATATATATATATATATATATATATATATAAACTAAGAATGTTATGAAGTAATAAAACATAAATGTAATAATATCATAATAAACAAATAATATAAAATATATTTTTTTTAGGAAAATCTGAAATTAAAATAAACTTTTTATTATAAATTTTTAATTTAATGTCATTTAAAATCGCTAAAATTAATAAATAAAGTGAAGCAAAATAAATTAATTGTTTATTAGAGTATAATTTTGGACCCTATTTTTATTTTTCCATTTTGAAAATTTGCGTTATTTTTTTGCGTTATGAAGGTTAGCGTTATTTTAGTTTTTATTATAGTTTTATTCATATTTTAAATGAGTGACTTTTATAATTATATTTTTTAGTTATGTTCATTTTAGTTTCGTTTTTATTAATTGCAGGACAGGTGTGTGTGCTTTTAAACTGATGGACAAAAGCTCCACAGTGTGCTTTTATTATAGTAATTTTTAAATGGCTATTTAAGTTTAATTTTTATTTCAGTTTGGTTTAGTTTTTGTTTATTCACAGTTTATCATGTTGCAGAACCTGATTTCACCAAGTACAGCTTGTTCCTGGATCAGCATCTTTGTTGATCCTGGAAAAAACTCTGGACAAGTTTAGTTCTTGTCAAGTTTAGGCTTACAACCAGGGTTACGTCAGTGTTATTCACCCGACATTTGCTTCTTATTTTAAAGATAGCCTAACTTAAAGGTAGGGATGTTACATTTTCAGACGTTGTTCCAGGATCAACAAAATATGTTGACCCAGGAAAGTTTCTAACTGCAAAAACAGGACGTCAAATAATGTGCTTTAACTTATTTTCTGCCAAGGTAATTTTTCTGTACCTTTTCAACCAATATTTAAACATTATTTCAGTTACCAGAAATGTTTTAATATATTTCGTTTTTAGGGAACTGTAACAACCATGGTTTGGGTGTTATCGGTCGATGGCAATGTTGAATGACAAATTCCTGATCAGGTGTGGTGTGGTGTGTGCCTGTGTTTGTTATCAGTGAGTGAATTTAATCCTTTACCAAGCAGTAACTGTCAGAGTACAAATTTGACCAGAGGGCATGACTGATGTTTGCACACAATAATTTGGCTTCATAAACTGATGGATGTGTGATGTTGCACTGTAATGATACAATCTGTAGCCCTGCAGAGAACAGAGGCTGTGTGCGCTGATTGCCATGTGTAAATATCACATCACGGAGGGCAGAACGGGCCTGTGGCTCTCTCCGACAGTCAGGATTAATGCCAGAGCTTATCATGCACGATTGAAATTGAGAAAAGAAAGAGAATAAGTGAAAGAAAAGGGGATTATGATGGTGGAAGAGAGAAGTGACAGAGTGTGTGTGCGATCATTAAATTACACATTCGAGATGGCATTAGTGGAGTGCTTTGGGGATGCATTAGTCAATATGTCACTCTTCTAAATAGAGAGAGAGAGAGAGTGTGTGTGGGGTAGGCCCACTGTGCCATCATTTTCTTAATGAATATTTCTCTCTTTTTTAAAACAAAAAACAAACAAAACAAACCATAAAACAACATACATTTACCTGATAATGACAGAAATGTACTCACACGCATGTTTCAAACAGGGTTGTGTGGAATTCAGAATACTTTTTAAATGGAATTTTAATTAGATGAAATTTACATAGAATTTGTGTTGAGGTACAATTAATAAAAAAATCAATAAATGTATGTAACTGATTCTTAACTAGAAAAGCGAAGTTTGTCAAATTATCTTAGTTTTAAAAAAGTTTAAAGCTACAGTATGTATTTTTATGCCGCTAGGGGAAATGCAGTGGTGCTTCACAATCTTAACACGTGTTGAACGTTATAATGTCACTCTGTGTTTTAGTTTGTTGGCTGTATGAGACTAGCAGTAAGCTACATCAACATTCGAACAGTATACTGATGATATTCTAATATTTCATTGTGTTGAGCGACATAATATTGATTTGTTTTATGTACATTTGCTCACCTGTTTAATAAAGCACATGCAAGAACTCTGTCAAGTCAAAACATTTTGCAAAGCTCTCGCCAAAGGGCAGGTAGAGCTCTTTTCAAAAAGGGGAAGACGAGCGAGCACCCGAGTGTTCAGACAGACAGACAGACAGACAGACAGACAGACAGACAGACAGACAGACAGATAGACAGACAGACAGACAGACAGACAGACAGACAGATATATGGACGGATGGATGGACAGACAGACAGATATATGGATGGACAGATAGACAGACAGATAGAGAGATATATGGACGGACAGACGAATAGACAGACAGATATATGGACGGACAGGTGGACGGAGAGACAGACAGACAGACAGATATATGGACGGACGGATGGATGGACAGACAGACAGATATATGGACGGACGGATGGATGGACAGACAGACAGATATATGGACGGAGATAGATAGATAGATAGATAGATAGATAGATAGATAGATAGATAGATAGATAGATAGATAGATAGATAGATAGATAGATAGATAGATAGATAGATAGATAGATAGATAGATAGATAGATAGATAGATAGATAGATAGATAAGATTGATATGGATGGACAGGTGGACGGACAGACAGACAGACAGATATATGGACGGATGGACAAATAGACAGACAGATATATGGACGGACGAGTGGACAGACAGACAGACAGATATATGGACGGACGGGTGGACGAATAGACAGACATATGGACGGATGGGTGGACGGACAGACAGACCGACATATATATGGACGGATGGACGAATAGACAGACATATGGACGGATGGGTGGACGGACAGACAGACCGACATATATATGGACGGATGGACGAATAGACAGACATATGGACGGATGGGTGGACGGACAGACAGACAGACAGATATATGGACGGATGGACAAATAGACAGACAGATATATGGACTGATAGGTGGATGGACAGACACACAGACAGACAGATATATGGACGGATGGACAAATAGACAGACAGATATATGGACGGATGGGTGGACGGACGGACAGACAGACAGATATATGGACTGATGGATGGAGAGACAGACAGATATATGGACGGACGGATGGATGAACAGAGAGACAGACAGACAGACAGACAGATATATGGACAGATGGATGGATGGACAGACAGACAGACAGACAGATATATGAACGGATGGATGGATGGACAGACAGACAGACAGACAGATATATAGATGGACGGATGGATGGAGAGACAGATATATGGACGGATGGATGGACAGACAGACAGATATATGGATGGACTGATAGACAGACAGATAGAGAGATATATGGACGGACAGACGAATAGACAGACAGATATATGGACGGACGGGTGGACGGAGAGACAGACAGACAGACAGATATATGGACGGACGGATGGATGGACAGACAGACAGATATATGGACGGACAGACATATGAATGGACAGACAGACAGACAGATCTATGGATGGAAGGATGGATGGACAGACAGATTGAAAGATATACTATGAACAGATGGACAGATAAATAGACAGACAGATATATGGACAGATGGACATTAGATAGATAGATGGACGGATGAGCGGAAGGATGGATAGACAGACAGACAGATATTGACGTATGGACGGATGGACGAACGGACAGATAGACAGACAGACAGACAGACATATGGACGGAAGGATGGATGGTCAGACAGACAGAAAGACAGACAGATATATGGTTGGACGGATGGATGGTCAGACACAGACTGATATATGGACGGATGGATGGATGAACAGAGAGACAGACAGATATATGGACAGACAGACAAATGGATGTACAGACAGACAGACAGATCTATGGATGGAAGGATGGACGGACAGACAGATTAAAAAATATATATACGGATGGACAGATAAACAGACAGACAGATATATGGACAGATGGACATTAGATAGATAGATGGACAGATAAGCGGATGGATGGATAGACAGACAGACAGATAATAACGTATGGACGGACGGACAGATAGACAGACAGACAGACAGACATATGGACGGAAGGATGGATGAACAGAGAGACAGACAGACAGATGGATGGATGGATGGATGGATGGATGGATGGATGGACAGACAGACAGATATATGGATGGACAGACAGACAGATAGACAGATATATGGACAGACAGACAGATATATGGACAGACGGATGGATGGACAGACAGACAGATATATGGACGGAAGGATGGACAGACAGATATATGAACGGATAGTCAGACAAACAGACAGATATATGGACAGATGGAGATAGATAGATAGATAGATAGATAGATAGATAGATAGATAGATAGATAGATAGATAGATAGATAGATAGATAGATAGATAGATAGATAGATAGATAGATAGATAGATAGATAGATAGATAGTGTACAATAAAGGAGGAAAATAAAGAAAGGAAGAAAGAAAGAAAGAGAGCAAGTAAGAAGAAAGGGGCTAGGGAAAACACATAGAGGGGGATTGTTTTGACAGATGTGTTTGCATCAGATTCATGCCACACAGGATTTGGTGTCACAGATCTCTCTTAATTATAGTCTCTCTCTGAGCCGCCCTGTTTGTTTCTCTGTCTAATGAGTTAGATGGGGATTAAGCACTATGCTTGGGGCCAATTAGCTCACCCAGTCCCCAACGCCCACCGCTCTCCGCCCCATGCAAACAGACAGTGTCTGAGAGAGAGAAGAAAGGTATAAAGATGAGCACTTATCGTCATATTTACCTTCGCTCTGTAAAAACAAGATGCAGAAGAGCTCTTTTCAAAAAGGGCAAGACGAGCGAGCACTCGAGTGTTTAGAGAGACAGCCAGAAGAGTTCCAGCTGTGATGCTGAGGGGCAGAGAGGAAGACTCAGATTTATACAAACAAATACGGAGCATCAATGGAGTGCATTTACAGCAAAACACCACCTGTGATAAAAGACAATCGTGTCTTCCTTAGATATGCCAAAACAAAACATACGTACACAAGTCACGATCAGAATGCTTGATGCTGTGTAATACATGATCCAAGAGGAATGACATATCAGTTTACTTTTGTTGTTTTCTGTATACAGCTGCTCACAGATGATATAGTAGATATTTATATGTAAAGTCTGGCACTATCACTGGCATTTTTATACATTTGTACAGACACAGATATTTATATACTTAATATTAAAGGCATAGTTCATCCAAAAATGAAAATGTGATGTTTATCTGCTTTCCCCCAGTGCATCCAACATGTAGGAGTCTTTGTTTCTTCAGCAGAACACAAATGAAGATTTTTAACTCCAACCGCAACCGTTGCTGTGTGACAGTCAAATAATCATGTGAATGGGTAACAATTCTATGAGAGCAAAAAAAAAACATGCTTAGACAACATGCACAAACAGCCCTATGGCTCATGTCCACACATTGATATCTTAAGACACAAAATGATCCGTTTGTGTGAGTAATCGAGCCGTATTTATATCATTTTTTACCTAAAATACAACGCTATATCCAACAGCCTGGAACCCGCTTCACTTCTGGTAAGGTCAATATACACGCTCTGGCGTCGCGTATTGCCTGGTTCAGACTACATGATATTAGCCCGAATTTGGCATGATCTGTTTGACACAAGGTGTCGTAGGGATTCGTAAACGATAATTGACGTCGGGACGCAAGAATCGATCGTTTCATCACGTATAGTGTGTCATAGTATACGACAACCGAATCCGCGTCTGCGATAGTTCACGACGTCATGACAAAGACTAGCATGTTTAATTTTTTTTGCGGTCCTTCACAACGGGTTTTGTCACGTGTGACGCTGACCAAACGGAGCACAGACAGTTTTCGTACACAGCTTTCAAACACGGCGAAATGCATGAGAGATGACGGAGCGGCTAACTTTAGGTGGAATTATAAAATGGAGGAAAGGTTCGTGGAGTTGTGGCAACAGTACTCCTGCCTGTACGATGTGTCATCGACGGACTACGTACCACAACAACCAAATAAGAAAAATGCTGGCGAACGATAGCGGAAGCCCTTCAGGAACCCGGTGAGTAACGTTACTGGAATGTAAGCTTAAAAGATTGTTTTACAAATACGTTTTGGTGGCAAGCTTTTACTACTGGCTAATAACTAAATATTTATATAAAAAGAACTATTTTACCTCAAGTTCTCTTTGGAGGATTGACAGCCCATACTGTCCTCTTCCAGCAAGCCAGAAACGTGTCCTTTGTCGGGTTTTCTTTCTATTTTTGCGCTTTTCTAAACATAAAACGGCCAATACATGCTGCTTCAGACATCGTTTGTTTACGCTCGTTTCTGAAAGTCAAAGACACCACGCACATCGTGACAACAAGCGATTGGTTGAGTAGCAACGTGTAGTCTGACATGTTTCTAGTCCAGGACACGACAAGGTTTTAGGAGTAAAAATCGGCTAATCTGACACAGTAACTGTCGTAACAGACAAAAATATCTTGTAGTCTGAACCAGGCATATGAGATTCACTTCTGGCATTGGTGTAAACTACACCAGATTGTGTATACCGGAAGTGATGTCTTTACACGTACACAACGCCAGAGCGTTGATCTTCTTTACCAGAAGTGAAGCGCGTTCCAGGCTATATAGTGTTTGTTGTATTTGAGGTAAAAAATGACGTAAATATGGCTCGATTTCTCACACAAACTGATCGTTTTATGTCTTAAGATATCAATGTACACAGCAAAAAACATGTTGGGAGATTTATCACCACGGGTGTTAAATTTATCACTTTCCGGGTGAACATACAGGTCCGTCTTTGCTAGTGTTAAAACAACACTGACGAAAGTGTTCGTTATACAAACACTGTGTTAGTGTTTCTTTTTAGTCACTCAAGGTGTTGAGAAATGTATTACTCATAAGTGTACATTTAACACTTTATGGTGATTAATCTCACACACCCAGTGTATTTAATGTTTATTTAATGTAAATACTTAAATACTAAAATGGCACTGTGAATGAAATTTAAAACAATTTATATATATTATTTTATTTTTTCCCCCAAAAAATCAAGTGACTACAAATTTATTTGAATATTTATTGAAATTGTAATATATCAATTCCATTACATTTATGTATTTGGCAGACACTTTTATCCAATGCGACTTACACTGCATTCAATACCATTTAAAAAAAAAAAAAAAAAAAAAACATTTTTGTCAGTTCTTGCTTTCGCCGGGAATCGCTACAGTAAAGCCATTGTAGTCACACATACAATTGAATAAAACAATTTCTTGTTATACTCCAATGCTATAACATCTTACCATGATAAATCTCTACTGCGTTTCAAACAAGATTAAACAAAGAAACATTCCTCAAGTAATGTTTTAATTGAAAATACAAAAATTCAACATTGTATATATTAAATCAACCTTAATGTTAAAAAACTGTCTGGTTTGTAATTCATTCTGATAAAAAATACTATTCCTTTATAAATTAATACATTTACATTTGGCAGATGATTTTATCCAAAGAGACTTACATTGCATTCAATGTACGTATTTTTACATTTTGTCAGTTCTTGCTTTCCCAATTCATCGATCCCACGATCTTGGCGTTGATAGCGCTCCTCAAAATGATCCAAACACATAGTATCGTTCCTGTTAAAGAGACAAATTTGGTTAAAACAAACACATTAAAAAAATCTAAGATATAAAGTTTCAAACATCTTCAATCAACAAGCAGAGATACTTACATAGCCTGTCTTCCTTTCAGGATCGTTTAGGTTTGTAGAGTAAAAATGCCAAGGGCATACATAGATTGTGGTCTTAAGTGGTTTCCTTCTGCAATAATAAACAATATTCCATGAAACAAAAATCCTCCAAAGCAGAAAGCAAACTAAAAGACTCAAAATAATCAGGTCACTTTGTGTTTTACTTCAGGTTATCTTTATACCAACACATAGCAAGAAAACGTTATATTCAAAACATAAGCACTACTGTTACAGATTTACAATACTACAACTAGAAAAGGCTAGAACTAAGTTGTACAGAAAAAATCGCGCATGGAAGGGCACTAATGCATGTCTGCTGAACTAATACAAAATAAGACGAAAAATGTCAAATAGTATGAGTGTGCAATGTCGTGGAATGTATACGCCAAAACTCATTTCGGCGTGCATATGATACGCACTTTATGGCGTATATATGACACGCTCTCTTGGGTAGGTTTAGGGTAGTGGGGTGGGGGGTTCGTATGTATAATACGCCATAAATTGCGTATCATATGCACGCAAAAAACAGCGTATCATATGCACGCCAAAATGAGTTTTGGCGTATACATTCCACGACATTGCACACTCGTACTCGATCTTGAGTTTCTATATGACTGAAGCAGTTCATGAAGAAAAGCGTGTCCTACGATGTTTTCGACATTTTGGAGCGCTGTACAGAATGGTCGGCGTATGTTATCAAAGTACAACGAGAAGATTGCTAGAACAGAGCATTTCACTCGCAAAATGTTGCAGGCCGATCAGTATGCGCAGCGCCGACAATGATGGACCGTGCTATCCGTGGGTGCTCGGCCAGGGATCGAGCCCCGGCGTCACACAAGAAAAAAAAATTAAGAGCAATTAATTCATTCGATTAACGTCTGCTTTCTCATTTGAATGACATTTCAAAACACCAGAATTAACTCGTAGTTACGGGGTGAAAGATATAAACGGTCTTATAAAGGTTGGAAGCCCTAAAGATACGCTATATGCCAAATGAGAAGAAATAACTATCCAAGTCCAGTGAGTTAAAAAATGACACATAATGTTAATGCTGCTACATTATTACAAAATTAATACAACGAAATTAAGTCACTTACGTAAATCTCGTCCTCCATTAACGAATTTAGTGTGTTAGTGGGGGTTATTCAGTTATGTTAAACTGAATGGCGGATCAAAAGCGCGCTAAATTTAAACTGAGGTAAAAAAAACGCTAAGAGTTAAGTCATCCACATCGGCTACGGTACTCATTATACAAGCCCATTAATAAATCACAAGTTGATAAGATAATAATACTATACTATACCTTGTCCTTGTAACCGTTGTGTGTGCAGGGAAATCCATAAAGATGGAGAGACCGAAGGATGAGCTGGGAAATTTAAAATGCTCTGCACATGCGCAGATGTTGATTGTTAACACCCAAAGGAAACACTGTGCTTTATCACCCAAAGGAAACACTGTGCTTTAACACTAAACAAGTGATAAAGCATATAATATTTGTAAATTAACACCAGATTTTATCACTAGATGCCCAACACCAGGTTTTTATCCCTCAGTAATTTGCTGTGTAGGGTCATGAGCAACAGGGCTGTTTGTGCATGTTGTCTAAGCATGTTTTTTTTTTTTTGCTCTTATAGAATTGTTACCCATTCACATGCATTATATGACGGTCACACAGCAACGGTTGTGGTTGGAGTTAAAAAAAAATCTTCATTTGTGTTCTACTGAAGAAACAAAGACACCTACATGCTGAATGCACTGGGGTATAAGCAGATAAACATCACATTTTCATTTTTGGGTGAACTATCCTTTTCATAGTATTAATATATTGACAGCATCTATAATAAACAAATTTAGGGATGTGCAAGTTTATGAAACCTTTTGCTTCATTGAATATTATATTACTTTCTATTCATAAAAAAATGACTATTAAGCAGCACAACTGTTTTCCATTGATAATACTTGTCTATGATACTTATCTACATTGATAATAATAAATTAGTCCTGTGCATCAGTTTTCAGTATTACATTGATTTCTGAAGGATCAGGTCTAAATTATATATTTTTACAGGGCTGTTAAATGCTTGAATCTGATTGGTTGACGAACATTCTAAGGTGTGCAATTATTTCCAGGGAAATGTGTGGCTAAAGTAGGTCTTAAAGTTTCATATCACTACGCCAAATAATTTCAGTTCCATAAATATATATAAATAAATAAATAAATATACTAAACACAATACTCTAAATTCTCTCTCTCTCTCTCTCTCTCTCTCTCTCTGAGAGGTGCATGCTGGGAGTGTGGGTGCGTGGGTGAGAGTGGAGCGTATTGGCAAAAACGGGTGTAGGGAATTGGTCTTTATATTGCCTTTCCTTATCTACTTATCTATTTACTTTTTTATTTGTATTTCTTCCCCCTTTTTTGGTTTATATTGTTTCATACCAGAGCGGTGACGACGTGGTTTCTTTGACCGCGCTTGGCGCGGTTTTGTTGTGTGAGCCGAAATGGCGCTTACCCCTGGCCCTGGGCAAGGCATACCACACCTGACACGGCGTAATGGGTGCAGGTGTGTACCAGAACCTGGTGTAAGCGTGGAAGAAGTGCTCACGGTAGTTGGAGAACAAATTGGATGCGACAACATTATTTCAGCCTCGCGCATGAATAAAGCAATTGTTATATTTCTAAAAACGGAACAGTTGATCAATGAATTAACCGAAAGTGGGTTATGGGTGAGAGAGACCTTTGTGCCCGTTACCCCTTTAGCTACACCGGCAACAAAAATCACAATATCCAATATTCCGCCTTTTGTCCCAAACGATGCCATTGTTAAAGAATTGATGCGATATGGAAAGATCGCGAGTCCAATAAGAATGATTCCGCTTGGATGCAAAAACAGTGCACTCAAACATGTTCTTTCGTTTCGTCGACAAGTGTTAATGTTTTTGACTTCTCCTGAGCGCACTTTAGAGATCTCTTTTCGTGTTAGTCACGGAGATAATTCTTATATGGTGTACGCAAGCACAGAAAATCTAAAGTGCTTTGAATGTGGCGATCTAGGACACAAACAGTTCTCATGTCCACATAAAAACGTGAATAATGGAGAGAAAAAATCATCCGATGATATACCTCAAAATGGATCTAACGATAATAACAAGAGAATGGAATTACGGCAGGAAAAGGGAACAGAGGAACAAGCGGAAACATCTGCAAAAGATGTAAATGCATCAGATGAGGTGAGTGAATGCGGTGACCATGTTAATATGAATGTGCAAGCTGGAGGTAGTTCTACCTTTGATACTAACTTAAATGATATTTTTAACAAAATTGAAAATGAGGTTGAGGAAATGAATCAAAAAACGGTTGAGGATGGTTCGGGAGAGGAGTTTGATGGAGTGTCACAATGCACGGATGATAGTATGAAAGATGATGAACTGTGGTCTGAGTATGAGACGTCAAAAGTAACTAAAGGAGATCTGTATACTGTAGATCAAATCAATGCTTTTCTCGATGAGACAAAAGGGAAAAGTGTTGAGGTGAGGGATTTTTTCCCTGATTTAGACAAATTTGTGGCTTCTGTAATGTGGGCAAGGAAAGTTAATGGCGATACTGAACTTTCACAGCAAAAGCGTTACAGATTAAAGAAACATATTACTGCTATAAGGAAGGGAAAGGGGAAACCAAAGAAGGGGAAAAATAACTAATCACTATGGGTAATGGTCTTTTCTTCCTGTTTTTTTTCTTCTTTCTTTTTTCTCTTTTTCCTATGGATTTTTTTCGGGTAGGATCCCTTAATGTAAATGGGATGAGGGAAAA
The DNA here is from genome assembly GCF_024679245.1 of Pseudorasbora parva. NCBI lineage: Eukaryota > Metazoa > Chordata > Actinopteri > Cypriniformes > Gobionidae > Pseudorasbora > Pseudorasbora parva. The sequence goes on along the minus strand of NC_090187.1, from coordinate 31,323,845 downwards.
GAGGAAAGCTGAAACAATTTTAGAATTTATTAAATTGAAAAATCTTGATGTGATTTTCCTGCAGGAAACTCATAGTGATTTGGGCAATGAGACTGATTGGAGTTTGTGGTGGAGAAAAGTTTTTTTTTTTAAGTCATGGGAGTAATTTTAGTGCAGGGGTTGGTATTCTTTTTTCGTCATCAATTAAAGCTAAAGTTTTGTCAAAAACAGAAATTGAACCAGGGAGAATATTAGCAGTACGAGTAAGAATTAATGATCTTTGCTTTGTTTTTGTTAATATTTATGCACCTAATGGGGGATCTGATAGAATAAAAACATTTAACAATTTACAGTCCTTTTTAAGAGAGCAGAAAGATGATGATTTAATTATAATGGGAGGAGACTGGAACTGCACCCTTAATTTTCATGTTGATAGGAATGGCGAAGAACCTTGCATGAAATCTTCTACTCTTCTTTCTAGTATTGTTAAAAGATTTAATCTATCGGATATGTGGAGAGAAAATAATCCCTTAATAAGGCAATATACCTGGGTGAAGGTAAATGCTAATAGAATTTCAGCAGCACGTTTAGATAGACTGTATTTGTCAAAGAACTTGAGAAATAGAGTGGTACACACAGCTATTGTCCCCATACCATTTACTGATCATAAATTAGTTACTGTTGATTGTTTATTAACATTGAGAAGATATAAAAGTGTGTATTGGCATTTCAATGTGAAGCTTTTACAAGATAAAGGTTTTTGTGAAAGTTTTAAATCTTTCTGGGAATCATGGAAAAATGAAAAAGTTAGATATGACAAATTGACTCAGTGGTGGGAAATTGGTAAAGCTCACATTAGAGATTTCTGTCAACAGTATACTTTACATTCAAATACGTGTTTGAAATGGATTTTTGAGAGGCTTGAGAAAGACATCCTTGTTACTGAAAAAAATATGATAATGGAAAATAATGTTTTTAATGTACAGGAGTGGACTGAGAAGAAAAACAAATTGAGTTCTGTTTTAAATGAGAAGGTTAAAAGTGCCCTTGTGAAAAATCGTTTTTTGTTACTGAAAGATATAGATGGTCCGACATCATTTTTTTTTAATATGGAAGGTAAAAATGTGCAAGAAAAGCAAATGTTAAGTTTGAAAAATTGTGATGGATTTGTCATTAATGATCCTGCAGAGATGCGCAGAATTGCGGTGGATTTCTATTCACAGCTATTTGCTGCTGAGAACACAGATGATGAGAGTCAAAATGAGCTATTAAAAAATCTCCCATGTTTAACTTCTGAGCATAAGGAAATGCTTGACTCTGGACTTACATTTGAAGAACTAAGTGCGGTAGTAATGGGACTTCCTTCAGGCCGTACTCCTGGAATAGATGGACTTCCTAATGAATTTTATAAACATTTTTGGAGCGTAATTGGACTCGATCTTTTTAATGTACTGCAAGAATCGCTTAGTGAAGGCCATTTGCCCAAGAGTTGTCAACGGGCAATATTATCTCTGCTGCCCAAGAAAGGAGATCTTACTTTATTGAAGAATTGGAGACCGGTTGCATTATTGTGTTCAGAATATAAAATTTTATCAAAGTGTTTTTCTATCAGATTGAACAAAGTGTTGAATGGTATCATATACAAAGATCAATCATACTGTATGAAAGACAGATATATTACTGATAACCTGCATTTGATGCGTGATGTTATTGATTTAGCCTTGTATGAGAATATTGATATGGGTATTTTATCATTGGATCAAGAAAAAGCTTTTGATAGAATTGACCATAATTTTCTTTTCAATGTCATGAAGGCTTTTGGGTTTGGAGATAATTTTATATCAATGGTTAAACTACTTTATAAGGATGCAACATGTATGATTAAAATGGCAGGTGGTCTTAGTGTCCCTGTTAAGGTGGAAAAGGGAATAAGACAGGGCTGTCCACTTTCGGGACAACTTTATGTTTTAGCCATTGAACCTTTTCTTTGTAAATTGAGGAGAGAATTAACGGGTTTACGGATTGATATACACTCAAATGTTAATGTAAAAGTCTCTGCATATGCAGACGATATTACAGTCATTATAAGAAATGATAATGAGGTACAAATTATGGAAAGAGCTTTAGAGTGTTATTGCAAAGCTTCATCTGGTAAAGTAAATTGGGAAAAAAGTGATACAATGTGGTGTGGTGAGGACCATAAGAAACCTTTACTTCCAGGTGGATTGCAATGGAGAAGTTCTGGGTTAAGATATTTAGGAGTGTATTTAGGAAGAGAAGATTATAGAAGACAAAATTGGGAAGGCCTGGCGGAGAAAGTGTGTGCTCGGTTGTCTCGCTGGAAATGGTTGCTACCCCAGCTATCCTATAGGGGAAGGGTACTCGTCTGTAACAACCTTGTAGCTGCCTCTTTATGGCATAAGATGACAATTTTAGAACCGCCTGAAGAATTGGTGAAAGTTATCCAAAAAGAATTGATTAATTTTTTCTGGTCCGGTCAACATTGGCTTAAAGCACCAGTTTTGTATTTACCAAGACAAGAAGGAGGCCAAGGATTGGTGGATATTAAAAGCAAGTTAATGTCTTTTAGACTTCAGACAGCTAAAAGACTTCTTTATGGAGAGAACATAAGCTGGACTGAGGTAGCCTGTGCGCTCTTGAAAAAGGTGGAGAGTTTGGGGCTAGACCGTCATCTTTTCCTCATGGACAGTAAAGAAATGGACTTGTCTGGTTTGACACCTTTTTATTACTCAATGTTGAAAGCATGGAGAATTTTTTGTGTTTCAAGGAAGCTAGATGGAGCTGAAGGATTTTGGGAAAAAGAGGAACCTTTGTTGCATAATCCTGCAATGGACTTGGAAATACTGAAGTCCCAATATATGAGGAATGCTCTGAGGAATGCAGGAATTATTAAAATCAGAGACTTGGTTACAACAGAAGGATGGATGTCAGCGCAGAGCCTGGCTACTAAGATGGGTGTAAGGTCAATCCGACTAACACAACGATTACTGAAAGATTTATGTGTTTTTTTACCAATGGACTACAAATCTGCCTTGGAAAAAATGGATGATGATGAGGAATCTTCTTTCCCAGAACTAAGACTGAAAATTGCTGTCGAAGATTTTTTGGAACAAGAAGGGAGTCTGCTCACTTTCAAAACTCCCCAAATTGAACTTTTTAGTGATGCAGGGAAAAAGGCACTGTATGTCTCGTGCATAAAGGCATCACATCTTTGTTCTTTGGAAGGACTCAAAGAATCAAAATGGCAGGAGTTTTTTGGACTAGAGGTATCCCCTAAAGGTAGCTGGCGGACCCTGTACAAACCTCCCATTGAAAAAAGGTCTGGAGACCTTCAGTGGAGGATAGTGCATGGTATAATAGCTACGAACAGACACAGAGCACACCTTGATCCACAGGTCGGGTCTGAGTGTCCTTTTTGTGGAGAAACTGAAACAGTTTTTCATTTATTCTGTCAATGTATGAGATTACAACCATTGTTTGTTCAAATGGAGGAATGGTGTCGGACTATGGGGGAAGTTTTTTCTGAAATGGTTTTTATTTATGGACCTAAATATAGTTGGAATAGAAAACAAGTTCATGTTTTAATGAATTTCTTGTTTGGGCAAGCCAAAATGGCGATATGGTTGTCACGAAAAAGTAAACTTTGTGGTTTGGGGTCAAATGATGCTGTGCTTATTCTAAAGGGTTTAATAAAGTCCAGAGTAAAAATAGAATATACATTTTATAATATTGTTGAAGATTTAGATACTTTTAATAACATATGGGGAGTAAATCAATGTATCTGTGAAGTTGAAAATGATGGATCTTTAAAGATGTATGTTTAGAAGTACTTTTTTTTGTATATGTTTGTATTTCTGTTTTTTTGTTTGTTTTTTTCGGTTGTTTTTGGTTGTATGTTTTTAGTTTTTATTTTATTTTTTTACTTTTTTTGTTCATGCATTTCTTGAATGATGGTTTTTAATTTTTAGTAATTAAAGTGGATTTCAAAGTCTCTCTCTCTCTCTCTCTCTCTCTCTCTCTCTCTCTCTCTCTCTCTCTCTCTCTCTCTCTCTCTCTCTCTCTCTCTCCTCTCTCTCTCTCTCCTCTCTCTCTCTCTCTCTCTCTCTCTCTCTCTCTCTCTCTCTCTCTCTCTCTCTCTCTCTCTCTCTCTCTCTCTCTCTCTCTCTCTCTCTCTCTCTCTCTCTCTCTCTCTCTCAGTTTAGCATTCTCTGCGCACCTCTCTTCACGCTGTAATGCCCTCAGTGCTACTCTGTGGGTTCTGGCCTCCTTGCTTGTCTAATTGGATCTGGTGATTGCCGGGTTTTGTCACACAAAGGGCTGATCTGCGCAAATTACAGGCCAGAGTGTCAGAGAGCGCAGCAGTCAGTGTCACAGCTACATTTCATCAGTCGAGCCAAAGCAAACAAGCATCTTTTGCCTCATCGCTTTCACCTCAGCTCTTGCTTGGACAAATACCACATATATTTTCTTTAGAAAATGTAAAACATATGTTCTAATTTAATTTTATTTCCATCATAAATACTGACTAAAACACACATTGGCAAATTGTTTGTTTTGAACTTGTAAACCTGTAATCATTAGCTTCTTAGTCAGTGCTTCTTGTCTTTTACGTTGACTGTTATGGTTCGTCTATTGTGAAATAAACACAAACACAATGCACCATCAATAAGTAAAGATGCTGAATTTTTTAAATCCCACATAGGGAAGATACTCCTCTGTTGTTTTTCAAACAAGCACTGCTCAAAAATGCATTAGGTCACACAACAACAACTGGTCTCAACGTGAATGAATGAGAGATTGACATGTTTACTACCATGAACCAAACACTGAATGAAAGGGACTCCTGGAGCACAAGTGTTTGTCTAGATTCAACAGAACAAAGGGAAACCTATGATTACAGCAAATAAACTAGATTTACAAAATTTAAAGGGTTAGTTCACCAAAAAATGAAAATTATTTAATGAATTACTCACCCTCATGCCGTTGGACACCTGTAAGACCTTCGTTCATCTTTGGAACACAAATTAAGTTATTTTTGTTGAAAGCTGGTGGCTGAGAAAGGCTTCAGAAAGGCCTCCATTGACATTCAGTACATTCCCACTCACAAGACCAATAAAGGCACAAAAGACGTTGATACAAAGTCCATCTCACTACAGTGGCTGTACAATAATTTTACAATCCGACGAAAATAGTTATTTTGCGCACAAAAATCAAAATAACAACGTTATTGATGTGAACTCGAGGCATATTCTCACGCGAGAATATGATGCAGCTCTGCCGTTACATTTATCCTAGTTATATTAAATCCTAGCTTTATAATGGCAATGAATAGTAGCCCAAAATTTGAAGCCCCAAAAATGCATCCATCCATTGTAAAACTATTGCATGCTCCGGGGGTTAAAAAAAGGCCTTCTGAAGCAAATCAATGTTTTTTTGTAAGAAAAATAACCATAAAATGTTATAAAGTAAAAATTTCCAGTTACCGCCAGACTGCCTTCTGTATTCAACTTACAAAGAAGGTTTAACGCCTGTCACAGTTTCAGCACGCTTACTCTACGTCCGACATCATACGTCTCACCAGTTTCCATAAGTTGATTATGAAAAGGCAGTCTGCTGGAAGCTAGATTTTTTTACTTTGTAACTTTATATACTTCATATTTTTCTAACACAAACCTATCTTTGGGCTTCAAATTTTGGGCTGCTATTCTTTGCCATTATAATGCTTGGATTAGCCAGGAAAATATATATATATATATATATATATATATATATATATATATATATATATATATATATATATATATATATATATATATATATATATATATATATATATATATATATATATATATATATATTCCTGGCTAATCCAAGCATTATAATGGCAAAGAATAGCAGCCATTATATATATATACAACTCTGACAACACTGATTGAATTCATCTGAAAGAAGAATGTCATACACCTAGGATGGTTTGAGGGTGAGTAAATCATGGGGTAATTTTCATTTTTGGGTGAACTAGCCTAAACTTGACATACACTGTAAACATGTTCCTCAAATCTGATTGGTTGATTGAAATGTTGTTCCAGGATCAACAAAGAATTACTAAGTAGCTTATTTACCATAAAATAAATTACAAAAATTATACTTTGTGACTATCACAAGTCACAAAGTATATTGTGACCACAATTTGGAAGTATTCTACAGCACGGTGAGATGACAAGTAAATGATGGTTCTATGTTAATTTGACATAATTGAACTTAAAATTATGTGTTAAACGCAAAAGCCAAGCTATACTGTGGAAAAATGGGTTTTCTTTACTTTATGAACAACTATAAATCAACATCTGGCCCCAAACAATTTATACAGAATTAATTTACCTTAACCCTCTATGGTACGGTGTTGCCTCCAGGCAACATAGTCTATTTTAGATTATTCTTAATCAAATGAAACACCAATGTATTGTTCAAACACAAAAATGAAATTTGTAATACATTATAAACTGGATAAATGTGTTTGTTCAGGTCTCTGGTTAAAGAAATTGATTTTTTCAATAAATTTATTCATTTTTTTTCTACATGAAAACGTAAAAAGTTTAAATTTGTCCGTTGTGGTACAATGTTGCCTTGAGGCAACAAACTTTTAAAAAATAAATAAAAATAAAAATTATGATTTTTTTTTTATTGCTATTGTTAAAGTGTCCTATTTTAAGCAGGAAAAACACCACAAATAATTTTTTCTCATTTAAATCATATTGCGTACCATAGAGGGTTAAATGTACCTAATGTTGGTTTTGCAAAAATTGCAAACCTTTTAAAAATCATTTTAAAGATTATAATATTGAGTTTGACCTCTGGAGGTTGGCAATCATAATTTTCTAAGGGTAAAAACTAAGCACCTTCTTTCACCATCATTTTTTTTTTTTTTTAGTTTGTTTAAAAAGACAACAAATATGATTTTGTTACTATTTGTTCAATATTTCTGAAAAGTCCCATCCTGTTTTATAGAGTTCTTTCCCCCTCTTGGATAAAACATGTAAATAAAAACACATGGACTTCTATAAATGGCAGTTTTATGCTCTCATTCTTTTAATTTTGAAGTTGCTGCGACCTTCCGGATAAATTAAAGGCATTTAAAGATGTCTAATGTGCCTGTCTGGGTCCTCCTCTTTCCACTGTGGGGAAAAGGGGGCGCTCCTAAAGGCGTGACCATCTGCTCCTCTTTTAAATTACATATCTTCACACACACACGGTGGGCAGGAAAGATTTAATTAGTCATTTCCCGAGTGCTCAAGTTTAGTGTGCCTGAGAAAGAGCCCTATTGATCTCAGTAATTAACACAGAGAGACGGAGAGTGATGGGCCTCCGACTGAAATTTCGGAGAGAGGCTATGACCCAATTTGCATACTTATACTATGCACTAAAAGTAAGTATACTTTGCTGATAATGGAAAAGTAAATATTTAAGTGTGTAGTAAGAATATACCAATATTTGCACAATACTACGTCATAAAAATGCATATTGATACCACAGGCTCCCTTGTCTTAGGTATATTTTAGGTGCACAAATTGTTCAAGGTTTGGCTGGTTAGCAATCCAGTATTCACCTGCTGGTCGATTTCACAACTGCACCTCATGTACGGAAAAAATTATATTTTTCTATTTTAATCAATTTAAAAATGTTTTTTTATTTCTGGGATGGTGAGAGTAACATAGGCCAGTAAAAGCCATGTGTGTAAACCTCACTCCCCTTGACTCAAGAGGCACGTTAACGGCGTTAACGTTAACGTTTTTTTATGTCAAAGATCCAGCGAAACTGCCACCTGCTGTCCCGTGTCTAACTCCACAAAGCTACACAACACAGAATAATGTGTTTACAATTGCCATTGCTTTCCGTACATCACGTTTGGAATCGCAAAGGACAGGTTAAATGTGGTGCCGTGACCCGGATGGGAGTGAGGTTTAGGGGGGTGACTGTAATGCATGTAGGCCAGTAAGAGCTGTGTATGTGCCTCACTGTACTGGCTTCAAGAGGCAAGCAAGTGACTGAGGTCTTTAGTGTCCTTGTTAGAACACGTGCCTCCCACTCTGGAGACCCCGGTTCGAATACCACTCATTTGGTGCCATGACCCAGATGGGAGTGAGGTTTAGGGGGTGAGTGTAACATGTAGGCCAGTAAGAGCTGTGTGTGTACACCTCACTGTCCTAGCTTCAAGAGGTGCACTAGCGGTCTTTAGTGTCCTTGTTAGCTCGCCCGCCTCTCACACCAGAGACCTCGATTTGAATCCCATTCAAAGGGGGTTGAGTAGGACTGGTTACAAAGCCAACAAGTTACATGCAAAATTAACACTATTTTTTTCTGTCTTCTGTCTTTGATACTTTCTGGTATTAATTGTTTGTCTGAAATGCTCTTTGGACAATGGTGCCACAATTTTTTTTTTTTTTTTTTTTTTGCTGTGTCACTTTCGCAAATGTCCACTTGACACACCATTCCCATTCAATTCAACGGATTTGCATAGCTCCCTCCCTTGCATATTGTAAAGCACCCTAAAAACTCTGCCAGCTTCGCCCTTGCATTCCTCAACAGATTTCGGTTTAAGTTAAAAGCAAAGTTAAGTTATTATAGCTAGCTCTGAATAATGTCACATATTTGAAGATAACTATCACACTTGTTTTGCCCGCTGGATAAGTTATTTCAAGCATGTTGAAGTTTAAAATAGATTAAAACACATCTTGATACCCTTGTGTTCTGTTCCTAGTGTGCTGTGTTTTCTCTGTTTTCAAAGTGTGTGTACATTATTCCCCAATAACAAGAGTGAGATATTGTTACGAGTTAGCAGTGAAACATTTTCAGACCTAGCAGAGAACGAGTTAAAACTTGCACCGGATGCTGAGATGATGCAGAAACACTGAGAAACGCAGTAGGCATTCAGTGAAGTGACCTTTGCCTGTTCCTCCCTCTGGTCTCCTGCTGCTAAAATTGAGGTGAAAGTTCTATGGAAAAGGACCGTGAAAGAAGGTTGCGTCCTGCATCCTGACCGTTTCCCTCCGGCTTAAACCGCTCTTTTCTGCTGCCATATGTAACCATAGAAACACATTCCAGACTCCTCCACACCTATTCTGTTTCTCCAGGGGCCAAAAGGGACAGCAATGTTATGTGAGCGGGATGGGGGTGGGGGGAGATATAACAGGCGAGAAATCTCTCTGCTGGATGCCGATTAAATTCATTTTCAGTCATCATCTTCCAGAGAGGCCCGCCACTCTAAGTTGTTTTTCACACAGGGTACCAGTCGTATCCATAATGCTGTGTTGCACGCTGGGACTTACATAATGATTTATGAGTCCACAAAAAATCATGTGCTTTTAGCCCGGAGCTTTGTGTGTGTGTGTGTGTATTTTTTTTTTTTTTTTTTTTTTTGATTACACTTCGAGAACTAATTTAATTTTCTGCTAAGTGCACACACAGACAGGCAGGTCATAAACATGCACACACAGATTCGTTTTAGCTTAATATATTCTCTGTCACCTTGCTTAGTCAAGGACATGAAAACCAGAGGAACAGAAATTCTCTGATCATCAGACGCTTAAAACTTCCAGACCTCTTTCAACAAAAACAATGAAAGGTGTATAATGCATTGGGAAAGCTGTTTAAGCTGAAGCCTTTATATAAACAGAAAACCAGGGCTGTGGGGCCCTCAAGCAGAATCCTATGGACTCTGACCCACCATGCACCTTCAAAGAGTATTAGACATTTTCAGCTTTACACACAACACCACACTCCTCACATAAAACTCACATGGACGGAGGAGCATGGCCCAAGCAAACTAGGGACCGCACACTCACCATGACAAAACAAGACAAGAGTTCTGCCACCAAACCAAGAATAACTGAAGTGACAGAGCCCTGAGATTGGAACAACTCGGCAGTACATACGCTTTTTTGTTTGCTCTTAGAGTAGTCCCTGGGTCTAAGGTTCCTCTTTATAAAATTGTCATTAAGGGTATGGTTGTACCACTTTTTTCTTTGGCACCTAAATCTACCTTTTTTTTAGCTACACGTCTGAAACGTTTAAGCAAAGTACCCACATTTGTCTACTACAAATGTCAACAATCAAAAGGGCCCACTTTATTTTAGGTGGCTACTATGTACTTGCATAAAAAAATTGTACAATGTACGTACTGTGTTCAAATTGTATTGCAAAACACCTTTGCTGATATTGAGGTGGGATACGGGTAGAGTTAGGAACTGGTGTGGGTCAGTTTAAGGGAAGGGTCAGGTGTAAGGGACGTGCCAACTGTGTAATTACAAATGTATCTACAGAAATTAATTACAGACATAATTACATGCATTTTAAAATGTTAGTACAATGCAAAAACATGTATGTACACAATAAGTACATTGTATCAAATTATTAATTACAGTGTTAGTAGGCTACATAGTAGTAAAGGCCACCTAATATAAATTGGGTCCATTAAAATTTCTTCAATTATATCATAGACTTTGTGAGATGACAACAACAGTTTTATTTTAAATAAATAGCTGCAACCATAAAATATGTGTGAATAAGGGGAGTGTATGTGCATTGTTTGTGTGTTTGTATGTGCACATTCATATGTGTGTGTGTGTGTGTGTGTGTGTGTGTGTGTGTGTGTGTGTGTGTGTGTGTGTGTGTGTGTGTGTGTGTGTGTGTGTGTGTGTGTGTGTGTGTGTGTGTGTGTGTGTGTGTGTGTGTGTGTGTGTGTGTGTGTGAGAGCAATTAACATAAACATAGGCATTCTGTAGAGTTATTTAAATCACAAAAATGTGCTTAGCTGTATGCAAGGGGATGGTTGTATTAGCATAGTGCTTTGAAATTAGCGGGAGGTTGATACACCATTCTTTACTAGAGAAACTACACTTTGACCTAAACAAAACATAATCATGTTTTTTTTTTTTTTTTTTTTACTTTCTTACCTCATAATTCATCATTTCTGCTGTAGTTTCAGGAGAGTTTTTTTTATTTTACTTTTTATAAAAGAGATAGAAACACAGACTGGAAAACCTCCATGTGGGATCGTAAAGGAAGCCAGAGAAAACTGAAACTGTCACATGACTCCTATCTTATCCCTGATTCATGGAATTGGTAATGTTACAACTCTCCCTGTGTTACAACTATACCCGTTGTCTCCCCTACTGACTTCAAACTACGGACCTGTCCCAAATGGCACCCTAAACCCTCACAGTCTTCCTCTGAGTCAGCACTTTTCACAATGTAATGCCGCTTTGACTGCCGGATTGAAGTCCTAGCTCGCGAACTTGTGGGCTCAGCTGAAGTGCACATCGAGGGCACATAGCAGCCGCAAAAGGGCCGCTTCACGAGCACCCCTTCTTTAAGTTTAAATGACGAATGGGACACTCTGCAGTCTTACAAAGTGAATGGAGGTTACACTGTAATGATGATGTCGATTTTACTAGATCAATCCGAGCGCGAGTCCGATGATAAAACATTGAAAGAAACATAACCCGAACCTCCTTCGCAAGAACGACATGAGCAGGACGTTTCTCAGTGATATACATTTCTCATTTTGAGGTACATTATGAGATGTTGACTTAACGGACACGTGCACACAGCGGCCATTTTAAGTCCACAAGACACAAGACACAAGTCCACAAGACCGATAGTGCACATGAAGTGCCATTTGGGACAGGGCCAACCATGGCTGTTCAACGATGTTCAGTGCAGGGACGGCCTACTTTTCTTTTGCAGCAGTGCAATTTAATACAAATTATTTGTAATTAGAGATATTGTGATAAACAATGCAGAATCATCTTAATTGCTGCTCTTATCTGTAACTTTGATTATCCTAATGCTTTCCTTGTCTATTCCTGCAAAAATGCCCCATAAATGAACATTTGATCTCAATTAGCAGTTGAAAGCCATCCACAAAGACCAATAGAGGTACATGTTCGAATATCACACGGACTGATCTCGTCAAGGTTAAGTAATACCTCTAACCCAAAATGCACATTTGATGGAGCATTAAAAGAGCTTATTAAGTTCCACGAATCCTGCCAGAGGCGCCTGTTTGCCTTCCCGTGACACCAATCAGAACCTATTTGTGTTTTATCAGTAAGCCTTCTGTATTTTACACCTCTCTTGCCAATCTTGGGGGAAATTATTTAATCGCAGGATAGAGATGATATTAAATCCAAAAGATGAGGACTATTCCCCACATCCCACGTAGCAGGGCTTGACAGAACTTTTGCACTGGAAACTTCTGTAAAATCCAAAGTATCGTCATAGTGACAAACAGCCAATCACATTAACTTGCCGCTTGGACCAAAACACAACACAAAAAAGCGCCTTTTTATGACAGCTAGTCTGTGAGACGAAATGGATGCCGATTTGATTGTATGTGCGAATGCGATTTATAAAAATAAAAATAAAAAATTAAGTTTGAAAAAAACGTAATGTTACGTGTTTTTCACACAAGAATGAGGGTGTGTGTGTGTGGGGGGGGTATTTTTGTCTGTCAGCTTCATCATGTGCCGCATAACATCAAAAATGTGTAGTTTTATGCTCGGGGCGCCGAGAAAGGGCGCCCACACTATCTAACCAATGGAGCGCTGATATGCTATAAAACGTCACTAAATATGATCAATTCAACCAATCAGTGAAGCGCAGTAATAATTCTCAGAGGCAGAGGCAAAGCGCCCATCGGAGAATAACATGAGTTTGGTGTAGTCACGTGTGACGTGGCACGGTGCAGGGGCGGATCTACCAGGGTGGGGTGCAACTGCCACCCTAAGAAAAACCATTGCCACCCCAGCAGTGTATCCCAAATTCCCAATGTAATAAATATAAATAGTTTCCTCTACCGATTTACATCAGCGGCGCTTCTGTGTTGAGATAATAGCAAGAAAACAAGTCTTTCTGTAACGAAGATAATGTGTAGAAGCTCAGTCTAGGTGCTAATTCTGGTTTTTTTTTCTACACTTTCTATTGTTGTTCAAACAAATTACTCAAGAACTGCTTAGTGATCCGCAACGCAACTCAACTCTACCGCCGGTTTCACACAGTCCGTCTGCAGTATTTTTTCCGTACCCATGTTAACGGATAACAGCTTTCACACTGCACACCGATGCGGTCCGGCAGTGCCTTCAGGAGCGGTACGTCAGCACTGATTATTGAAGTGAAAATCTTATTTCACCACAGATGCATATAATTTAAAGTCTTATCTGATAAATTGAAATCAGCCATAGATGTAAAGGATGAAGCAACAAATATTAATAGGGAAAGAAAAGGGTTAAAAATAGCATTACTCTGAAACAAGTGCAGTTATAGCCTACATAAAATACCATATTTTCTGCTTAACTTTTTATTAAAAGTGCGTTTTTTTCACTGAGCACATTCTCTGCAGTCCGAGCGATGCACTGAAGCTCACTGGCGCTCATGTCTGAGGTAAATCATCAACACCATCACCACTTAGCCTACAGTAGGCTACATGTGTTACTTTTATTGAACTAAATTCATTACAATCGGCAAAAACGAATACGCAGGTTATGAACAAGAGCGCTCCCGCGTCCATGTTTCTCACACTGTTCGTGTGAATCGCAGCACAGTTCAGCGCACACACACACACAAAATACAGGCAGGAACGCACATCGCTTAAAGAGGCCGCACTATATTCCAGCTCTTAAAGGGACCGCGCTATATTCCAGCTCTTAAAAGGGCCGCACTATATTCCCGCTCTTAAATGGGCAGCACTATATTCCTACTCCTGGTGAATATGGACCTCCTCCAGGTATGGTGTGATACTGGTGCGCTCTTAGGTCTGCATCACAGCTTTCACATTACCAATTTATCATACGAACTGTGCCCTGTTCTGCACTAAACTGCCAGTGTAAAAACTCCCTTTATTTATATTCTTAAAATAAGAGAAATCACTGCTTATTCTGATTTTTTAAGCTTAGGCTTAAGAGACATCAACAAGTTATTTGAAAAACATCTATGACCTTTGCAACATGTCTTGTCTTCATGCTCTGAGTATGGTTTTACTATAAACATGCATTTGCATAAAGCATGCATATTTATCCATACCCATGTTGATTAGAGTATTAAAAACTTGAAACATATTAATTTAAGGTACATTAAGAACTGAGAAAAATGCTCACCCACCATTATAATTGGTAATTTTCCTCATCTAGTGGTTACTCCATCTAATAACAGTAACAATATTTGAAATCTACAAGGACACTCTAAATTCATACTTTAATAATTACATTAGATGCTATTTGTTTTTAAATCATTACTTTGGTGTTAATGTAATAAATAAACAGCAGAAATTGTTCAATTGTTAAAATAAAAAATTTAAAACCACATTGTCCCTCAGCCCCCCCTACTTTTTCCATCACCATCCGCCACTGCTTCAGACTGATCTAAAATGACTTGAGACTTGACTCGGAATCGTTACAAAAAACTCCATACCAAAAAAATATTTTCCTTCTTTTTTTTTACTGAGTTAAACTTTTGTGTATGACATCAACATGGTATCTGACATCTCATGGGGGGCTCCCAAGATATTCGGTATACCATTGCTTATCCTCTCTCTCTCTCTAGTCATCCTGCTTTGCCATGTTTTTATTTTCTGCACTTTTGACAAAAACAATGCAATACAATCTCCTTCTCTCGCTTGCTCTGCCTTTCAGAACACGAACAGACACTCACAAACAACAATAGCCAATCACACTCTTGAAAAACGAAAGCCAAGGAGCTTTTTTTTGTGGCATAATCCACTTGCACATGACTGTGTACAGAGCGCCTGTGATGGTGAGCTTTTACATGTGAATAAACAAGCTTGCTGAGATCAATCTGTGCACACAGATCCTTAAAGAGAGAACGGGGTTGATGCATTTCGCACCACCAACCCATTCTATTCTAGTTTCCCGGGGTCCCACAGGAACTGCTGGCACTCAGGCACCTCTAACACGCTGAGAAGAGATGGGCCGCTCACCAGGGGACAAGTTTGTCCTCCGTGTTTACTTCATGCTCGCTCTGATATAAGACGCATGTGCTTTATTCCACTCAGCTGCCTCTAACCACTGGGGTCAATATGACTTTTCATTGCCTGGTTATAAGATTCAATTATCCTCCACTTGCGGAAAAGTTCTTAAAGTGAAGATATCAAATATATAAAAAGAAAATGTTGTGATGTTTAAACATGAGGGGAAATTTCTGTATAGCTCTGCAGCAGTGCACAATTCAATCCCCTGCCTTACAAAACAACAATTTCAGTAACAATACACATGTATTTTTTGGAAAACGCTTTTTAAATGAGAAGTAATCCACTATGGCATTGTGACCCTATTATGCTATTTTAAAGGCTCCGAAGTCTCCTACAACAGGTTTACATGGTCAAAAAACACTTACATTTTCTCATAACAAATATTGCACATCAACAGGTTTCAGTGATTCTCAAATGACTCGACAGATGATGAATCAGCCTCTTTAAATCCCTCCTATCTGCGAGCTACTCTGCTCTGATTGGCCAGAGGGCCCAGTCTGTTCTGATTGGTTTATTGCATACAGCTCTGTTTCGGAAGCTAAACATCCATTACCATAAAGGCTGCAACATACTCCACAAGAACAGAGAAAAAAGTTCTCGCTTCCAGGGCTGCGTGAACATAATGACATAATTTTGTTCTCGCAGCCCTGTGTTGGGTGTTCTAGCAGCTTGTTCTCGACACATCGCCTGAGCAGAACTTTTTTCTTGTGGGTGTCCGAGAACTATTGTGTGATTGGTCATACATTTAAAGTGGGCGTGGTTAATGCAGAGAAACGCGGATGATCAGCACCTGCGGCTGCTTTTCTCCTAAAGTATGAATGCATAACAAACTTTGTTCTTGTTCTTGCTACCTCGAGACAACGAACACATTTCTCTGTTCTTCCAGAGTATGTTCCAAGCTTAACAGAACTTCAGCTCCATCCTGAGGCTTCCAAAAGTGAATGTAGGTTACACACTGCAATGATGATGTTGATTTTACTAGATCAATCTGAGCGCAAGTCCGATGATGAAACATTGGAAGAAACATAGCCCGACCCTCCTTCGCAAGAACGACATGAGAAGGGCGTTTCTCAGTGATATACATTTCTCATTTTGAGGTACATTATGAGATGTTGCAGATGTAATTCCTCACAATCAGCATTGACGAGCATGTCCATCAACAAACCGATGTGTATGCCATCCTTTATCTTTACTCAGAGTCATAAGAACGACAGACTATCTGCAATAGACAGTTTTAGGTAACAGTGGCACACAACTGCTCAGCAAAAGTATTTCAGTAAGACAGTAATGTGAGTTAGCCGGAAACACAATAGGAAACACAAAAATACATATTTTGAACACCCGGTAGAAATATATACATCAATAATTATTCATACTAACAGGTTGTGATTTTGAGGAGCAAGCTGGTCAAGATAAACTGGGTAGTGTGACCCATCTTTCAAGAGCAAGAATTGGGCGAATCTTGTGTTGAGTCTTGTTGAGATTTGAGAAACAGTCGTCAGTAAAATGACGTTCTAAGGCTAGTCAAGTTTTTTTTTTTGCAGGCAGACAATGTACAACATATGCAGGCATTATGCAAACGTTTTTTCTAGTGACGTATTGTAGAACTGTCACGCAGTAGGATTCAAAATACAAACGAATTGTTGATTCTTTCTTTTGGGAGACAACTTTATTTATCATGCACTTTTGACTTTTTACAATTTTGCAGAAGGTTTACATTCAAAAACAACTGGTGTACACACTGCATGAAAGGGAATATTCCTGAAAAAAACTTTCTTAGGAAAAGCATTTACCAGAGTGGCCTCAGACATTTGGACCCCACTGTGAATGCAACACACACAGTTACAATTATGCAGCCTAGGCGATATGGTCTTTGTGCACGTCTAATTGTGCAAATTGTATAATTAACTGGCACATTTAACGACCACTAACAAAGATGTCTGGGGTAAACAAATGTAAGCTTTTGGCTAAATGTTTTGTAAATAAAAGAGCAAAAGCCAAGGAGAGTTACAATAATTCCAGCTCCCCCACTAATTTTCCTTTAAAATCACTGACTTGTGCATCTTTGTAATCGCTCTCATGAATGGTGTATTGCCTCCTCCTGTCCCTAAATGACTCTCCGGCTCTATTTTCCAAGGCCAATTTATGCCAGTGTCAACCGCATATGCAGGGAGTAGGAGGGATAATTTATCATAGAATTAGAGCCGTTTACCAACGATTTTGTGTAATTTCCTATAGGAATAAGATCAATTTGCCATAGGATTAAACAAATCCGCTTTGAAATGGGGCCACTCTGGTGTTTCAAAGGACAGGGCATTTTCAATAATATTTACTCACTTTACATGCCATTAAATAAATCACAGATGGGATTCATTCATGAGAGGTGACATTAGAACATTTCTGCAATTTACCGCCAAGTATCTTCAGATCGCTGCTGTAACCCCAGCATTAAACCCAGCACTCAGACTCTGAGAGCGGCCTATTTTTCACTCGAGTCCATTATGCGTGGCGTAATTTACTCAGCATGCGCTCGGACTGAAGGACAGATGGCGAAGGGAGGTCTGTGTGTTCTCTCTCGTAGAGGAAGTGATCTTCAGAGACCCATTATGTTCAGGAGCTCAGCTCGCTGTCTCGTTGCCTACAGAGCGTCTACCTTATTAACCATGCTAGCAAAGTCAATTAAAACAGAGAAGCCAGCCCCTCTGCTCCTCTCTTTCACACGTGTTATGAACTGTCTAGCTCTATTTCTTTCTCTCTGGATCGCTGTCGCTCTGTGTTTCACATTTCTCTCTCTCTCTGATACAAATTGAGTAAATGTGGGTTCTTTTGAGAACTGGGTCATTATATGCTGTACTCATTATTTTAACTGCAAGGAATGAATGATAATGGCTACAGTAGAAACATCCATTGAAACAACAAGGAATAATACACAGATATTGAAATGAAGAATGTTATTTTATTTTATTTTTTACTTTAAGAGATGTGTCCCTTGCACCACATAAGACAGGAAGTTTCGAGTTGTCAGGGTTGTGCGAAACATGATATGCTGTTTTTCGCGTGCATATGATACGCACTTTATGGTGTATATATGACACGCTCTCTTGGGTAGGTTTAGGGTAGTGGGGTGGGGGGTTCGTATGTATAATACGGCATAAAATGCGTATCATATGCACGCGAAAAACAGCGCATCATATGCACGCAAAAATGAGTTTTGGCGTATACATTCCACGACATTGCACTCTCGTACTATTTATACGCATTTTTCGTGAGATCCGGCTGGTTGTACCATACCTACTGTAAAGCATGGGGGTGGAAACATCATGGTTTTGGGGATGTTTTTCTGCAAAGGGACTAGGAAGACTGATCCGTGTAAAGGAAAGAGTGAATGGGGCCAAATATTGTGAGATTTTGAGTAAAAACCTCCTTCCATCAGCAAGGGCATTGAAGATAAACATGGCTGGGTCTTTCAGCATAACTATGATCCCAAATAAACTGCCTGGGCAAAGAAGCAGTGGGTTTGTAAGAAGCATTTCAAGGTCCTGGAGTGGCCTAGCCAGTCTCCATAGATCTCAACCCCATAGAAAATATTTAGAGGGAGTTGAACATCCGTGTTGTGCAGCGACAGCCCCAAAACATCACTGCTCTAGAGGAGATCTGCATGGAGAAATGGACCAAACTACCAGCAGCAATGTATAAAAACCTTGTGGCGACTTACACAAAACGCTTGACCTCTGTCATTGGCAACAAAGGGTATATAACAAATTATTGAGATTAACTTTTGTTATTGACCAAATACTTATTTTCCACCATAATTTGCCAATAAATTCTTTAAAAATCAGACAACGTGATTTTTTTGGATTGTTTTCCTCATTCTGTCTCTCAAAGTGTACCTATGATGAAAATTTCAGACCTCTCTCATCTTTTTAAGTGGGAGAACTTGCAAGATTGTTGGTTGACTAAATACTTTTTTTACCACACTGTAAATGTCAGGAAACGCGATTCCTGGCTGCATGTCAATATCCATGGATCACTGGATGTTGGGTAAGGTATAAGGAACAACTTTAGTTTAAACTGATAATTGTTAGTGATGGCAATTTTAAAACACTGCTTCATGAAGCTTCAAAGCTTTACTAATCTTCTGTTTCGAATCAATTGGTTTGAAGTGTCTATCAAACGGCCAAAGTCACGTGATTTCACTAAACGAGGCTTCTTTATGTCATCACTGTTTTGAAAAACTTTGAAATGGCAATGGTTCACCACTAGGGGGTGATGGTCACTGAGAACCTATGAATCATGAGGAGTCACTGAGAACCATTGAACAAGTGGCTGTGGGTTTTACCTGATCTCTGATCAGTTTTATACATTTGCAGACATTTTGATTAGACATTAGTATAATTAAAATGAATAATAGCAGCTGATAGTCTAGTCTTGGCCTGTTTATTGGAGCTGTCCATGGAACAAACAAAACAAGCCCTGACAATTGATAAAAGAACATGAAGACACTTAATATTTAATTTCACTAGACGATTAGCTAATTGAATAAAACATTTGCAATAGATTTAGGTGGGCTGTGTCCGAAAACCTTGGCAGCTGGCTCGTTGCCTTCCTGCCTTATCAGACGATGACTTGTAAGGCAGAATTTGTACATGAAGGCACCTCATGAAACTAATTTCAGACAGACTTCTTAGGCAGCGTAACAGTTTAATGATTTACAGCAAAATAGAGAGAGCTTTGGTGAGAACTAAACCAATTTTGAATTGCTACATTAGTAATTTCTTGCTAGAAATGACATCAGAAATGTAAAATGTTGGTAAAAAAAAAACAAAAAACGTACATTTACACACAAACTGACCAGCAAACACAACTCTTGTGCGCCATTTCTTTTTCCAGCTCAACTATCACAGAATGGAGCACACAGGAAGGATACATCTATGCTGCCTTCAAAACTCAATCAGATGAAGGTTTCTCCGGAGGCAGGAGGCGTGTCTAATAGTACACACTGTAAATGTCAGGAAACGCGATTCCTGGCTGCATGTCAATATCCATGGATCACTGGATGTTGGGTAAGGTATAAGGAACAACTTTAGTTTAAACTGATAATTGTTAGTGATGGCAATTTTAAAACACTGCTTCATGAAGCTTCAAAGCTTTACTAATCTTCTGTTTCGAATCAATTGGTTTGAAGTGTCTATCAAACGGCCAAAGTCACGTGATTTCACTAAACGAGGCTTCTTTATGTCATCACTGTTTTGAAAAACTTTGAAATGGCAATGGTTCACCACTAGGGGGTGATGGTCACTGAGAACCTATGAATCATGAGGAGTCACTGAGAACCATTGAACAAGTGGCTGTGGGTTTTACCTGATCTCTGATCAGTTTTATACATTTGCAGACATTTTGATTAGACATTAGTATAATTAAAATGAATAATAGCAGCTGATAGTCTAGTCTTGGCCTGTTTATTGGAGCTGTCCATGGAACAAACAAAACAAGCCCTGACAATTGATAAAAGAACATGAAGACACTTAATATTTAATTTCACTAGACGATTAGCTAATTGAATAAAACATTTGCAATAGATTTAGGTGGGCTGTGTCCGAAAACCTTGGCAGCTGGCTCGTTGCCTTCCTGCCTTATCAGACGATGACTTGTAAGGCAGAATTTGTACATGAAGGCACCTCATGAAACTAATTTCAGACAGACTTCTTAGGCAGCGTAACAGTTTAATGATTTACAGCAAAATAGAGAGAGCTTTGGTGAGAACTAAACCAATTTTGAATTGCTACATTAGTAATTTCTTGCTAGAAATGACATCAGAAATGTAAAATGTTGGTAAAAAAAAAACAAAAAACGTACATTTACACACAAACTGACCAGCAAACACAACTCTTGTGCGCCATTTCTTTTTCCAGCTCAACTATCACAGAATGGAGCACACAGGAAGGATACATCTATGCTGCCTTCAAAACTCAATCAGATGAAGGTTTCTCCGGAGGCAGGAGGCGTGTCTAATAGTGGAGTGGAAACAGCTAAGGTTTCGGATGCAGCCGTGATAACATGAAGTAACCACAGAAGAAACAGTTCATGACTAGTATTTAGGAGAGGGCTCCCTCTGGCGGTCGGCTGAATGGTTATCAGCTTCATTCGTTACAATAACAGGTCAAACTCAAAGTTGCAACAAGTAAAAGATTTGTCAAGCCATCCTTCAAAGTTTATCTTGAGTCTGTATAAGCAGACAAATTTAGCTTTTCTACTTAAAATTAGTAATTTTGTTGAATATTAATGAGTTAGAATTTACATGCTCTTCCTTAAAATACATATTTGTATTCTATTTTTTTCTATTTAGCTATTTTTCTTTCTAGAAAATCTATATACAGCTTAATATTATTATTTATTTCCACATTAAGCTGGGTAAAATATGTCAATATCAAAAATAGCACACATCTCCTTTAACTAAATGCTCAAAGAACTGTTTTCCTCAACATAGCCTAGTACATCAATATTAGCCTGGTGGCAGAAGAGCTGTGTGTTACTTTCACCTACTCATTTGCCCTCTGAGGCCCTCTTGAGCAAAATGTTCAGATAGCCTTTACCTAATCTGTGAGAATCCATCAGCTGTGCCCTTGACTGAGAACTCCGCAGAGAGATGGCGAGACGATACGAGACCCCAGAGAAACAGGACCTTTGGACAGAGCTCTGCCTCAGGGAATGGTGTAATCTTCTCACGCTCCCTGCAACCGCAAACACCGGATTAGTATCTCACCCACCCGAAAGCCGATGTCCAGCCATGCCCTCTGTAGGGGAACAGGACAGCAGAGCAGAAATGATCCCTTCTCCAATAAAGCTATGTCATCCGAAGCAAGAGCTGTTCTCTGAAGATGCTGGAGTAACCATGGAGGAAGGGTATGCGAGATAAACACTTGACATCTTGATGCCTGAACGTCCTCCGTTTCTGTCCGATCCTGCCCATGAATTCATTTTCACAAGCAGATGTGACAGCTTCAAAGAAGCACTTGAATGTAGAAAAATACAAAGCTGTGGATTAATTCTGCTTTTATATTATCCACAGTGTGAGTAGCGAGATGCAGTTAATGTCACATTCATTCTGCATTTATACACAGTCTCTATATAGTGTGCTTAAAATAACAAGGCAACATACTGCAGTCAGTGAATACATTTACTGTATGCACTGCAATATTAGCCTAGAAATCTAGACGCACCCTAGCGGCAGCAAATCTAATCTGCCCGAGAGTGTCAACTAGCAACTCAGGGTATTCTCACAAAAATGCGTATAAATAGTACGAGTGTGCAATGTCGTGGAATGTATACGCCAAAACTCATTTTGTTTTTCGCGTGCATATGATACGCATTTTATGGCGTATTATACATACGAACCCCCCACCCCACCACCCTAAACCTACCCAAGCGCGTGTCATATATACGCCTCACTACCCTAAACCTACCCAAGCGCGTGTCATATATACGCCATAAAGTGCGTATCATATGCACTCGAAAAACAGCGTATCATATGCACGCCAAAATGAGTTTTAGCGTATACATTCCACGACATTGCACACTCGTACTATTTATACGCATTTATGTGTGATCGGGTTGAGCAACTCTCAATACCCGGCAAACTCTGGTCGAGCCAATCACATCGTGTATAGAGTTGGTGGGCGGGGCTTAGCATAATGACGGCCGAGTTGTGCTTGCGTGCTTCTAGCTTTCTTTTACTGTCTATGGCTTCTAGCAAACTCAGAAACTAGTGAACGGCGGTCTTTCGAATCAGCTTTGACCGCGACTCTGGAAGACTTGGAGTTAAGCTTTTCTCTGAGAAAAGAACAAAGAACTGCACTGAAGTCATTCTTAAAAAGGGAAGATGTGTTCAGAGTTTTGCCGACCAGATACGGCAAAAGTTTAATCTGTCAACAAGCTCTGTTTAACCTTCGTTGCTCTGGTTGGTTGTAGGGCTATCCAATTGCATGCATGTTGTGCAGAGGGAGTTTGACAGACAACCGTTTATCCTGCCCCTCGGATTGAGATGTCAATGGTGAGTTCCCCAACCAAACATCTTGATGTGGGTATGGCTTGTCAGGCTTCTGCAATATTGTATTTTATTGAATGTCTGTATATTCAGTACTTAAACTGTAAAAATACAGTAGTCTAACAGCAAAAGCCAAAAAGTTAAAAATAACAAAATAAAAAGAAAAGCATGTTACAGCAGTACACTTTGCCCACAGGCAATATCATCTCTTACCAGGCAAAGGGAAAAACCCTCTACTTTGCCGGAGCCAACCGCTCCACACCTTGATATTTCTCTTCCTACTCTTCATCTTCTTCCTCCTCATCCACCACATCTTACACAATCTCCTTCCTTTTCAGAGTGTTTGTATCTATTGTTCGTATCAACAGTCTACCCGTGCCACCTGTATTGGCTTATTTTGTACTAGTTGGTTTGATCACATCATTGCAAATGAGTGTAAACAGTTTAGAGTCGTTTGGTGTAAATTATGACAACTGTCTTTTAGTTGTGTTTAACTTTTTCCTGCCCATGCTTAGTGTTTTTCAGCACAAGTGCATCACAGGGCAAAATGTGTTTTAGTAAGTGAGAATGTGTTTAGAGTTTTGCAAAAAAAAAAAAAAAGTGTGCATGAGATTCGCACATGGTGTCAAACAGCCTGAACTTATTTAAGGTTTTACAGAAAGAGTAATTTATTTGACAGATTTACTGGTTTAGGCTATTGAGAATTTTGGTTCAGAGAATGGTTTAGTGTCTTATTAAAACTGTAATTTGCATCCAAATAATTATACAAGAATGCAATTTTATCTCACATGTGAAGAAAACTTAACGCTGCATTTTTGAGCACATAATGACCTTTTTTTTGAGTGAACAGTCTCTAATAATAATAATAATATAGGAGCTATTTTACTATATATTCATGGACAATAGCTGTGTCTCATTTCAGAAGGCCGCGTCCTCCGGAGGTCGCTTTTGAAGGCCGCATATGTCATAAGGCCGTCTCATTTCAAAAAAGTGAGTAGGACTCTCCAAATGCGACCTTTGAATGCGTCCTTCTTTTACGGGATTTAATGGAAATAACCCACAATTCTTTGCGTCGCCATTAACAACCGTCATATATATTTTTTTATATTATATAAAAAAAACTAAACCACTGCCAGATATACATGCGAGCGTAGGTGTGGTGTTTAAAATGTAAGTTCAAGCTTGTTTTTGTTTTTTAAGCTCTATTACTTCAAACAGATAGTTGTGGTTAACAGGATTACAATGGTTTAGTGCTTTTTAAACGTTTAGAACAGTACATAGCTGTCAAGACAAGAAACATTTCATAGTAATTTTTTAAGTTATGAATAATTTTCATTCATATAAACTGGCTGAGTGCATACTGAGGCTGAACGTGTTGGCATAGCAACGTGATACTTCCTGCCTGTGTGTCCTACAAAGGACATCTCGTTTAATTCTGACTCAGGACACTCCGTATACTGCATCTTGTTCTGATTGGTTCCCTTGTCTATGTGTCATGTCCTTATTTGGTTGGTCTAGTCATGTGGTTGAGTTCTGGTTGTTCATTGGTTGTCATGTTCATGTGTTCTCTCTCTCTCTCTCTCTCTCTCTCTCTCTCTCTCTCTCTCTCTCTCTCTCTCTCTCTCTCTCTCTCTCTCTCTCTCTCTCTCTCTCTCCTCTCTCTCTCTCTCTCTCTCTCTCTCTCTCTCTCTCTCTCTCTCTCTCTCTCTCTCTCTCTCTCTCTCTCTCTCTCTCTCTCTCTCTCTCTCTCTCTCTCTCTCTCTCTCTCTCTCTCTCTCTCTCTCTCTCTCTCTCTCTCTCTCTCTCTCTCTCTCTCTCTCTCTCTCTCTCTCTCTATATATATATTTATGTATATGTATATGTATATATATATATATATATATATATATATATATATATATTAGTCCTCAGTTTGTTGAGTATTGTCCCTGTACCATTGTCGGTGAGCGTCTTGTCAAGTCTGTTGTTTATCTTGCATCTGTTCATATTGAAAATCAATACTTGGTTTCATCTACACTCGCCTCCAGTGTAGTTACGTTACAGAATACTAGACCTTCTAACCAATGAACAGCCAGAACTCAACCATATGACAAGACAATGAACCAATGAGAACTATGGATGACAACCGACGAGAACATGACACATAGAGAAGTGAACCAATCCGAGCAAGACACATGAAACCAGGGAAGACATGATCACATAAGGGCAAGGAGGACACGTGAAACAAAACCTGAAACCAACCGTGACAGTATTTAAGACGACTCACTGTTATTAAAGGAGGTATAGCTATAAAATATGAAGCTAGCTCTTGAGATCCCACAATATAACAAAGCAAATAAGCAAGCATATGTTTGCCAGTGAGAAAAAGAACGTCAAGGCGTGTGACTGAGGAGGAGGAAGAAAATGCGTTTGCAACAGAAACAGATGGAGAGTATTTGGATGCCTCCTTTTTCTCCATCATGAAGAGAGCTCTATTTAAGCATAATTAACAGTGGATTAGCCAGAGGTTTCAGTGGCTTACATCCAGAGTAGAAAAGAAAGCAGTCTCGCATTGACCAAGAGACTTAGGCTGTGTCCTGTGGAATCTCCAAAATGCGACGGGTTTGCGTAACCCATGCGTTTATCCATGCTAGCAAACAAAAGCAGGAAAGTAATAATGCTGCTAGATGCAGTGCTGTCGTTTCACAGTGGATAATTTCCTCAAAGGAAGTGGATTTGTTTACCTGTTCACACCAAAGCTAAAGTGACAAAAGCTAAACAGGCGGCAGGCGAAAGAAAAGTTTTTTTTTCACGAGCCATTATGCACAATAAAACGTTCATAATGATTTCTTTCAAGAGCCTTCTCTTTATCTTTGCGCTGCAATCTCTGCCACAGCTGTCTGTTTATGATCTTTAAACAAACAGTTGCCGCTAATCTAATTACACAATTAGACTTATTATCTGATGCATTATACTAATAGGCCTTGATAAAATGTTCTTTATCTTATTTAATCATTGCCTCATTAGTATTAATGAGTATAAAAATGAACATCGGTAAAAAAAAGCTGAGATTGTCACACGTATACAAATGCGCGCGGGGGAGGGTGAGAGGGGGCCGCTGTCGTACACATGGCCCGTGCTGTCCCTGGGGCGCGTGTGTGACTGATGTTTACCGACATCCAGTTACCTGCGGGTTGGCCTCCATCAACGCCTCCCAGAGCCCTTCCTGGTCTGAGGGTCCCGCTCTAATACCCTTCCTGAAACCATCCCACCTGCTCGCGCATTACCCACTGCTGATGAACAGACTGCTGGGAATGCTAAATAAAGTAGCTGTGGAGAGGTATACCTCTATTGTGAGGATCAATGTCAGAAAAACAAAGGGCAAAGAAAAGACGAAGAATGGGAGCGAGCGAGAGGAGAGGAAGGAGGTAAGTCTTGAGCTTCTTGATTATGGTTAAAGGGCAGCTTAGAGCAGAATGGTGCTGTTGGGAGATAGCGGGCAATGCATGGTGTGAATAATTTAGCAGAAAGGATAATGAGAATGAATGTTTGCCTCTATGTTGTCTGTCTTTTTTCGATGTCTGGGCTTTAAAGATAGCAAGAGCCCTCACTGAAATGCATGTTTATCGTCATTCCGACTGACAGAGCCAACACTCGTTCTCCAAGCCGGGCAAACCTGACGTGCACACACACACAGACACACATATAAATATATATCCCGCAAACACTCAAGGAGCGAAATCCAACATAGTTATTACAGCGTAAACAGTAAAGCGGCTAACACCAGAGCAGACCTCGAAATTAGTTTTTCTTTCTGGCATAATCTTGCATAACACATATCTAGACGCTACCCATAATCCACTGCCTCTCCAGCCAAAGTGCAAAGGGGAAGTGCTCTCCTCAACCTGTATTAAATTTAAAAGGACATTAAAAGTTAAGCGTACGTTAGAACAAGGGGATAAAGTCCCAAAACTTCTTCATAAGAGCCAAGACTGTGACAAATCTCTCAAGTGTGTAATAAAATGAATTTATAATATGCGATAAACATGTATTGGGATGGGAATTGCAAGCAATTGAACAATCATTTCTTAAATATGATTCCTTAAAGGGATACTTCACCGTTATTCCCTTAACTAAGACGAGTCGATACATGGCTCTCTCGTCTCAGTGCGTTCACTTAATCGCTGTGATGCGCCGTGACATACTGATAGCGTTTAGCTTAGCCCACTAAGCCCAGTTCATTCACTATGGTACCAAACAGAGATCAAGTTACAAGTGACAAAACACCTTCACCTTTTCCCTATTTAAATACAGTTACACGAATAATTGAACAATTAAGTATAGTGACACAAAATAAAACGTGACGCTTTTCTAAGCGGGTTTAAAAAGATAACTTTAATGTATGGCGGAATAGCACTTCTGAGAGTACTTCGACTCGGCGCAGTAAAAAGGCACGCCTGAAAAATCCTCCCTCACATCTCCCCCTCACCCCTATTGACAGAAATTCCACTCAAAATAAACCTATTGACCACCAATTGATAGTGTAATGCTAGGTTGAATAAAAGCAGGATGAGGCGGATTCACATGCAGATTAGGTTTATTAACACGGGTAAAGACAGAGCTTGAAAACTCCAGTAAAAAAGAAGCAAGAGCATCAACAGTGTAACATCGACTGACACTGAAAACGGGAAACAGGGTGGTATAAATACACAAGCAACAAACAAGCTTAAAGGGATAGTTCACCCAAAAATGAAGATTTGATGTTTATCTGCTTAACCCTAGGGCATCCAAGATTAAGGTGTGTGTGTGTGTTCAGTAGAACACGAATGAATACACATTTTTAACTCCAACCATTGCTCATATGATATGTGTACATAGATGCCTCATTCGACCGATCTGCGCAGACACTAATGAGGATTCTATATATAATATATTTACTGTATGTTCGTACTGGGTTTTTGACCTTCTTCATTGGAAGTAATGGTGTTGGGAATACTAAATGAGATTCGTCTTATATGAGGTAAAAAAATAATAACACAAACACTGATCGGTTTCTCGCAGAAACCATGTCATGTCGTAAGACATCAATGTGTCGTCATAGGCCACAAGGGTTATGGGAAATGTGTACTAAGGGCCAATTTTGATTTTATATTGGCTTTAAAAGCACATTTTAACATGTTTTGACAGTTGATAAAACATTTACATTTACTTTTAATCCGCTAGGTGGAAATAAATGAAAAACCATCATGGTGGAATGTTCCTCATCACCTACTTGTCATGTTCCCGTCTAGTGCACCAACGTCCTCAGGCGTCCTGCTGCACTACAGCCTCCACAATAACCAGTCTAATTGTCACACTGGGTGATTTTACCATTAAGCCATTTCTGCGATGGCTCTCGGCTGGACGGTATCGACCTCTGTACATGCCACTTTACATAAACCACTCAAATCTCCTGCGGCAATCTCTGTGTTGTGACTCCTCACATGGCCGGTTTGAATGCTTGTAAAGTTCAGGTCCACTTCAGGACAAGACATCTAATTTCCTAGCCTGTGACTGAGTGGCTGCCTTATGTGTGCTTGCGTGCGCCATGACGGGAGAACCTAAGCCCTGAGATGTGTACCGTACAAATTTGCATTAAAACCGGTCCTTTGGAAGAGCAATTTATCTTGTGGTCTGACAGGGTTGAGCTACAGATCAGGGATCTCCACTGTTGTCACACTATAATTCTAATCAGGTAAAGAAACACACATATCTCTATATTTTTCCTCCTACTTGTTCCCCCTATTAGTGCATTTTAGTCTGTGTGGAGGGAGCATGATGGATGTCCTGGAGGAATTCAACGTGTTGCACACCAGTAGGGGTGTCTCCACTGATCGATATTTCACTGTAACCTCTGACACGGTCATTGAGATGCTTTATTAAGCATCCTTTAGAGTGATTTTTGACCATTATTTTACATAATATTTGCATAAAGGTTGTCAAAAGGACTGTACTGGATTATAAGAATTTTAAAGAATAATATGCTTTGTAAAGAATGTGTGTTTCTTTAGTTTTACCTGTGTTTCTATTTATTTATTTTTTCAACAAAAAGGCATGTTGGTTTTAATTTTACTTTTAGTGTAATGAAATTTAAGAATTTGATCAAACAAATGTTTTAACTTTCAATTATTAAAAAATAACTGTGGTAATGTGAGAGCTTGTAATTTGCTGGTTGCTTTTCCAGATTATTTATAATGATTCTTCAAAATATATCCTGCAATATACTTAAAAAAAATATATATTGATTTTTTTTAAAATTTGAAATAGTCACAAAGCAAAGTACTAATGAGTTATTTTTGTCTGATATTGCGCTTAAACAGTCAAATACACACAAAATAATGTCAAAATGCCGACTTGGGACTTGGCGATTATTCACATACAAAATAATTGCTTCCTATAACCTTAAATAGGGCACTATTTGAGGGGACAGCCATTTAGTGGTGTGCAAAACCATAGTGGATGTTATTGAGTGCACTCATTTAATACCACAGTACACCAGCTCAATGGCTAGAGAATACCCATACACTGTGAGAGTCATGTGCCAAATGAATTCCCACATTTGAACAGAAAATGGCCAGCTATGACAACTATTCCCACAAAGTCGGGAGCATGAAATTGTCCAAAATGTCTGAGTATGCTGAAGCATTAAGAGTTCCAGACCCACTTTATATTAGGTGGCCTTAGTTAAGGCCACCTAATATAAAGTGGGACCAAAGTTCCTTTTACTGGAACTAAGGGGCCAAGCCCAACCCCTGAAAAACAACACCACACCATAATCCCCCTTCACCAAACTTTACACTTGGCACAATGCAGTCAGGCAAGTACTGTTCTCCTGGCAACCGCTAAACCAAGACCAGTCCATCAAATTGCTAGACAGAGAAGCGTGATTCGTCACTCCAGAGAACTCGTCTCCACTGCTCTAAAGTCCAGTGGCGGTGTGTTCTACTACACTGCATTTGATGCTTTGCATTGCATTTGGTGATGCAAGGCTTGGATACAGCTGTTTGGCCAAGCTATGCCAAGCCAGCTAGTGAGGCCAGCAGGGGGGGGCTCACCCTGTGGTCTGTGTGGGTCCTAACACCCCAGTATAGTGATGGGGACACTATACTGTCAAAAGAGCACCGTCTTTCAGATGAGACGTTAAACCGAGGTCCTGACTCTCTGTGGTCATTAAAAATCCCAGGATGTCTTTCGGAAAAGAGTAGGGGTGTAACCCCGGCATCCTGGACAAATTTGCCCATTGGCCCCTGTCCATCATGGCCTCCAAATAATCCCCCTATCCTGATTGGCTTCATCACTCGGTCTCCTCTCCACCAATCAGCTGGTGTGTGGTGAGCGTTCTGGCGCAATATGGCTGCCGTCGCATCATCCAGGTGGATGCTGCACATTGGGGGTGGTTGAGAAGATTCCCCCTTCTATGTAAAATGCTTTGAGTGCCTTGAAAAGCGCTATATAAATCGAACGCATTATAATAATTATTATTATTATGCCTCAGGCGCACTTTCTTGAGCTAATCTGAAGGCCACACAAAGTTTGGAGGTCTGTAGCTTTTGACTATATGCACTGTGTCTCAACATGTGCTGACCCCACTTCATGATTTTACATGGCCTACAACAAAGTTGCTGTTGTTCCCAGTTGCTTCCACTTTGTCATAATAACAGATTACCTTGGAATATATAGTAGTGAGGAACTTTCACAAATTGACTTTTTGCACAAATAGTAAATAGTAACCTATTACGGTACTACGCTTGAATTCACTGAGCTCCTGAGAGCGACCCAAATGTTTGTAGAAGCAGTTTGCATGCCTAGGCTCTTGATTTCATTCACCTATGGTCATGGAAATGACTGGAACAAGGACAAAGATGTACTAGAACACTGTATTTGTCCAAAGACTAATTAGCAAGCTTGTTTATTTAGAAGTATGAGCTATTCCAATATCTTTTACGCAACTAAGTACACTAGGTGTGTGGTCAAGATGTGTTTTTCTTACATACAATAGCACCAAATGATCCACACCCAGTTCAATTTACCAGCATGCCAATGTTGAACACGGAAATGACACTGCTGGAAAACTCCACAGTTGCCTGTGAAAGAGAGCGCAGCACATCTGATGCCTTTGATACAATCACACATTTCCATTACTTTACAGGCAGGAGCGTGTAATGTCCTGGGTAGCAAGGCATAGCACTGCAGTTATCAACCACTTTCACAGCAATCACTCGACATTAAGACAGACGACACGCCTGCAATTACACGCCAAAATTACACTGGTAACAGGCTCCAAGACTGCGTTCACACAACAAATACCCTACTCTTTTATTCTCTCTTTTTTCTTTCTTACTTCTTCTGCAAAAACTGATGACTGAGGCACTGAGACCAGAGGAGAGCACCCCATAGGAAAAAATAAATGTTTGCCAAAAAGGGGCAAAAAGAGTTGACACTTTTGACGGAGCAAGCAAAAGTCAATCACTGCAGTGAACCACAAACTAAACGGCAAAATTGTTGTACTGGAGAAGGTCTGATCAATGTTCAAGGTCAAGATTTGGCAAGAAATTGAGATTAATGATGCTTCTCTACATGCAGGATAAAATACATAAAAACAATTTGCATTCAAAAAAATATTATTGTACCACTGCTACAAAACCTATCGTGTTCATGTCCACCACATCTGTAAGCAAAATCTGTTTAAGGATGTTTTTGGATGGATGGATGGATGGACATTATTGATGCAAAGTCATTATTGACTTCATTATATGTGACCCATGCTGACAAAATGAGTCGCAATAGGTATATATATTTTATAAATATATACAAATATATATATATATATATATATATATATATATATATATATATATATATATATATATTCAACCTACAAAATGATGCATGATTTGTTGGAATTGGACACAAACTGACTGAGCTACACCTGTTTGAAGTTGATAGAGTCAGGAAAATCAATTTTGAGAAAAATCGAGTTGAGTTTAAAGGTTGAATAATTGAGTTTTCTGAAGGTTCCAATACAAATTCACCTGGAAAACACACCTTAAAATCTCTGGTAATAACACCAAATTTTTAAAGGAAAAATATATACTCAACTTTTTTTCCCCATGATACCACAATTGTTTGATTATCATTAAAGAAACAGTCTACAGTGCATCCAAAAAGTATTCACATCGCTTCACTTTTTCCATAATTTGTTATGTTACAACCTTATTCCAAAATGGATTAAATTCATATTTTTTTCCTTAATTCTACAAACAATATCCCATAATAATAGACTTGGTACCCAGCCTGATCTGCTGCTGATTTGATTTCGCCTCGCAATGCAGTATGGAAAACTGTACATTTATTTCTACGGCTTCTGTTACACTTTTGTGGGAACCAATCATAAACTGGCTTATTCACCTGGCTATTGGCGGTATTGGTGGGTTTAACACGATAACAGATAGAGCGAGGCGTCTTTGCTATAAGTCATTGCCCATTGATCATGCCTCTTGTGGTCTGATTGGTTGAAGGACTATCCAATTACGTACGTATTATTTTGAATAATGCTGGTTTTATACACCTCTTGTTCAGTTTAAAAAACATAGCAGACTCCCCAGACCGATGTTCAATCTTTAATTGAGCTTAATCTGGTGATGGCCAGACAACCAAAAATGTAAAAGAAGTTAGTTTGAAGTCTTTGCATATTTATAAATAATTAAAAAAATTAAAAAAATAAAATGTACATAAGTATTCACAGCCTTTGCTCTTTGTTGAAGCACCTTTGGCACCAATTACAGCCTCAAGTCTTTTTGAGTATGATCATGCTTGGCACACCTTTTTTGGGCAGTTTCTCCCATTCTTCTTTGCAGGACCTCGCAAGCTCCATTAGGTTGGATGGGAAGCGTCGGTGCACGGTCATTTTCAGATCTCTAGAGATGTTCAATCGAGATCAAGTCTTGGATCTGGCTGGGTCACGTAAAGACATTCACAGAGTTGTCCCGTAGCCACTCCTTTGTTATCTAGTCTGTGTTCATAGGTTCGTTGACCTTTTGGAAGATGAACCTTCCCCCCAGTCTGAGGTCCAGAGCGCTCTGGAGCATGTTTTAATCAAGGATGTCTTTCTACATTGCTGCATTAATCTTTCCCTCGATCCTGACTAGTCTCCCAGCTCCTGCCACTGAAAAACATCCCCACAGCATGATGATGCCACCACCATGCTTCAATATAGGGATGGTATTAGCCAGGTGATGAGCATTGTCTGATTTATTCCAGACATGTCCCTTGCTATTCAGGCCAAAGAGTTCAATCTTTGTTTCATCAGACCAGATAATTTTATTCCTTGTGGTCTGAGAGTCCTTCAGGAGCCTTCTGGCAAATTCCAGGCAGCCTTTCACTGAGGAGTGGCTTCCGTCTGGCCATTCTACCATACAGTTCTGATTGGAGGAGTGCTGCAGAGATGGTTGTTCTTCTGGAAGATTCCCCTCTCTTCACAGAGAAATGCTGGAGCTAAAAAAAAGGTGACCTGAGAAATTGAGTTATAAAGTTGACTTTTTACAGTTCCAAACCAATGAGCCCAATAAGTAACAATCATTTCCGAAACTGATTAGACCGTTTCTGAGTTTGCAGAACATATTTAATTCACAAAAAGCAACCGCAGGAACCCAAGGCATTTAGAAGCCCCGATCAGACACAACGTGCTTTTCAGTTTCAAAAACGCGAGGGGCACTGCACTGCCTTTTTTGGTTGATGTGTTTTAATTTAGAAAAGAGCAGTCTGGTGTTTTATTTTTTATTTTTATACTGTTAGGTAACCCTTGAATCACTCGAATCAAGGTAACATCACCATAATGGAGGGCCCGCCTTTCCATTCATTCGATTAGACAATAAAAAAAACCACGATGATGTTGGGCGCTTTTCCGCTCAGAGTTGATTTTTTTTTCCAACTTCATGCGCTGAGAGAGCCCCAGCAGGCGGTTAAAACGCAAGGTGCCCGGGGCACATAAGCAGCGTGCATAACGCTCTCTGCCAACAGAAATCTATTCAAAAAAGGCGCTCTCGCTGCAAAAACACGTTCTGTCTGATCGGGCCCTTACCCTGTCAAGCAGACAAATTCCCCCTGAAGCAAATCAAGGTTTATTTTAACAGACCTAGAGTCACCATCTCACTAGGGGCAATATACTGACAGCAGATATTGTCCATGCACCTTACATAGGTTTCAGAGCAAATTTATCACTGACAGCAATGAAATATTGCAACAGACTGTTCAGACTCTTGGTGTGTCTCTAGGAAAGAACACCGAAGTGCTCCGGCAGCTCGCTAAAGGGTCTTGGAAACATCGATCAAAGAGCATTTTTGATAAGCATTTAAGCAGTTCAGTAAGCTTTTGAGATATTTCCCATGATGGCCCTTTGCAAAGAACAGACGAGATTGTACATCACAGGACTTTTCTAGTCTGTTTATGAGTTTTTCATTCAGAAACTCCTAAAGGTTTCATTGGTTTGAGGGCTTGGAAAGACACTTCCTCTCAATAGTCCCTTCCCTAAATCCCACCTCAGTACCACACTCAAACATTTCCCTGCATAAATAGCTTGTAAATCTCTACTCCAGGTTTTGTTTTCACCAGTCCAGACTGAAATAACCGAAATCTCTCGGCAGCTCTACTGTTCCGTGAAAAGGATTCCTCTATGAAAGTCAACGCCCTCAGGCCAAAGAAAAACAAATCAACATTGTCCTGTTGTTCAACCACTGACCTTTAAGGCTGTCTAACAAATAAACAGAATAATGTATATACAAGGTCACATTTGAACAGGTCAACACATTTCATCCTCTAGGTGATTTGGTAGGCTACATAAGCAAGATTATTTTCAGTTTGTATTCAAGTGTTGATCTCCACCTGATGCAAGTGTAACTCCTTTTAACAATATTCTGCATGGTTGTGCAAGCTTGTTTCATTGTACATAGGTCTGTGGTAAATGTAAACTAAATGTATGCTCATGTAAACTAAAAAAGTTTTGCTCAATGTAAACTTCACATACACTCACACCCTAAACAATCTTATCTAGTTACTTAGAAACATTCTTTTAATAAACAGCTTAAAATTTTTTTTTATTTTGGTGTGTGCTGATACATTGAAAACCCCCATTATAATATAGGAACATGTCAAGGGAACCACTAGAAAAACTAGTTTTCCTGGGTTTTTTCGTGGCCGCCTTGTTGGCATATGCTACTTACACTAACTCCAAACCACCATTGTCTGATTGAGCACAGACAAAATTACACAAGAAACCCTGCTGGTAACAGAATTAATGTGGAGAGTAAGGCAGAGGAGGCATTATCTTTTGAAGCAACTGACAGAAATCACCCTTTTATTGAATTATGTTTTAATAAATATAATCTGTGTAGTTATTATTTCATATTGTTTTATAAAATCAATACACATACTCAAATAGTATCTGTCTGTCAGCTGTTTCCACTAAGTATATTGTATGTTTTTTTATTTTTTTAGAAAATAAATAGCAAACCTTCCCTCAACAAAGAAACATAATTTATGCCATCAGTTATATTTTTTTAGCACAAAGTATCTTTTCATATTAAAATTAGTGGTTTGTTGAAATTACTAGCCCCAAGTAGGAACAAATAAATCAAATTGTGATGCATGCTTTTAATTAAATACTGTCTTTTCTACAGCAGCTCTTCAACAAAATTTGGAAGGATTTTACTGGCCATTTTGCCATTTTCAGAAAAAGCCCCATAGAAATTCACTGAATTAAGAAGAAGAAAACAATAAAGTAAAGCAAAGTAGCAGTGGTAGGATATGAGATGTATACATCTACATACAGCTTCCATTCTAAATAGGCTTTGATATTGTTTTGATGTGGTTGGCTTTCAACTGATTCAAAAGCTATTGAGTGAATCACATGACAGATGCTGAATTCCAAATGCAGGGGCGCTTCCATCTCCTCAATGATCCTACAGAATACAGATGCCACTGCATTCTCATATAGTCGCTACAGCTGAATGGAATGAGGGAGCCAGCAAAAGCAAATCTTTCTCCTCTGAGCATAGCTTTTTATCCGTCAGTAATATTCTTTCAGGGATACTGTTTGATTCTTTCGGCTGCTAAGACGATTAGTATCTTAAGATGCTGCAACTCGAGCAGTACAACTCTTCTGTCTCCTAACAGGCAGCGAAATCCAGTCGTCATGGAGTGTCTTTGGACAAAGCAGAGACACCTGCTTTGCATATGTGTGTGGTGCCTGATGCATGTAATCTTGTACAGCATGACATATTGGGCTAAATCCAGAGTTTTTTTTTTAAACAAAGCATTTATTTAAAAAAAAAACATCTGTTTGTCGTATTCCTTTAGACTGCATTTGGCACAAGTCAGGATACAATTGTGTAATCTTCCATTTCATCTTTTTCCATGGTTGTCATTTATAAAAAATGTCACGGAACACTCAGTCCAAATAAAAAAGAATTTTGCACAAGAGAAAATAGCAAGAGACATTAAAATATATCAAGTTGCAAAGACCCTGCTGCAGTCTTTGGTAGTGTTTAGAGCTAACATTAAAATTGCTTTAAGAAAAAACAGCTAAACACATAAAATAACCTAACCTGACCAGTCCAGACAACAGAGGTTTCAGTGTATATTAAAAAGGGGAGACCTGCGCTGTGAGGCATGGACTCCACTAAACCCCTACATGTTTTCTGTGGTATCTGCCACCCAAGATGTTGGCAGCAGATCCTTTAAGTCCTGTAAGTTGCAAGGAGGGGCCTCCATGGATCCGACTTGATTGTTCAGCACATCCTACAGATATTCGTCTGGATTGAAATCTGGTTAATTTGGAGGGCAAGTCAACAGCTCAAACTCGTTGTGCTCTTCAAACCATTCCTGAAGCATGTTTGCTTTGTGGCAGGGCGCATTACTCTTCTGAAAGAGGCCACGGCCACCAGGGAACACGTTTCCATGAAAAGGGAGTAAATGGTCTGCAACAATGCTTAGGTAGGTGGTATGTGTCAAAATATCATCCAAATGGATGCAGGATCCAAGGTTTCCTAGCAGAACATTTGCCAAAAGCCTCACACTGCTTCTGCCTTGCCTTCTTCCGATTGTGCACCCTGTGTTCTACCCAGCCGTCCAAGTGATGCAAAAGAAAACGTGATTCATCAGACCAGGCCACCTTCTTCCATTGCTCCGTGGTCGAGTTCTGATGCTTACATGCACTGTTGGAGCTTTCGTGGTAGAGAGGTGTCAGCATGGGCACCCTGACTGTTCTGAGGCTATGCTGCCCTATGCACAGCAAACTGCGATAAACTGTGTATTCTGACACCTTTCTATCAGAACCGGCATTAACTTCTTGAGCAATATGAGCTACAGTAGCCAGTCATCTTTTTGATCAGACCACACGGTCCAGCCTTCGCTCCCCACGTGCATCAGTGAGCCTTGGCCGCCCATGACCCTGTCGCCGGTTCACCACTGTTCCTTCCTTAAGCCCCTTTTGATAGATACTGACCACTGCAGACCGGGAACACCCCACAAGAGCTGCAGTTTTGGAGATGCTTTGACCCAGTCGTCTAGCCATCACAATTTGCCCCTTGTCAAACTATATATAGTTTAAATACTTGTTTTGTTCTTTGTGATCCCGCCCACTGCCAATTTACTCAATAGTATTATTTCGCCACCACGGGTTGTCAGTTGGCAGAAAAAAAAAAACATACTGCAGCCATGGAAGCCAACAAAGAAATTGGGTCAGAGATTACAGATTCTACGCAAACTGAAAAGCCTATATCCATCTAAATGAGATGGTTTATAATTGGGAAACTTATAATTGGCAAACAATATTTCAAACTCAACTTAAGGATGGCCGTGTCCTCAAGTGTGAGTGTAGTCTGAAGAGGAGGGGCCAGGGGAAACAACTCTCAACAATATTTCAAATTTGTAAGGCAGGGCCCATTTCAACCACTGCCAATATCACATTCCACACATTTAATGGCCAGTTTTAGTGAGCATTTAGAAAGTTGTCACAATGAAACCAGTCATTAAACAGTGTTACAACACATAAGTAAAAAATATTTTAAATTATTCTAAAAAATTTAAACATTATTTCCCTCTGTAATTTTTGTGTTCTGCAGAAAAAGAAGAAAATAGAAGGTCTGGAACTGTAAAAAGGAGAGTAAATGATGACAGAATGTTAATTTTGGCCAACTACTTTAAGACCAATCCTAAAATAACCATACTTTTTTGTAGTCTGCGTGCCTTTAAAAGGGCCATGACATGAGAAATCAAAGTTTCCTCTGTCTTTATACATAAGAGAGGTCTTATTAAAACATCCTGTAAGTTTAGCTTAAAACCTCCTCATTATTAACAATGCATTTATTTAATCAAGCTCCAAAATGGCTTGTTTTGATATTGAGGGATCTGGGATCATATGCAAATGTATTTGCATATGATCAGCATCCAAAGGAATCCAGAGGAAACATATCGTCAAATAGTAACCTTAGGCCCCGCCCTCTGCCATGCAGTTGCTTAAAGGTCCAATTCGTCGCGTGTTTTCGAAGCTTTGATTATGTTTACAGTGTGCAATATAACATGAGTTCATGTTTCGCGTGTAGAAAAACACAGTATTTTTCACACAATTGACTTATCTGTTCAGCGCTGTTTTCTCTGTCCTAAAAATGGCCTGATGATTTCCTTGTTCTATGAAGTCCCTCCTTCAGAAACACATAACGAGTTCTGATTGGGCCAGCGCTTCCCGTGTTGTGATTGGACAGCAGCTTAGCGCACTTTGCCCGGAAAGGTCCCGCCTCTTACCATAACGGGGAGATGCAAGCGCTGAATGCGCGCTCTTCTCCACGTGGGAGAGCAACAAGACCACGCCCCCTATTTTGCGTGTTCTTGTGGGCGGAGGGTTAGTCATCAAACGGTTCTAGGGACGTCATTACATCCCTGCACTTCATGCTGTAGTCCAAACCGGCCGTTCACTGTAGCCTTTGAAAGGGAACTTCTGTTAAATAAAATATCTCGCTTGGCATTGAACTTTGAGCTTTATCATTTTACAGGTAATATTTATGCTCTAACAGCAACATTACACACTAAAGTTTGAAAGATGGAGTCGCGAAGAATGGGACCTTTAACGGCCTATACAGAGAGTCAGAATGAAGATTTTTTTTTTCTGCACATATACTTAAATATAGATATTTTTGTTCAAAAAACTTTATTAAGATTATAAGTGAACCTCAAAGAACATATTAAAATAACGAAAACAATTCATGTCATGACTTGATTTGTTTCTGCTGATTTGATCAAACATGATTTGTTTCTGCTGAGGACAACAGGCACTGTTACTCCATCCCTTCGACACGCATCCGGACCAAGCACTCTGAAGCGCCTTTTTTTTTGCTGCGCGAGAAGAATGCAGCAAAATTAAACAGATGCTTGGTGATCGTTCAGAAAACAGCAGCAGAAGAGATTTGATTCCCCTGATTTGATTAGAAACCCCACAAGAGAGCATGAAGAGAAGGCCTAATTAAAAGCTCATCTTGATTGAAAATGCAGGGGAGAATGTCATTTGTTAGGGGCCGCAGTGCAGTTGGGAGACAAGTAATCTGGGGACAGTGGGAAATCATGGGGGGGTTCGCTAAACAACTGCCTAATGTAAATTGAAAAATGATAACAATTAGTGTGTGATGGCCACTTGGGTCAGACCCAGACATAAACACCATTAAGATAACCTAACATAGTTTCTCTCTCGCTGCCACTCTCATCTCAAATGAAGGGCCGCTGATCAACGTAAACAAATTAAAATATTTTCAGGACGACGGCATTAGGCTCTGGACCAATATTAAATGTGTAGAGATACAGCATTGTGCTGAATTAGACCCATTTCCCTTGGCAACTCTAACGTTTCCACTATAGTCCCATGGTATGCCTGGCCAACTAAATGACAGCACGCTGCTGAAATGGAGCGATTTGAAAACCCCATTAAAAATAATGAGGCAACTATTTTCACCGCCCGTTAGTTGAAAACAATCTATATCAGCAAGAGCATGCACACTGAGCGCCATGAAAGACAACAATAGCAGAAGGGAAATTTATTTAATGACCCGTTGTTGTCCTTTGCTCGGAAGCTTTCTGCTCATGTTAAGCACTGGAGCTTGGAGGAGCGTTACGTGGAAAAATATTGATGTGCTTCTAGTGAGCACCTGCAATGGTCGGCAATGTCCTTGCATCATGCTTTCCCACTTTATGAGGGCATAATAAGAGTGTAATTTAGTGCATTTTTAAAATATAAAATGTAGAATAATAAACACAGAACTGCAATGAGACAAATAAATAGTGTCTGATACATTTCTGGAGAGGAAATAACTTTTGGCTAATTCTGTAATGATAAACACAACCTTCCATTCACTTGCATTTCTACCAGGGGTTACAATTCCGAATTGAGGAATTGGTTCTTTTTCAATTTATGAATGTGTATTGATTTGGCCACAACAGACAGGAAATGAAGCGGACCATGGCCCATAAACATAAAAATGATTTGAAAAAACGAAACAAAATATAAATGTCCATCCAGGGGTCCATTCTTCGTTCTTCGCTTAATACATCTGAGATGATTTGACAGATCCAGATCTTTTAAATGTGATAACTGATCTCTGGCTCATTTGGTTCTTCAAACAAATTTGCGGATTGGATTAAAATATCTGGATTTTAGATTACTGCACATTCCTGTGTTCACTGAAGAGGGCAGATGCATCGATTATTTATATTCACGATTTTATAGTATTTGTACACCCTTTACATTTTTATTTCAATGTTGTAATTAGCAATTCATTTCATTTTTACGTCAATTTGAAGCAGATTTGTTATGTGACAATTTCAATTTCTTAAGGGTTAAGATCAATTAAGTTCTCTGCTTCTCATGCGCTGCATCATAAGTCACTCTCATCATCACTCAAAATTAATGCACTGCTCAGAATAATTGTACAACGTGTGTAAACCACCCAAAAAATTATAAAGTAATTATTCCATCACAAATAAATTTCTCAACCAAGTGGCTGTGTATAGTATTATATACCTTTAACACAATATTATAATATTCTTTTCAAAATTGTTATTATTTAAAAGTATTATTGCCCCTGGTTCGGTAAGGAATTATTGTAATAAAGTAGCAGTGGCTGGGACAGATTTTAAATATCACCTCAAGATGCAATCCTGTTTACATGAAATAAACCCTGCTCCCGAGCAGGTTTAAGCTTACGGACTTGTTGCAATGACATCAAGTCCAAGATAAGCAAAGAAGAACCAAACAATCAAAGATCTTGCCAAATTGTCAACAATCAAATCCAACTAAGAGAGTTAGTGACATATGAAGAACGGTCCCCAGGTCTATAAACATTTAAACTTAAGTTTCAAACAAGGTTGTGTCAAGCCAAATTTTAAAGTTTGTCTTTTGCAGTCACAGATTGTGAATTTCTTCATTTCAATGCACACAGAAAAATAGGGTGTCAAAATTGTACCTTTAGGCAGCTTGTCGCTGGACTTAAAAGAACAACGTTGTACCATTTTTACCACAAAAAGGTTTATAGTAGTACCTTAAGGTACGCATTTGTATTCAAAGGTACTAATATGCACCTTTTAGGAGTAAAACAGGTACAAAGATGTCCTTTTAAGAGTACTGCCCCAGCGACAAGCTAAAGGTACAATTTTGACACCCTATTTTTTCTGTGTGTGTACTATAATTCTGCTTTATTACATTCTACAACTCTGAATTCTGTTTAAAGCCTGAACTCAAATTAAATCCAGGAATAACATTCTCAATTCAGTTTTGAATGGCACACAACCCTGATTTGAACACATTTGGATGCAGGAGACCAAACAAAAGGCTATGTTGCATTCACTCGAGTAACTACACGACAGCTAAAAAATAAAATAAAGAAAAAAGTATATTCCATATAGTAAGGATTTGTAATCTGGATGTACTACATTCGCCATGTTGTCATCATCATGTGATCTACCAGCATCCGTTACGTTACTTCACTGCCCTTCACAAATCCTCTCTCGAAGCCTCATGGGATAAAGTGTCCATCGTATTGGAATACTCATTTTTGATTACTGTGAATTCGGACATACTTTTGCAACATACTGCTTTGTAGGGATGCAATTACGGATGCAGCCAAAAATGCAAGGAAGTTTCATCTTCTGCTGCAAGCAAAAGTTCAACATCTCTCTTACCTGTGACATTTGACCATCACAGGATCTAAACATCACAGACTGACCTCTTGGCTGAATTCAAAGAACACAGAAACCTAAAAACTGCATGGTTTGCAGTGTTGCTGTCAGGAATATCAGACTCAGACACAGAGAGTTAGTCCAACCCAAACAGGCATTTGATACAGAGGAGAAACTACACAAGCAGATGAGAAATTTGAAGAAGTCTACGAAAATGATAGCAGATGAATGCAGAATAACGGTCTTTGTTTCTTTGCCAGGTTTCAGAAATATTGACTGAAACTTGAGCGGGAGAGCACACATCTCTTTGAATGATAGTGGTAAGGTGCCAGGTGAATAAAGGAATGAAGGATTCAGAGGTTTCAAAGTACATGAGATCTCTGGTGTATCACAGGTAGATATTAGGAGTCCAATTAGGTGATTGTTTGGCATATTCGCAGGTGTGTCAAGCAGGCAAGGACTCAGTAAACCATGTTGAAGACCAGACAAAGTGTGACTGAGGTGTGTGCTCTTATACAGGTCCTGATTGGCGTGCTGATACAGGTGATTAGTATTCGTGGGAGAGTGAGCATTGGTTGTGCGAGACGGTGGAGCCTGGTTAGGCCGTGACATATGCTGGGTCCAAAGAAATTTTTCAAAGCATACTGTGACTTCAGCATTAATCAGTAGATTTATCAGTGAGCGTCACAAACACATTCAACATCAACCTACCATAAGATATTCATTTGTGAATATAGATAGAAATGCCTGTCACAAAAGGTGGCCAATTTTCTAAGAAACCCAAGATATGAGTTTTTTCAACATTGTATAAATACCGTAGATGAGCTCCTGCAGCTCACAAACTATTATTTTAAAAAACGATATATTTTAAACATATAACTATATTTAAATAAATAAAGGTTTGTCTTGTTAAAAGAAATAAAAAAATAAAAAAATACATTCATTATAGACATTACGGCAATTAAAGTAAGGGATAATGTACACTCAGCTGGTTGTTATCTTTTCTTTTCTTTTTTAACCATGTTGAAATAAAGGCTGAAAGGGATTGTTCACCCAAAAATGAAAATGACCCCATGATTTACTCACCCTCAAGTCATCCTAGGTGTATATGACATTCTTCTTTCAGACAAATAAAATCAAATTATATTTAAAAAGTCCTGGCTAATTCAAGCTTTGCTAGTAGTTGTAGCTTTGTTTTTGAAGTCCATAAAAATGCATCTGTCTGTCAAATAACTTGCTCCACATGGCTCTGGGGGTTAATAAAGACTTCTGAAGTGAATCGATGTGTTTGTGTAGGACACATATCCACATTTAAAACTTTATAATGTAAACTTTATAAAGTTTAAGCCTTTCACCTTCTATGGATTTTTTTTTTCAAAGTGCCTTCTCGCAGTTCAAGATACGTATGGACTTTTAAACTGCAAAGGCACTTTCAACACTTTTCTCATAAATTGAACACGGAATGTGATCGGACGAAAGGACTTTAACCCCCCGTAGCCGTGTGGAGCAAGCTATTCGATGGACAGATGCATTTTTTATGGACTTCAAAAACGGAGCTACATCTACTGCCATTAAAAAC
Organism: Pseudorasbora parva; assembly: GCF_024679245.1. Lineage (NCBI taxonomy): Eukaryota > Metazoa > Chordata > Actinopteri > Cypriniformes > Gobionidae > Pseudorasbora > Pseudorasbora parva. The sequence goes on along the minus strand of NC_090187.1, from coordinate 31,279,946 downwards.
CTTGGATTAGCCAGGACTTTTTAAATATAACTCACCTGAAAGAAGAATGCCATATACATCTAGGATGACTCGAGGGTGAATAAATCATGGGCTAATTTTGACACCTTGGAGTCTTCTATCATTGTAACCCGTGGTGGTTAAGTAGTGTAACTCAGGCCCTGTGTGCTCTAGGAACCTGCAGAGAGTTTGGGCTGTTTCCACTAAATTCCAGAAAATAGTGGAAAAAAGAATTTTGTCTGTGTCATGTTGTATGCCAGATTTACTCAAATGGGTCTGACGGGATGACCCCCCTTTTTTACCCCTTTTTGCCCCTCCCTCGACCCTGCTACCCCATTCCACCACCCCCTCCCACCACCATATATTACCATTAAATTAATTACACCATTAAATTAATTACACATGCTGGAAGCAGCCCAAAGTGTCTGCAGGGTCCTAGAGCACACAGGGCCTGAGTTACACACTTTCAAAAATTAATTTATATAAAAAAATCAAAAAGCGCATAATTTTTTGGGGGGGTTATATTAGCAGTGTTTTATGTAACTTCAAAGGGTTTCCTGTAAAATGACACCAACATTTTGAACCTAGACCACTGTATGTGTGTATGGGAGGCTTTTCAATTTGGGTAGGCCAAATCCAGGCGGAAATTACATCAGAGTAATTTAGTGTAAATACATTACTTTGTGTAAAACAAATGCCAAAGTGATGCATATCTCCAGAAAGTTTTCTAAGCTTTCAAATGGAACCACATATGAGGTCAGAGCTCCTCCACAGACATTTAAAATGGAAAGTAAATACATGACGATGTCATTTCCGACCCTGTACCGGGTCCTCTGAGTTTGCACAGTTTGTTCTTATGACAAGTATGTGTAGTCACATAATACAACAGTAATATTTACCTTGATCTAACAAGACTTGAAATCTGTCAAAATAAGCAGCGTTGAAAAGCAGAGTATTACAGTTCTGTCTTTAAGCTTCTTTTGCCAGTTAAAGTAGTCAGTCATAAATTTCTATCAGAACCAGCATTAACTTCTCGAGCAATTTGAGCTACAGTAACTTGTCTGTTTGATCAGACCACACAGTCCAGCCTTCGCTCCCCACGTGCATCAATGAGCCTTGGCCGCCCTTGACCCTGTCGCCGGTTCACCACTGTTCCTTCCTTGGACCACTTTTGATAGATACTGACCACTGCAGACTGGGAACACCCCACAAGAGCTGCAGTTTTGGAGATGCTCTGACCCACTCGTCTAAATAAAACAGTGTACACTTAATTACATTTTAAAATAAAGATGTAGATCTTGGGCGTAATTCAATCAGTGTGCTAGTTTATTCCAACACTTACGCCTGGTCAGTGGCTTTGTAACAATTTAGTGTATACGCATGGGTTACATTTCAAATAAGTTTAATAATGCAATGCTTAAATATTTTTTGTAACTTGTACCAGAAAACTGTGTCAAACTGGCATCACTGCTTTAAAAGATAAAGATAGTGACAGAAACCCATTCTTGTTTCCTGCGGTCTCGACTGGAGATCATCAAGTCCACTTGGTTTACTTTGCCCACTCTGCTGCACATTCAACAAGTAAATTAAAAACGCTAATCTCCACACTGCTATTTGCCAAGATGATCATGTTTACAAAAGAGTGATTGAGGTGGCGTATTAGAACGTTAGGCAGCATTATACGTGCACTTTGCTTAACCGAGCGTCACTTTTACAGGCCTCAGGTTGCTTGGCGCTCCAGCACACTGAACATTCACCAGCTGCCACTGTGAAAAGCCATTTTAAATAATTCCTCAACACCATTATCATTCAACCATACAACATGGTCACTTGGTAGATACCATGGAATGAAAATTATACATTCAGCTCCAGAGAGATTGCAGATAAGAACCCCGTTTTCATGTAAATTAAATCAATATCATTCCTAAACATCTAACATCTCAGGAGCTTCTTTGGATTGGTTTCCTTTTTATGGTTTCTCTTTTGTAACTATAATGCAGCCAAGCTATTTAATGTGGATTACAGAACATTTTAAATGATTACAAAACGTTCCATATTAAAACACCACATTTTTAATACTGTAAACAAGTAATGTTGCTTTAGCAGTGTACCAAACACATTCTCAATAATTATCTTATGTATATTCATTTTGAGCTAAAATTTTCCAATAGGTTAGCAACTTGGCCCAATATCTTTTATATTCCACATATCCATGATACTCTCCTGTTTAGTTTTTCTTTCTCTCATATTGACCAAGTAATGGTGTATACAATGCTTTGGTAATACAAAAGACCTTTGAAAATATCACCCATCCTTATTGAAACAGCTTTAGGATATGAAAAATGTTCAGAATATTACATATTCTCGAGGAAAACGTTTTAAAAGGGTAATCTTGAAAAAGGTTATCTGTCTTTCCATGTGAGGATTGTATGGCATAGTTTTGATAACTTGAGTGTTCCCCTCACCTTTACTTACCCTCACAACATTTCCAAAAGTGTATGACTTCCCTCCTTTTGTGGAACACAAAAGCTGTTTTTTTACATTTTAACAAGGAAAAGTGTTTTGTCCAATCATTGATCGTGCTGATCTAACGAGCCAATGGTAGCAGCGCATTCAGACTGCGCCGGCGACACTGAAGGTGAGCAAACGAGTCAGACGAAGTTATCTCAAGAAACTCTGCATCAAAAGATAGATTTCAAGAAAAGTGACTTAAATACAATGAAAATATTAGATTTCTGAGTAAATGTGATAACTTGGAGAAGCTGTTGCCAGAGTGAGAAAAGGATGAGGCAGAGAATCAGGAATAAAGGCCGATCCAGACATGCGGGGCATCGAAGCACCAATTAACTGTTGAATAAGATGTCAAATTTTTGCCTTGGTGAGTTATATTTAAAATATTGACTTGGCATTAGTAAAAAAGTAAAAAAGTTGCTTGTCTGGAAATAAGTTAGATTTGTGTGTTTGTGTGTGTGTGTGTGTGTGTGTGTGTGTGTATGAGCCTGTTTATGTGGTTTATGAAGACACAAATTTGTATAACTACACACTGGTATTACACTATAAATGTGGTTTATGAGGACATATCAAATGTCCTCATAATTCAAATGGCCTTAAAAACATACTAAATGATGATATTTTGAGAAAGTAAAAATGCAGAATGTTTCCTGTGATGGGTAGGTTTAGGGGCAGGGGCAGTGTAGGGGGATAGAAAATACGGTTTGTACAGTATAAAAACCATTGGGTTTTTATACTATGGAGAATCCCTGTAAACCACATAGACCAACGTGTGTGTGTGTGTGTGTGTGTGTGTGTGTGTGTTGTAAATATAACTTATTCTGAAACAATATTCTCACTAGTGTTCAATCAGCTTTGACATATTTTTACATATTCATGCATAACTGCATATTTAAAGCTACACTGTGTAACTTTTTTAGTTTATTCTAGCTAAAAACACGTAGTTCTTTCAAAAATATATGTGCTCATTAATGTATATTTACTTCTTTCAAGTAATAAAGTATTCTGGTAAGTTCATAATATGCCATTGAAAATACATACGGGTGAGGGGTTCGAATGCCGGTCGCCATGTTGCCCCTCCATCTTGAAAGTAGATGGGGGAAAATATCACACAGTGTAGCTTTAAGATATTTTACCTTTTAAAAAGGGCATTTCCCCCCTAATCTTATTAAATATAAGCTATGCTTCAGGTTTCATATTATATTCTTAAATTTGATCTATACATTAAATTAAAATAAGACACTAGGGCTGTTACCAATCAAATTAAATAATTTACAAAGGAAAAATTACAAAATCATTAAATGAAAGCTTTAGCATAAGTTCTGCCGGGAAGACTTAATTGTTACGTCACTTCAACTTCTATCTATCCAGGGGTCGGCTGCGCCTCTGCCTTCGTTTTCAGGCAGAATATGCAGAGTCCGTACCCTCTGATTGCGAGTTACGGACGGGGCCTATGCCAAAGTACTTTATTACTTGCTGGGTTGTTAATAAATGGATAATTGTCACAGTATTTATTCTCCCGAGTCTTTCTGGCAGAAATAATGTTATGAGATTTGTATTTTTGAATAAACAAAATAAATGTTGAAAGGTACTTGAAGTATATGAAACTAAATCACCAGTAGGTGGCAGCAGGTGAGTCTTAATGCGTCATTTAATTCAAACGATTCATTCAACGGACTGATTCCTTCCAGAATGAGGCAGTCGTTTACAAACAGGTAATTGAATCTTTGATTCAACAGATTGATTCAAACACCGAATCATTCCTTATTCGTTATGGTGCTGCTGTTTGGAACTTGTTGCCTGGAATCTTTGTTTGGAACTATTTTCGCAGATGAAATGGAACAAAAACACTCAATATTGCATCTAAAATGTAAGTAACTAAATGTTTATTGTTTATGGAACTTTATTGTCATGAATCAGTGTTATTTTCAATCGTGATGGTATTAACAGCACATTTGGTTGTTGGTGATGTTATTTAACTGTATTATATATTATAAATATAAAACTTCAAATTTTGAATGTTTACCGCAATTGCTCTGTGTGAGCAGCTCATTTGTTTTGATTTCTCCTCGAGATGCGTCAACAGCGTGTTGTTGTCGTTAGATTAATGCAGAATCCTGCATTTTGGTGATTCGGTAGTTATTTTTTTGTTATTGTCGTTTTAATCAGTCTTTTGACCGTCGGGCAAGTACAAAAAATCTTTCACTTGTCCCTTCAAGAAATCCGCTTGTCATTTAGCAAGAAAACTGTTGCGGCAGCAAAACATTAACGTTAGTGCTAACTGCACGTTGGCTAAAGCTAGTCACATGTGAAGATGATTTTAGTCAATGAAGAGTGACAAAATAATATATTAAGTTAATGTGTAAAAAAAAAAAGTGTATACATAATTTGTTGATGAAAGTGTTTGAATGGAAGATTCATTCTTTTTCTGCCTTTTGTTTTTACAAGGCCATTTTTTCCCAATTCTGAGAAATTGTGATCATCATCCTGGACAGATGCATTTGAGCATACATTTGGCGAGCCACCCACGGATTCGATTTGTCTGTTGCTCTTGAACTCATCAAAACTGGTAGGAAATTATTTTTGTTTATGAACAAAACGGATGTGACCTCAACGAGACCTTGGGCACCTTGACCAGTGCGCTATGGTTTCTGGGTTGAACGGCATGTTCAAAGCTCAAACTGGTACGCAACGTTTTGATTCTGGTTAAACGTCATTTTTCCTGGAAATAGGGTGCAAGGGGTTTGAGACATGCCCTGCATCCCAATTAGCCTACACTCCATGCTAAATAGAATTAGAATTATTTTGAAATAAAAATTAGTATGTCCCAAACCATAGTATGTTGAAAAGAGTATTCAAAGATACCCGGATCGTCTACTATTTCTGGTCAGAATTTGAAGTTTAGGCCCTGTCCCAAATGGCACCCTAAACCCATCAAGCTCTTCCTCTGAGTCCGCACTTTCACAATGTAATACCGCTTTGACTGCCGGGAAGAAGTTATTGTAACCCGCGCCAGTGCGAACTCGCCAGAAGTGCGGACCGAGGGAGCATATCGCGAGCACCCTTCTGAGACCTAAAATGACAGATGGGACACCCTGCAGTCTCGTGGACTTGTCGGACACACGCATGCAGTAGCCATTGTAACTTCACAAGACCCAAATTGCACATGAAGTGTGCCATTTGGGAGAGGGCCACAGATTGATGCACACTCTAACGGCTGATATTGCCCACAATCCCCCCCAATTTTGATTAGAACTACAAAATAAAAAAAGTATTTAGAAACTACAAACATGACGGATGTGCGAGACCGACGGTAAGTAGAAAGGTTTAGATAAAGGTGTTTGAGTGATCATTTATAAGTATTTAGCCTGACAAAAAGATATTTATTCAGTATTGTCTACTTTATATTTCACCTGCAGCAGCATTGTGAACTTTTGTAATGACACGTTTGGCCATTAACTTTTTAAAGCATCATTATATTTAAACTTACACGTGGAGAGTATCTGCATTAAAGACCCACGAATAGCAGATCAACGTGTGAAGCCATTTCTCCGATATGGTAGGAAATTAAACTGAATGTGGAGGATTTGAACTGTGACTATGATTAACAGCTGCAGTTTAAAGGGTTAGTTCACCCAAAAATGAAAATTCTATCAATAATTACTTGCGCTAATGTCATTCGACACCCCTAAGACCTCTGTTCATCTTTGGAACACAAATGAAGATTTTTTTGTTAAAATCCGATGGCTCAGATAGGCTTTCATTGACACCAATGTCATTTCCTCTCTCAAGACCCATAAAGGCACTAAAGACGTCGTTACGAAGCCCATATCACTACATTGGCTCTACAATAATTTTATGAAGCGATGAGTAGTTTTTTTTGCGCAAAAAAACAAAATTAAATAACGACTTAAATAGTGATGGTCCAATTTCAAAACAAATTATCAAGCGTTATGAATCGGTGTATTGACTCATGGTTAGGATTGTCATTGTCACGTGATTTCAGCAGTTTGGCAGTTCGACACGCAATCCGAATCATGAGTCAATACGCGGATTCATAACCGTTTGAAACTTTCTTTTGAAATCGGCTCATCACTATACGTTTTTTTTTCCCCCGCACAAAAACTGTTCTTGTCATTTCATAAAATAATATTTTTATGGACTTCTCAACTGCCATAGTCAAAAAGTCAAAAACAAAACAAGGTGTTCAACGCAGCTCCATTTCCGTTTAAAAAACATTTTGCAACGCTTTGTCGGGGCTGTGAATGCAGCCCTTTTTGTTTGTCTATTTTTCATTTAGAAGGGAACTTTAAAAGGGTGATGAATTGATAAATCAACTTTTGATATATAAAAGGTCATGGTAATATAAGAATATCCTCTAAGTTTCAGAGCTTAAAACTTCCTTGTTAGTCAAAGAAAAGCTTTTATAGACACCAGGCCCAACAAACGACAGTTTGGGGATCTATGACGTCAAAGGGAGGCAAGCACTGCCTCAGCAAAAGATCAACACCTACTTCATCACTGCTTGTTTAGCTCCACCCACCGATTTGCTCATGTAACATAGGGCTAGTGTTAAACAATTGAGCTAAAAAGCAATAAACATGCCGTTGAGGAATACAAAACATTGTGCAGTGACTGGGTTCAACAGTAATGCAACATGTAAGTAACTGTGTTCATGTCTGATCTGAAATGTGATGATTCATGTAGTCAGATGTTTGTGTGTCAGTAAATCAAACCAGCTTGCATCAACATCAACTTGCGTTGTCTCTCTTAGTAGGATGAAAAGAATCTGTTATTTAACAGTGATTAAATTCTATAAAGAAAGTGATCAAAGAAAGCTCCATTTGCAATCGTTTGAGCAGCGTGCGCTGCAGCTGTCAATCAAACAGGGAGAGTTTATGAGTGACTCCAGTTTTATTCAACGAATATCTTAACTATATCACATTTGCACTGTTAGTGAAGATGAAAGCATTCACTAGTATACAGAAACTGAGTTGCAATGACGAGATCACTGCTTTCATGCGCCCAGCATGTGTGTGATCTGCTACAATGATCATCATTGCAACCTTTCATGCTACGATCTAAATATAATGCCATAGTTCTAAATGTAATGCAACACTTTTAACGATTAGTTAACAATGAGAGTTAAACGAGGGAGTAATACTATTTGAAATGCAAAGAAGGTAGCCAATCACAGCAGTGGGCGTTTACACTGAAGTCTCAGAGCAGACACACCCCTTAAAACTGAGCGTTCAGAGCAGAAGGCTAAAATCAGAGTTGGAAAAATGCCATTTATTTATAAATTGTGACAATTTTTTATACAAACATTCTAAGAGTGTATCACCCCAGAAAACACACACATATATATATATATATATATATATATATATATATATATATATATATATATATATATATATATATATATAATAAAAAAACTGAGTTCATGACCCCTTTAACCAGAGAGACAAAAAAAAAGAGGAATTAGTGAGGAACGAGTGAGTTATTGAGTGTGTAACATTTAGTTTTTCCTAAATATTTGTATTTTATTTCTTTGATAATTATTTCTCAGTTGAGTTGATCTGTTTGGGTTGTTTAAAGGCGGGGTAAAATGCTGTTTCATGCATACTGAGCTTTTTACACTGTTAAAGACTTGGATTCCCATCCTATCATATCGTCGCGTGAGTAAACGACACGATCACGTGCTTCGTCATTCAAATGCACTAACGGTTACTCCATTGTTGTTCTGTGTATAACGTTACACTAGTCTGACGTGCAAAACCGTTTTGGTTGCTACTGCTAAGGTTTAGTCGCATACAATAGTCCATAAACCGAATCATGTCCTCATAAACTGCGAGTGACATGCGATTGACTGAAACCCCCCTTTAAATCCAACTACATGAAATTTCAAAAAGAGTGGATTACAAGTATTGACATACATATTATGTTGTTAATTGACAGTATTTGTGATTTACACACTCCAAACAAAATTGCGATTAAGAAACCCCTCAATGAACGCAAGATATCAATCAGTAAACAAAACTCTTGGTTTTCACCTACCTGCTGTGTTGTCTACCGCTCTCCAGTTGTTGCCCCTTTTCTTCTAATCAGTTTGCCCATATTGAACCATAAGTGTGACACATCAGACCCAGCATGTTACACTTGGAAAGATTTGTGTTAGTAGACAATTTTTTTGTTTGTGTCTAAAACCTTTTTTTAAAGTACATGCAAAAAATATTAATAGAGGTATAGTTGCACTTTAAATTTGACTTCAATGACGTTATAGGAGCTGCATTTTGCTTGTCACTTTCATATCACACTATTCACACCTCATGATTTGCTCAATGACACTTATTTGCACTTATTTTCACTCTTTTTGCAATGTGATTTTCTCTAATAAGTGAGTTTAATCTGGACGGAGTTTATGATCTATCATTTGGTAGCTTTTGAATGTGTGAGAGGTTAAGAATTTAACCTCTAAGAGACTTTCAAATATTTTAATTAATCATCAATACATGTTCCCATAGATACCGGGCTTGAATGATTACAGCTGGTTTTCAAAGTTGGTATTATCACATGACTTAATAACGTCTCTGGTTACGACTGTAACCATAGTTCCCTGAGAACAGGGAACGAGACACTGCGTCAGCTGATGCCACGGAGGGAACGCCTCCAGCATGACCGGTGTCTGAACTACTATCAAATCACGGCAATCCTATTGACCGGCGAAAGCCTTTGATGTCATCAAGGTGCGACCAGGAAGTATAAGGGAGCCTTGCAAACATGACACCAGCTTCTTCGTCTGAAGGGACTGTTTGGCAGGCAGGCACCGAGGCATGGCACCATGACGCAGCGTCTTGTTCCCTGTTCTCAGGGAACTAAGGTTACAGTCGTAACCAGAGACGTTACCTTTCGAAAGGGAACTCGCGCTGTGTCAGCTGACGCAACGGGGAACGATATACCCACGCCTCCATGCTGAGGGGAGTGCATGCCCCTTACTGGCAGTGACAACTGCCCGGACAAACGTTCGAATGAAAAGTCTGAACCACTCCTCTCGAGGGCGCCCCAGCCAGCCACTATTCGGGAAATCCTTCACTGAATGCCACCAGGGAAGCCTAACCTGGCATCACTTAATGGGACAACCCGGCTTGGCCAATAGAGTGCGGATCGGGCCGCATTTTTCTGTCCGAGCCCGACCCGCGTCCGACAGAGCAGTAACCGAACCCGACCCGAGCCCGACAGGCATTAAAATATTTATGTCCGAGCCCGACCCGAGCCCGACAGTTAAAATCTATTTTTTCCCCTCATATACTAATGACACGTAGGTTTGTTTGTGTGGAAAGCCCGCTTTTATTAAGCAACTTTTGGAAGGCATTCTGAAATGTTTACAGACGAGCGCATCAGCGCGCACACGGGGCATCAAACGTTACACAGAGCCCAATCAAATAGCCAACTGAAATTAAATGAACAAAGGTCTGCTAAAAATGGCCCAAGCTAACAGAACAAAACATTATCGTAACACAATTGAAATGCTTATTGAAATGAAAGTCATCTTACCAATTTTCTCAAACTGTATGGTTCCTAAACTGCAACATGGGATCTATTTACATAATCTATCCATCAAAGTTTAGGCTAATCGAGGTTTTATGCAGAAAAAGGATTGCATCAACTGTGGGTGCCTTCAAGGCTGTCCTGCTGCCAGCAGCACTGAAGTTGCGCTCACTGGAATGACAAGGATGCCGCGGGCAATATGCACGCACGTGTTGCGCGTTGTTGTCACGGCGACATAAACAAATTTCCGCGTGCAGGAAGACGGATGTTAGGGTAATATTTTACATTTATTTTAATCACAAAAACAAACCATTGCATCAAGTTAAACAGGCCCATTGGCTACTTGCATAATAAGCAGTTTTAAATTTAAAAGGTTCAATGCCTTAACGCGCTGACATGACCGAGCCCGACCCGAACCCGAACGTCATATCTAAATATCTGTCCGAACCCGGCCCGACCCGTCGGGTACCGTCGGAACCCGTCGGGCTCGGGTTTCCATCCTCTATTGGCCAACCCTGTCTGTTTAGAAACAGAGCCTCCGGACTTTTGCTTACTCATTAGCATCCAGACTGAGGGACTGCAAACTGGCAGTGTCCTCCTCAAACCGGAACTCGGAGACGGGAATCCTGGAGAGCATTACTCAGCATAGTGCTTTCTAACTCTCGCAAGCGAGGGGAGTTTCTTCTGCTCGATCCTAGGATCTACTGAACACATATATTACAGGGGTTCTCAGGAGACCGGATCAGGCTCAGGCGGCCGTAAGCTCGCAGACGACCCTCGCTGAGGGGAGCCCTTAAGCCTGCCTGGTAGGTAAACCATGCTGTAGGCTGGCAGGTCCCTGTCCTGAAGGGGCCGTGTAGCAGAAACGGCGTCTCGTCGTGCTAGAGCATGAGCCCGCCCTTGGGTACTGCCGGCTAAGGCCAAAACCTGACAGCGGGCAACCACTAGCTGTCAGCATAAAGCCAGTTATGTGTTCCCATCCAAGGGACTCGTTCCCCCAGGGAGGCCCGAAGAAGAACCTTTTCCTGGCACCGTTGAGGCAAGCTGTTACAGGCCACAGGGAGGTGGCTTAACTGGTCCCCTCAAGGAGGCCAATGAGGCCATCAACACCAGAAGCCACCCATGCTAGCTGCGCGAGTGTCCAAACAGTGGAGTTCGCCCTCAGGGAGGCCCCTACTACCTGGCAGTAGGGCTGGGATAAACGATTATTTTTTAAACGATTAATCTAGCGATTATTTTTTCGATGCATCGATTAATCTAACGATTCATTTTTCCTGGCCGATTCGGTTACGATTCGATTCGATTACCGATTATCTACCCATTAATTGCCTAATAGCAATTTATACATGTTGATTTAATTATCTGAATGAAAAAACGAATCCCTTAACATTGCAATATATGTTTATTGCTCTTAAAATTCCAAAGTAAGACTATACAAGAGCAATGCATTCAATAAAACCTTGAAAACAGCTACACACACACACACACACACACACACGATATATCATTTTGACACGAATACATATTATTAAATTACATTTTCATGTTTGAAAGTCTGTAGGTTTACATAAATGCAGATATAGGCCTAATTGTAATAATAAAAAAACGTCAATTATCGATTTTGAAATATTGCAACTGTCAATACAGAATGAAATATTATGTAGCCTATTTTGCCGTCAATACCATAGATATGTGGCTACTCCCGACGTTTTCTTTGCTGTATCAGTAGGCTATTTCTGTTTAACATTAGGGATAGGGCTTCCCTCCGCATCAATAGCAGCAGCAGCGCCGCGTCAGACACGCTTCTAGTGTGCAAAGGCAGAGAAAACGCCACGCAGCCCCGTGGCTGACACGCAACAGAAACGCCACGCGCATCCGCGGCATGACAGTGAAAAAAGATACATGTAGAGTGCATTATGGGCGCCAATATTCCGTTTAAAACCGGAATAGTCCTGGGATGAAACTGCTCACTTAGAGGATGGATACCCTCGGTCACATCAGGGCGATTAGACATTGAACATTTTAAATTTAAAACAGCTTATTATGTAGGTAACGGAGCCAATGTGTCCGATGCTTTCACTTGATGCACACGTTTGTTTTTGTGATTAAAATACATCAAATATTACCAAAACATCTGTCTTCCTGTGTGCAGAAATTTGTTTATGTAGCCGTGACAACAAAACGCGTGCGCGCATGCCTGTGATGCTCCGTGCGCACCGCGCGCCAACCCCATAGACTGTGGCCAACCCGCAAGCCTTGCACTTCTTAAAGTCTGAGGAGCCACTCGTGTTGCTACCATAGATATACATAATAAATAATATACTTATTATGTACATCTATGGTTGCTACTACTCTCCGGCGCCGCCATCTTTATTTTGAGTCTGACGAATCGACGCGCATATTTTGCGTCGACGTATTTTTTGCGTCCTGGCAGCAAGGCCTGCTAACGGCTAGCTTGTTACTGAGACTGGATCCGGGAATCCCTTCTCAGGGAAGCCCAGAGGTGCCTACCACCTAACAGCACGTTACACCGGCTAACCGAGCGACCGAGCTCGGGGGCTCACCCTCAGGAAGGCCTGGAGAGGCCTGCTACCTTCTAGCCAGACGTGCAAACTGTAAGAAGTTACTGTGTTCCCGGAGCTCGCCTCCAAGGAGACCTGTTTGAGGCCTCACGCACCGTAGAGAGTCTTTAGGGCGGCCTGGAGAGGCCTATTGCCGAAAGGCAGCTCCCTGTTAGAGGCCCGGTGACAGATGGTGCTTATCCAATGGCAAATCCCACTGGGAAGCCCTGGAGGGCTTGCTACCTGCCAGCTACTAGTAGCCAGCACTGGGGCCAGGGAATGACCTCAGGGTCGAGCACACCCCCTCGGAGGAGGCCAAAAGAGGCCTGATCACCTCCGGCAGACCCTTAGGAAGGCCCAGAAAGGCCATCCACCTGACCGCAGTCGACACAAACTATCGGGTAGCTGGAGACTGGCGTGCGGGTCCTCAGACAGCACCGCACACGCTTTCGTGATGCCGGCCCTTGGGCCCTGCTATCGCTGGTGTGGCGCATGTCCGCCGCCCTGCATCAGGGTTTTAATTTATTTTTTATTTTATTTTTGCCCTGATTGAGATCTCTCAGCAGACCCTCCCAGTATACTTGTAACACCGACATTGTGTATAAAGTAGCTCCAGGGTGACCCGCTGCCGTGTATGCCCTGCCATCTAATGAAAACTTATCGTTGAAAAAGCTCAGATGCAGGTTGGAGCTCTCAGTGTTCCAGCCTACCCGGACCGGAGATTACTCTTAATGACAACCTGTGGCGAGAACACCTACCCAAATCCACTCATCCTCCAAACATCAGCATTCATATCCGCTGATGTCAGCACATACTGGATATAGGTTCTTCCATGCCCTGCCGATCTCAGTAAGGAGATCAGAAAGGAATGGAAAGCTCAACTGAGCCGATGATTTTATGGCCGGGGAGAAATCGATCGTAAGTCTAATACGAGCGATCTCTCCTCTAACGCGCCCACATGGCAGCCGCAGCCTGCTTGCAGCGCGTTCCATAACATTCATCGGCTCTGCATAAACGTTCAGGATGGCTGCAAACTAGTTTTTCTCCCCAGCCATTCCTAAGAGCACTTCTGATAGATCTCGTCAGCCGCCAGATCGCCAGAGGGATCCGCCCTCTTGTGACGATCGACGAGCCCCATCCGAGGCAACCATGACGTGTGTCCGTGCTCAACCTCGGCGTGAGTGGGACCATGTCACTAGTCTCAGATGCAACAATCCTTTTCCTTTAGGAAGAGAGTCAGACGAGAGCGGAGCCATCACATAAAGCCCTGCATTTATGCCCGAGCCCGACGGGCCCCGACTTTTTCACGTCATACCTAAAACGCGGGCCGGACTTCGGGCCTTTTTTAGGTATCTCCTTCGTTTTATATTTATTTTATTATTTAAAAGGAACAATGAGATGTTCTGCTGGTGGAAACAACACGAGACCATAATAGCTAACGCGACTGTCAAGATATGGCTCGCAGAGTGTTCAGAGCATAGGTTCAGAGTCCGCGCCAGCAGCAGCAGCGCGCGTTTCTTGTGAGCGTGGCGTGTCTGCTGCTATTAATGTACAGGGAAGCCCTTTACTTCATGTTAAATATAAATATATTGCCTATTGATACAGCAAAGACAACGTCGGCAGTAGCCAGCCCATACCATATCCATGGTATTGACGGCAAAAGGCTACAGAATATTTCGTTCTATACAGGTTTAATATTTCAAAATCAATAATTATTTTGTTTTTTATTATTACAATTAGGCATATATCTGCATTTATGTTAACAGACTTTCAAACATGAAAATGTCATTTTTATTAATATGTACTCGTGTCAAAATGGCATATAAACATATTTTCCTATTATATTTCGCCTGGAAACGCTTCCAACACGCTCGCGTGTCGCGTGAAAATAGGCGTATCTTCTATTTGAAGCATGCATGCGTTTTCAGCGCGGCTCGGACCGACGTAGGCAGTGTGCAAGCTCTAACCGGTTAACATGGGAGCCAAAATAAAAACGGACACGCCACGCAGCCGCTCACGACACGCTTGCAGTGTGTCCCCGGCGTTATGGCCTTTTTTCACAACTGGTTCCTTCATTCGTTTTTTCTCTGAACAGGTATTTATCTGATTGCAAAATGACTAAATTATCTCACCAGTGCGCTTAGGTCGCGTTCTCTCTTATGTGGTCTTTGAATTTGAAATGAGCTGCTGAATAAAATGCATCTAATCTTATGCTTTTGTTGCTGTGAACTCCGTTAAATGAGAATATACCACGGGAATTGAAGATCGGATTTATATTCATTTTGCGTAGGTTTAAGGTAGGCTATAAGACAACCTGCATGTTCTTTTTTTAAATTATTTGTTTAGCTCCGTTTGCGAGAGCCGCGAGCAGAATCAGCCTTTCAGCCTGTCAAAAATGCCTTTCACTGTGGTGGTAATAGTAGGCGAAATTAACTAACATTGTGATGCTTGAAGTGTTTTATGGATTTTATTATAGGCAAGACAAGTCAAGAGTTGTTTTGAGAGACTATATTGATTAAATATGCGGTTAACTCGCTGTCGGCCGCTGGCCGCTTGGTCGTCACTTAAAAAAAATAAAACTTTAATTTAACAAACAATGCTCTAAAAAATGCTCTAAACATTTTTCTAAATTAACTTAATAAAGAAACGAAACGAAATATATCTACTTTGACATTAAAAACAAAACAGAACTATTTTAATGGCTGCAACAATGTAAAAAAAAAAAAAAAAACACGGGCTCCAGTCGGACTCGGGCCGAGAATTTTGATAAGCTGTCGGACACGGGCCGGGCTAGGGCCTCAGCGTCTCGGGCCTGGGCCGGGCTAGGGCCTAGATTTGAGGCCCGTGCAGGGCTCTACGATCACATACTGTGTTTAACAAATGCTCCCGTTGCACACAAACAAAATCAACTCCATAAGAGCTTGCCTGTGCACGCTCTTAATCCCAGGCAGAAATAAATGAATTTGGATTACCTTTTGACTTGAAGCATTCAGACAAAACAGTCCCTGAAGACGAAAAAGCTGGTGTCATGTTTGCAAGGCGCCCTTATATACTTCCTGGTCACACCTTGATGACATCATGTCATCAGCTGTCACCAGCTGTCGCCGGTCAATAGGATTGCCGTGATTTGATAGTAGTTCAGACACCGGTCACGCTGGAGGCGTTCCCCCCGTAGCGTCAGCTGACGCAGCGCGAGCTCCCTTTCGAAAGGGAACTTAACAAATATATTGCCGTTCTATTACAATTGGCAACACAAAACGAGACGTGCTAATAAATAAACTGCAAATAATGACATTTGATTGCTGTTCTATTATATAGCACCATACAACCAGACCTCTTAAACAGTGTATCACTTTCTGTTAAGACAACTTTAGGGAAACCAGGGCATCCGCTAGAGGCAATTGTTCAGTTAAATTTAAGAAAACTGCATTTGGACAATCGGCCTTCTCAAATAGAGCAGCAGAAAGTAGGAATTCATTGCGTGTGGATATTAGAGAGTATACATCATTTAGTACTTTTAAAACAGAACTCAAATTATGGTTAAGAACATTTTTTATATATATATTTTTTAATATCATTAACTTCTAAGTGATTCAATATTTCTGATATTATATGACATTGTTATTTGTTTATTTTATTATTGTTATTTTTTTCCCTTTCTCTTGAATTGTAATTGAATGCTGTAATTGTATTTAACATCATCCTGCCCAGGGACAGCAGATGCAAATTAGCTATTTTAGCTAACTCTGGCACAACATTTTTGTTGTGTATGGTCCCTGTTAGATAAATAAATAAACTAAAAACTAAACTAAAAAAGAACAAAATAACTTGCAAAAGAAAAATTAGATTCATATTTAAGTTTTTGTATCCAGAACATTTCTGCATTTACTGGAATAAGAGAAAGAAAATGTAAATTTTGTAAAACGGCTACAATAATGTTAGCGAATCAACTATATCTCATTATTAGTGTTGTAGTCAAGACCACCTAATCCGAGTTCAAGACCAACCCGCACTCCTTACTTTCATAAAGATTCACATTACCAGTCATGTATAAATTTGTGATAACCGCTCTCTTGATCTTGTGCTATTGCTTAATTATATAACGTTATAATATAAAAATCCAGATCTCATAAAAGTACTATTTTGCAACATCTTGAATTTTGTGAGTATTTTGACACAATCCTTCATTGATTTCTAAACCGGCACAATAAATTCATCATAGTAGAATTAAGTTATTGATTGGATCTGAAGCAATCTAGCGTAAGCGTCAGTTCTGGCAGGCTAGGTAATCAAGACGCTGCTAACGCTATTTGGTCTCATCAGCTGTTTCTGCTCAGCTGAGTTGCATCAGCTGATTTGCATCAGTGCATCAGCTGTTCAAACTCCCCTCGCTGCTAATGGCCATGATATAAACAGCGCGCATCTTCAAACAGATTCAGTTCGCTCCAAAATGCTGTTGCTAGCTCTTTGCTGCCCACCACCTCACCAGCTCCTCAATGTCGTGTATAACGTGGCATTTTACTTTGTCATTGTTGCTGCTCTGTTCATAGGGGGAATAGTTCAGCTCTCACAGCCCTAAACTGTGAGAACGTTCCCTAATGCTGCTGCTGTCCTCTGACTCTCTGCTATTTCATGGTGCTCATGAAAGGTCAGGGGACTCCCTGAAAAGAGCCATACCGCCAAAACATTCAATTCAGAAATATCAACTTGAACTGCAATTTATTCAAAAATTCCTAAATCATATCTATTTTGTTCTTGACTTAATAGACCTGACAGAAATAAGTTTTAAGGTGCTTTCACATCTGCCTCATTTAGTTCGGTTGAATCGTACTAGAGTTCATCTTCCTCTTTGGTGCGGTTCGTTTGATCAGGTGTGAAAGCAGCAATCGCACTCGGGTGCGCACCAAAAGCTGACCCAAAAAACTCTGGAGCGGTTCGTTTGTGGTGAGAACGTGATCTAACCTCGAACAGAAACAACTGCAAAATACTGATCATTTTTTGACTAAACCAGCTGCGCTGACATTATGTGCCATTATGTGCCATTATGTGCTGACATTACATGATAGATAGTTGGCAATATTTTCAGAAAATTATCTTGTCGGAGTTAAGAATAATTAATGCACGCCTCCGCTTGAAGTGACGAGCGATGCGAGTTCGCCGTTTGCAGTGCATTAGAACGTCACATCTGTGCTTCATTATAGAAATGTATTGTTTGCATACTGTGGTAAATACACACATTATTAGATTATGGCCTGGGACAAAAACAGCCTCCGCAGTCGTCTCTCCATAGTTGTGTAGTTTGCTGGCGTTCCCTCTTCTGTTGGAACTTTCCCACACTTAAATTCTGACCAATCAAAAAGCAGTTTAAGAAATATGCCATGGCCAATGAGTGATGTGGATATTGTCATGTGCCTGCATTTTGGTTAGTTTCAATTGGTTCGGACCAAAGCAATCAGTGTGGCGTGAAAAGGAACCAAAAAAGCTCATAAAATGCAACAATGTATAATGGTTTGCCCTTGTTTCGGACCAAATGAACCAAACTAGAGATGTGAAAGCAACCTTACATGTTATTTATTAACATCACATTATTGATGTTAAAGGGTTACTTCAGCGATTAGCATATGGCTTTGTATCAGTAGAAACCCTGGAGAATATTCAAATTATTGTGCTTTCCCCCCTCATATCTCCCTGAGACAAGAGATTTATGCATTTTATTTCTGGAAAAATTCCTCCTATGATGCAAAATGACGATTTTTGCATCATAGGAGGAATGTTTGCCCAGAAGCTAAAGACTACAGCCAGCAGAGGGAGCCATTTCCGCATGTTTTGAATCTGCGCATGGGGGATGGGAGATTACACTCAGCTGGCAGGGAGAGCTCAGCTTGCAGACAGGATCATTTAAACGGAGCTATGGTGAGCAATGTAAGTCTTTTAACTTCTCAAATTCATTTCTATGAAAGTTAAGCTTGCAAAGGCATGAACTGAAACGCGTGCCAGACTGAACTCCTGTGTGAATGTATGCCACGAATGTAGTCGCGATTACCTCAGCTCTCATCACTCGTGCAGTTAGTGCTCAGGGCTGTGACACTCGCGCGGTGACTCACTCATTATATTGAAAAGACACGTTCAGTTTTTAATTGTAGTGTCTTCTCTAACTCAGTCACAGTAATGAAGTTGGTGGTGTTGGGAATGGCCTCACAGGGCAGCGAAGCATTCTGGGAATTGTAGTCTTTCATCCCCATGGGACAAAAATACATTTTCTGTCTTTTCTCAGTCTAGAAGACACCAAATTCAAAAATAATTTCACATTTCTACTGCATTGATGACCCAGTTTAAATACAGATTCATCTTCCCAGCGCTGAAGTACCCCTTTAATGAATAAATCAGACAATACACTGACAATTTAGTAATATGCCAGCAGTTGTGGTCTTAACTAATTCCTGAGTCCTCCATGTCTGAGACAGAGACAAGACAGAGTTTAAATGGGGTCAAGACCGAGACAAGAGCTTAAAAAAAATGGTCTTAAAACCGGTCTCAAGACCAAGACCAAGACCAGTCTCGAGTACAACAAAACGCTACTCATTATACACAATCTCTACAGGGATGTGAGGACATTCCTTATTCATTACTACTCTAAAAACAGTGTAAGTTACCTGGACATGTGATTAAGCGCTGACCAGCCCCCTGCCGTCAGTATGAAGCTCTTTAATCCTGTGCTGATGTGTATTGATGAGCGAATAGTCTAAGCTTGGGTGATGAAGTGTGTGCAGTTTAGTACGTGTGCGCTGTTAACTGTGCGTGTGTGTGTTTAAACTCCCCATTTCTGATACACTCATTACAGGCAGGTATTGATTACTGAGTAAAGTGTCCTTGCCAAGGTGACGGCTGCATGTGTATGTTTATGCATTATGCCACAGAATGAAAACGTAGCACTTATATTTATTGTGTACATACCTATTCAGACTCGTATGCGAGTCAATAAATGCATGCAAGCATGCATAGTCGGTAGATTTACTTGTTTGTGTGTGTGTGTGTGTGTGTGTGTAAGCCTCTGGTAATTGCGATGGAGATGTGCTAGCAGTATACTGTTGGCGGAATGATTGGCTTGCTCTTTCTCCATAGTGAGTCGATAATGAGATGGCCCAGGTGATGCGGCTGCAGTCAATAATTCATGAGTCAACATTGCTACACAGTACCGTTTCCCCATTCTGCAAAACATAACTAGACAAAAAACAGGCGAAAGGAATGTGTATTCCCCCTCTCCCTTTCACTTTTAGCAGGGCTTGTGAGAGAATGGAAAAACGCAGGTAGATGTGGCTGGATGTTTGCTCTCATTTTAGCTGTAGCTCGGGCGGATGTAACGACGGATCATGGTAATCTAGGTTGGCTTCTGTGACGTCTCGTCCTTTTTCAATGGCTGTAAATCAAACACAGCCCTGCATTTTCACACCCTCAGTGGTGAGAATGGAATCCCTGTAGGCTATTACAATATGCTAACAAAAGGTGTGAAGCTCTGCTGCTGTCCGTTTCATATTTCAACATATCAAAAATGATTGTACGGACTATCCTACAGACAGTATAGCTGAATGTTCTTATGGAAGATGAAAATGTAGTCAAGTTGGAATAATGGTACATGTGGTCTTCACAATTGAGCTTCAATGCTATGTGGGCAATATGAATCTGGCGAATTAAATTACACTAGCCAGGTTTTCTCTAGTGAATAAAGAGCGGTACTTGTTAAAGCAACCATGCCCTGGCATCCACCCATCACAACCTAGCATAACAACATGCTAAAATCAACTCTAAACATCTTCATAGTAATGCCCTGTAAACCATCCACAATACCTTATAAACTGGACAGCTTTGTGCTAAGATCACCCAAACACCATCCATCCAAGCAAGTGCATACCAGCAGGTTAAAATATTTTACAACTGCGTGACACCCTGGAAACCAGTCACAACACCCTTGTAACGACACAGGAACAGGTAAAAACATTTTTTGTGTTGACAATTTGAATATTTTAGCAACTGCATAGTAACACCCTGACAACCACACATGATACTTTTTTAATGTGCTAAAACACTGTGATCTCCCTAGTAACACACTGGCAACCACCCTTAACACACTAGCAAGAGAGTAAACAGGTTAAAAATTATTCTGAACGTCTTTAGCAACTGGAAAGCAATGCCCTGGCAAACACCAACAACATCACTGCAACAGGTGAAACATCATTCTTGATGTCGCAGCAACTGCATAGCAAAGGCATGGCAATGCCCTGGCAGCCCTATTGAGATAAAAAAAACTGCAACAAGTAAAAATCATTAAAAATTTCTTAGCAACTGCATAGCAATGTCCTGGCAACCACACAGCACCCTATTAATGGGCTAAAAACCACTATAGATCCTTTAGCGACACCCTGGAATCCACTCACAACACTCATCCTGGCCAAATTTTTTAAATAAAGGACACTAAGGGTGCTTTCACACTTGGTTCGTTTGCCTGGACCGAACTCCAGTTCAATTGCTCCTCCCTCCCCCTGCCCCTGCTAGACTGTGTTCATATTATATTATTTGGGTCCAAACCAAGCGGCAACCTTCCGCGATCTCTCTTGAAGCCAATACGGAAGTAATGTAAACTGCAATTCCTAAACTGGCCACTAGGGACAGGCTCAAAGCCATTTATCCTCTGTCTGTTACTCATTCTGTCACATAAGCTCCACCCACATCCCACACTTTTCCCCATTTTTTGTTATCCGGGAGTTAAACGCAAAGACACGCTAGCAAGATGGCAACGGCTAGCTCACCCCTATTTTACGATTCAGTGTGGCTTATAGTAATGCTATGGGTGACGTCACGGACACTACATCCATATTTTTTTAGTCTATGGTCCGAACCGGGGTTTGTTTGCGTCTGCTTAGTAGTGTTGTCAAAAATATCGATATTTCGATATATATCGATACTGGAATATCTGAAACGATACGATTCTCAGTTTTTACAGTATCGATATCAGCTGCGCTCTCCTCTCTGACCGTCAGCGAGTTGACACACACCGGCATATTCTCCCTCAGCCCGGTTAACCTCTGAGCACGGCGAAGCGGGCGAACGCGCGTTCTGCTGGACTTTTTCCTCATGACAGTGTGTTAGTGTTAGTGAGTGATCGGTCTGAATTTCGCGCGGGATTGCACATAAATTAATTCTACTAATCCCCGCAGATTTCGTGCTCCACATCTGAAGCGCACACACACATAGCCTACCGTAATAAAGCCGCCTCTGACATGATACAAGTGCAAACATTTGCTTCCTTTTCCAGCTTATTATTGGTCAAATACACTCAAAGAATTATCAGTGCACATCTGGAAGAGTATTAATGTAAGCACAGTCGCAAACAGTTCAGGAAGAACGAGTAACAGGAACAGTGTTCAGGATCCATGCGTCTGTTAGTCTTAAAGGGACCGCAGTCATTTGCTATTCAAACTACAAAAAGACACGATCAACTGCTCTTGACTGATCAACTTGTGTAACTTTAATAGTTTCATCTGTACGCTATTGAATTTTTTACAAAGAACATTATTCAATGTTGTTTTAAATGTAATTACTATGCATTTTTTTAATTCAGTTTCTTATCTGAATGTTAGACCTACCTGAAAAAATAAAGCAGTCTGTTTAATTTGTATCTTCTATTCTATTGTATTTATTTGTGCTATTGTTTGTAATCTGTTTATTTGTTCTTATTTTATTACTGTTTACTCGTCTTTTTAAATTCAATATACCTTTTGAAATCAAGCTTTCTTGTGCTGTGTGTAAGCTATTGCAACACAATTACACCATTGTAAAAAATACATTGAGATAGCAAAAATTTGTGAGATAATTTTAATAGTAATTGATCAATTGATCAATAATTGTTCAAATCAAAACGATGCCCAACCACATGAGGAACATGCTGGCCACATGAATTTTTAGTAATAAATAACAATGAATAATAACAAGTTCTGTTGTCATATTAAGCATCTTATCTTATTTTATTTTTTTTTACTGTGGTATCGATTTAGTATCGATATATCGATTTTTTTTAGTCTGATATCGTATCGAAGTCATAATTTTGGTATCGTGACAACACTACTGCTTAGTAACGACAGCGAGCATGAAGGTGGCAAAATGCATAGCGTTGCTCTCGTCACTTTTATATTTTTTTAAATATTTTTTCATATTTTTGAACCGTTGGTTTTGTTAACAAAGCTTTAGTACGTAATGGCAGTTGCGTCTATCTGCCGCGAATGCACTGCAAATGCCCTAAATAATGCTAAAGACGAGCAGAAATGAGATCTACAGCTTTCTGCTTGCAGTATGTCTGTGACACCCGTCAGGTAAATGAGTGAAGCACACACAAAACACATTTTTCTTCCGCCATTTAGTATGATTGCGTTTACATCAGCAACGAACCGTACCAGGGTTCACATGTACCGAAACCCAGACCAACTTTTTAAGGCGACTCAGGTACGGTTAGCAGGTGCGCACCCAGGTTCGGAAGACCGCCTTCACATCATCCAAACTAACCGAACTCTGACTTCAATCGAACCCGGGTGCGCACCAAAAGTACTCTTCAGAAAATGTAAAAACCTAGTTTCTAGTGGCCAATAACTACAAAGAGAAAAGGATTATGAAACCTTCTAGAGCTGTAGTACATCTGCACTGCAGTCAGTCAGTGCCAGCATCATTCTAAGACTAACTCAGAGACAAAACATTCCTTGCGGCAAAAAACCTGGATAAATTAACAACTGCATTCAGACAGAAGGTGATGTCTGCAACAAACATGGGCCAAGACAACAGGACCTCAGTGCTGCCCTGCACAAACTCGTGTATTGACAGACTCTGTGTTATACACACAAGAGTTTCAGTGTGTTGATATATTGCACTCTTATTTCCAGCAGACATACTTGAGGCTCTCTCTCTTTCCTCAGTTTTATCCAATCAGGAGCTCTGAGGGACAATTAGGTCTCCAACAGCTCGGTTTCTCTTCTGGTGTAAGGTGCAATCTTCCCCCAGGGCTCTCACCTGCCATATCCATCACACACACACTAACACACCTACAGTGCACACCATTTTAAGCACAACATCTTCCTTCCACACACACTTTAAATAAGCATCCTACGTCCAACGATTTTTTAATAATTACTATGTATAAACAAATAGAATATTAGTTGCGTGATGCCACATTCATTAAATGTTTATACGATTTAAAGTAATCTCACACGCTCTTCATAACTTCTCAGGTTGTTTCTATGTCCCTGCTTGCAAGTCCCGTCATGAAAAAATACATCACAGATGAGACGGCATGACAATGAGAGATATAAAAGGATCACAGGGAAGTGAAGGGTGAGCAGGGAAAGCAGAAATGATAGAAAAAGCGAGACATGACTGAAAAACAAAACATACACAAATCAGTCTTGCGTTCATGCTTTCTCATGCCCCCCCAAAAACTGAATTTTATTTACTAGTCTTCAGCCAAGCAGAACAGATGTGGACACAGTGTTTGTACAGCATCTATGACACTTCATAAACAACCACCCAAATTCAAGAATGTTAAACACAAATAAGGAAAATATGGACACTTTCACCTTTGAAAAATAATACAAATTCTGAATATGTTATTGCAAACAAAAAAAATGCCTCAGAACACATCTTCCCGTCTTAAGAATGACTTCAGTGCCATTCTTTGTTCTTTTTTCAAAGAAAAGCTCAACTACAAGACTTCCAGAGTCGCGGCCAAAGCCGATTCGAAAGACCGCTGTTCGCCAGCTTCTTTGTTAGCATGTGAAACCTATGCAACTCTGCCGTCATTGTGTTAAGCCCGCCCCCTGACTCTA
Source organism: Pseudorasbora parva (assembly GCF_024679245.1). NCBI lineage: Eukaryota > Metazoa > Chordata > Actinopteri > Cypriniformes > Gobionidae > Pseudorasbora > Pseudorasbora parva. Next base: position 31,255,462 of record NC_090187.1, on the reverse strand, counting down.
TACACAATGTGATTGGCCTGATCAGAGATTGTTTTTTCTAGCTCACAAGTCTATGGACAGTTATTAGATGATACTTGCTGCAAATTAGATTTGCTGCCCCTAGGGTGTGTCTAGATTTCTAGGCAAACAAATTTGTGGCTTAAAGCTGCACTATGTAATCTTTCCGTCTTCTAGAAGGCCCCTCTTGAAAACAAAGGCGTCAGTTTGATGACGGCAAATTTGAGCACAGAATCTTGGGACATGTGGTCTTCACCTTACAGCCAGTGGAAAACAAGACTCGGGCAGAAATTGTGTTCATGGATGCGGTTATTAACGTTACTGTAGTATGAAGCAGAGCAGGAGAGAGTGTTGTGGGAGCTGAGCAAGGACACTGGAGCGATTTGTAACACATTTTGCGAGCAACTTTTGGGAATTTTATTATGATGGGACACAGCCCCGGGCACCATTTACGCTTTTCTGGTCATGAGTATGAGGTAACGCAGCTCTGTTTATCATAAGAGATACATTAAAGTGTGTTTAAAATTATATGATGTTATGACTCTGTGCGTTCTTCTCTGTGTCGAAATAATGTCCATTAATGTACAGCTAAAAAATCATGTAGTTAGCTAAAATAATGTATTCATTTAGGCAAGGGATCATTAACTGCTATAAATATCTCATTAAATCAGTTAAGATTACATCATGATTACAATATATAGAAAATTTGGCAGTTGTGTATGTTGATTCAGAGTTGGCATCGTCTGAAGTCCTTGCAGGGGTTGGCGTCTTCTCTTCGCAGGTGTTTGGTCATCTGAACTCTTCGTAAGAGGCTGGATTCAAACTGAGGCTGGCACAATCTCTAGTTACCTAAGGATGGCCATCCCGAGATAAAACCGAGATAAATAATTAGCAAAGCTGCTCAATAATATTTCAAGCAAAAGATAATCATGTGCAGTCCTCTGGTATAACTGGAGTACAAGGTTATGAGATGCATTATGTGAATGCTTGGCTGAAGAGATGTCTTTAATCTAGATTTAAACTTGAGTAAGTTTGAGCACGAACATAACACAGGAAAGCTATTCCAGAGTTTAGGAGTCAAATGTGAAAACGCTCTCCGTCGTTTAGTTGGCTTAGATATCTTGGGTACCAAAAGTCGAGAGTCTTATGTCCTTAAAGAGCATGATAGATTGTAGGGCGATAGAAGGTTGGTTAATTACAGAGGAGCTGAACTATTTAGGGCCTTATCAGTAGCAATGCATTGCAATTGGTAAAGAAATTAAATGGGTAACCAGAGACAAGATGATAAAATTGTTATTACATGAAAAAACAAACACTGGACCCGATGACTTTTATTGTGTGGACCAACAAATCTGCTAATTTTTAGGTGAACTGCCCCCCAAGACAATCTGCTTTTCCAATTTTGAATATTTTGTGACGTTGGTTGTTGAAATGTAATAGTGAAGTCTGGAGGTGAACGACTGACATTGAGAGGGTTTTTCCTCTCTGCTCAATCTGCCATTTCAAAAGCTCTCAGAGGATTTAGAAGTCATCGAAATTTGTGGAGACAAATCCCTCATGTCACCTGTGAGAGAAGGACAGGAGATGAAAGCTGCTTCTACCCTACAACTAAATGTAGTAAATCTTGAATAAATGGAGAGCATGAGGGCTACCAACCTACCTGATTGAGACCGTCTTTGCCTTCCCTCGTCAGTTTTAGACATATTAGAATGTGATGAATACAATATGATGTTTAAACAGGTCAAATGTTCACTGTTTCAATGATAATCAAGATCATTATAAACATCTGAGTGTAATACAAACCAGTCAGATTACCTACAGGTGCCACCATATGAACATTCTCTCCTTAAGGCATCATGAAACTATATATGAATGGGGTAATGTTCTGCACATAGCTACCCCTTGTAGAATATGATCTACAGTATATGTGCTATATACACTATATACACTAATCAGGCATAACATTATGATAGGTGACGTATAACACGTATTTGTGACGTATAACACGTGATGTATTTTTATCTCTTCATCACGGTACCTGTTGGTGGATTGATATATATGGCAGCAATTGAAAATTTTGTCCTCAAAGTTGATGTGTTAGAAGCAGGAAAAATGCGTAAGGCAAGCGTAAGGATTTGAGCGAGTTCACAAATTGTCATGGCTAGACGAGTGGGTCAGAGCATCTCCAAAACTGCAGCTCTTGTGGGGTGTTCCCGGTCTGCAGTGGTCAGTATCTATCAAAAGTGGTCCAAGGAAGGAACAGGTTAACCGGCGGTAGGGTCATGGGCGGCCATTGCTCATTGATGCATGTGGGGAGGGAAGGCTGGCCTGTGTGGTCAAACAGACTCAATAAGTTAATGCTGGTTCTGATAGAAAAGTATCAGAATACACAGTGCGTTGCAGTTTTTTGCATATGGGGCTGCATAGCCTCAGACCAGTCACGGTGCCCATTCTGGCCCCTGTCCACTGCTGAAAGCACCAGCAGTGGACACGTAAACATCAGAACAGGACCACTGAACAATGGAAAAAGGTGGCCTGGTCTGATGAATCACATTTTCTTTTACATTACGTGGATGGCCGGGTGCGTGTGCGTCGCTTACCTGGGGAACACATGGCACCAGCATGCACTATGGGAAGAATGCAAACCTTTGAAGAATGCAGATTAATGCAGCCTACCTAAAAATGTTTCAGGAATAGTTTGAGGAGAAAAACAACAAGTTTGTGATGTTGACTTGGCCTCAATTTCCTTAGATCTCAATCCAATCGAGCATCTGTGGGATGTGCTGAACAAACTAGACCTATCCATGGAGGCCCCACCCTGCAACTTACAGGACATAAAAGATTTTCTGCTAACATCTTTAGGAGTGTTGTGGAGTCCATGCCTCAGCTGGTCAGGGCTGTTTTTACAAAAGAGGGACCGACACAATATTAGGAATATAATAATGTTAAGCCTGATCATACTTAGTAGGAGAATACCCTCCTACTTCCCCAGCTCCTCTTGTCAGTCAGGATTTGGCATTCTGAGTCCCCCTGAATCAGACTAGATTCATGAATTAGGTTGTACATTTTATTATTGACATTAATGCTATCTGCAATACATTGGTTCGTTTCTGTTCTGTTTACTCGAGTTTATCACTGCTCTCCCTGCTCTTATCCATGCTTGGCTGCATGGATGAATGCGCAGGGCAGAACCATACAGCCAATCTGATCTCTATGCTAATTGTCTATCATCATTGACTTGGTTCTGACAGATCCAAGCAGTAATTAGGAATTTATTGAGGAAAAACTCCTAGTTGTAAATATGTATTCCCTAATCTAAAGTGTTATACAATTTATGAGCAGAACTGTAGGTCATGGATATTTTTGCCCTATTTTTGTATTAGAGGAAGCATATTAAAATACATATGCTCTCAAAACTTGCCATGGACTAAAATACACAAATATTCATTATTGATTATATTACATCTTTAATGTTCCCCCCCCCCCCCCCCCACTCAGATCAAGCTAATCTAATCTTAGAAACACCAATCATATCTTCAGTGACTTCATCGAGGCCATGAACACCTGTGCACTCTTATCGAACCAAACACATGTTCCAATTACATGTCATTACCCAGATCCGAATGGCCAAGCATGCTCATTTATTGATTTCAACCCATTCAGCGAGGTCTCGCACGTTTGTGCTTTCTCAAAGAGTAATTGTTATGACAAAAAGGCGATGACTTTATATAACAAACTTCTTCCAGGACTGTGGCTCCAGTATTTATATAGTGATAAAGAATTGATGTGGGACAAAAACAGAGTATGAAATCAAAATTAGATTAATTCAGTTGAGTTAGGAGGAGAGGGCTGATTACATTGCTTGCTCACCATTATTCTTTTTTATTGTAGTAACAACGGTATAAAAAAAAAAAAAAAGTACTATCAAGACCTGTTATTCAGGCCTTAAATTGGGCAATTCAGATAAAAGTATTGCTGCAAAATGTCCCTGTTCTTTCAGGGTTCTTTCAAGTAACTTTCAGAGTTTCACATGTTTATTTTCAGACTATCATTCCTGATGGTGTTGGTTTGTTAGACTGTACTCTGGCATCTCCTGGGAAATGTTAATGGTGGTTTATGAGCTAATTATTTTAGGTAATCAAATTGGCAAGAAATTATCAGATGATATTTGTTCTAAGTGATGATGACTCGAGACGGCCAAAGTAGATTTTTATTTTCTGCTTTCAAAATTTATGCAAAAGCTAGTTAAATGCGTGAGCTAGTTCATTAAAGCACAATTAATATGCAAGTGTACCATGACCTTCAAACCAAGACATTTCCATTTTACACTGGACAAGTATGACAAGTATTTATTTTCAGACCCTTGTAACAATATTGCTTAGATGAGCTTAATCGAATATGGCTGCATGAAAAGAAGGTACAAACGGATGCCTGGATTTATGATATAAATATGCAGTAAAAATAAATCTAATATTTACATATGCAGATGGTGCCATTTAAATGATACAACTGTACTTTTTATGGATTACCCAAAATATTATTTATAATTGTATCTACGATATATAAATAAAATTGTATAATTACTTATAATTATTATAAAATTAAAACAAAAATAATTTACAGCATAAAATGATGTACAGTTCTGCTTATAAGTTTACATACCTCTTGCAGAATATGCATTAAGCAACTTTCAGGATCTTTAAGCAAATATAAGAAAAATGTATGAATCCCTCAATTGTTGGATTGAAAAAGATGGATCGCAACATCATAGTCATCTGTAATGTAAAACAGCTTATTCTGGACAGTCTCTCTGTTTTTAATGTTACTACTATCTTGCATATTGTGCTATTTTATTATGTTATTTGTATCTTGCATACTATTCTGCTAGGGGTATGTAAACTTATGAGTAGAACTGTATAATAATAATATGTAAGAATGGACAAGGCTCTTTAACTTTGTAAGACTGTTGGAAACGCTTAAAGGTCCCATTCTTTGCGATTCCATCTTTCAAACTTTAGTTAGTGTGTAATGTTGCTGTTAGAGCATAAATAATACCTGTAAAATTATAAAGCTCAAAGTTCAATGCCAAGCGAGATATTTTATTTAACAGAAGTTCCCTTTCAAAGCCTACAGTGAACGGCCGGTTTGGACTACAGCCCTGCACTTCCTGCTTTAATGACGCAACTAAAACCTTTGTTGACGAACCCTCCGCCCACAAGAACACGCAAATTCGGGGGCGTTGTCCTTTTGCTCTCGCAGGTCGAGAATAGGAAGCGTTGTTTTTGTAGAGTGTGTTTGTCGCCATGCCATTGAAACGCTGTTATTTTCATCCCGGAGTCAAATCACCTTTGTTTGGCCTTCCCACGGATGATGTACGAGATCAATGGCTACAGTTTATGTTTAACTCGGTTCCGGAAAATTATAATCACAATTTAAAACTGTGCAGCACATTTTGCTGAGGACTGCTTCCTCAATCTCAATCAGTTTAATGCCGGATTCGCAGAAAGATTATTCTTAAAAGATGACGCAGTTCCCTCTTTGTCTGGAGAAGGCGTTGTTATGGACCACAAACGGTAAGTGTATTTTATTATTTAAGTCGGTCCGTTTAACAGTTTATGTAACTCATGACACAAAGTACAGCGCTGTTTAGCTTTGTTAACTAACGTTAGATGGTAATTGAAAATAATCTGAAAAACTTAGCATATAAAAGTGTAGTAATTCATTCAGAAACCATCGATTGTTGGTGTTTGTAATGATCAGTTTAAACTACTGAATAGACAGCTTACCATTCTGAAACATCCAGCAAAAGTCTTTCCTGAGCAGGTTGTAATCGATCCTCTTCGATATTCTCCAGGTCTGATTCCGGGTCTGATTCCAATTGATAAGGCAATATAGACATTTTTGCAATAACATTGAGCGCGCGTATCTACCCGTTATGATAAGAGGCGGGACCTTTCCGGGCAACGTGCTAAGCTGCTGTCCAATCACAGCGCGGGAAGCGCTGGCCTAATCAGAACTCGTTACGTGTTTCTGAAGGAGGGACTTCATAGAACAAGGAAATCATCAGGCCGTTTTTAGGACAGAGGAAACACCGGTCTACAGATAAGTCAATTGTGTGAAAAATACAGTTTTTTTTTACACGCGAAACATGAACTCATGTTATATTGCACACTGTAAACATAATCAAAGCTTCGAAAACACGCGAAGAACGGGACCTTTAAGTTTTCTATATCCTTGAAATACAAATGATCTAATGTACGCATGTTGTATAGTTACTGTATCAACCGTATCCCCATTGGAATCCATTCAGTCTCCACTATAACTAGAAGAGTAGAAGCATATTTCATGACATCAAGCAATCCTTTTGGTCTTCAGACTTTAAACAAATAAGAAAAGTTATAGTGGTGGGAAGTACAGTAACAGCTTTATTAAATTAGTGCAAAAGACAGACATTACTCATTCACCACGTCATCTTTTTCTTTGCATTTTCAGAACTTACGGGGTCTTCCACACAAACCCACGCACACATTTTGTTTTCATATGTTATCTTTTTCTGTCTCTCTTTTTTGTTGTCTTCTTACAAGCGCAAAAAACAAACAAAACTCAATCAACAGGCTTCCCTGGCCTCTTCGATCCAAGGGGATAAGGGGAAACAATAAAATAAACGCTGTATCACCATCAGAAACAAGAATTACAAGACAGATTCATTCTCTGTCTGCAAATCGCTCTTTAGACTCAAGAACCGCACTCTAAAACACAAGCTCGTACATGAAAAAGAGGGAAAAACATCAATGGCATTAGAAATAGTCCCTAAAATTTAGCAAAAACATACAGTTCTTTATTTATTTTTTCTCGTGAGGGGTCATTAAAGAATAAGCGATCAAAGTACATAAGTTAATTAATATTTTTGTACATTGGTAAAAAATAAAATATATATAGTGTACATTTCCCCCCATCATTTCACACATTACTATAAAGATATATTGTGTTCCACTCCATAACAACTAATGCAATTGAACAAAAAATGTAAAATAAAATAAGAGACGCATTTTTTATTTTATTTTTTTTACTCTGAAGGCTTCTGGCTATCAACCTGCCCTAAGAAAACACAACCACTGCAGACTAAAGAGGCCTTGTGTCCTTCCCTTACATTAGTAAACATGATCAAATACAGTAGTCTTTTAACCAGAGGAAACTAAAGTACATCGAAATGTCCAATCGCTTCGTCCCCATCCAATATATCTTTGTCCAGTGACAAGAGTTCATCGAGGCGGTGCCGTCTGTGAAGTATTCCAGGGGTATGAGAAGACGAGGTGAAGGGGAAGAAGGGAGAGGACAAAGGAGGGTTCCTGGTGAAAAGGTGGAGGCCGGTTAGGGGACGGCGAGAATGAGGGGAGCAAAAATGAAGGGTTCAAGGTGTCTTTTGGGGAAGAGGTCTTCTCTCTCTGCTTGCTTTGTGTGTGGAGAAGAGAAGACGGTTTTCTTCAGTGTTGCAAAAGGACTACAGAAAGAATCAGCGGAATTTACAAGCCTAAAAGAGAAAAGAAGGAACATGAAAAACTGGTAATTTAACAGAACATCTTTTGTGGTAATAATGAAATCAAATTTTTAGGTGAACATGAGATATTTACTTTAATATGTATGCAATGAATGTGTAAAAACATGTCAAACCTCAACAATGCATTTGAATTAATAAATTAAACCAATTAGAAACTAGATATGTCTTTCTCGTTGAAGCTCCAGGAAGCCTTTAAAGAGTCAGCCGTTTATTTTTTCCTTCCCTTTCCTTCCTTACTCCACGCTGCCATCATAATAAAATATGATTAAAATGTAACTTTGAAAAATGCAAGGTCTAATTTCGCAAGACTTGAGTGAAATGAATTGGCCTGCGGATCTCAGAAATTCAACGGCGATCGAACCGTGCCAGATCCGATGCGAGGGAATATTAAATGTGGAGGGGGGGAGGACTATTGATTTTTTTTCTCTCTCCCCTTTTGCTGCTTGTTGTTTCTTTCCACTAGATATGTTTCTACTTCTTGGTCCTAAATGGCAGTGGAAGAAAAATAAGACTTAGAACGGCACTTAAGAGCAGGGCTGAGGTTGCTATGTTCCGCAAATGCCATTTGCAAATTATAATGAGACTCCGGCCCAGCTTATCCGTGCGCTGGGGGCCCGAAATGTGACCAGGTAATTCTTTCCCCCTTAGGCGAACTGAATGTGAGCCTGGAACATCAAAATGTATAACTAAATCAATTCACCTCGCAACATTCGCACGCAATAAAGTCAGACGAGGAGTGGATAAAAATCCTCCCTACTCTCAGCTCTCCATACATGCACTCTTCGCTCCATCTTCCTAAGGGGGGAAAACACAGGTAAGTGTGCAGGGAATGTGCTATCCGGGCAGAAAGATGAAAGTGTGTTTGATCTAATTACCATCAGCCTGATTGGAGGAAAGTGGTTGTGGCAGCAGTCAGCTGCATTTGAGATAGACACAACAACACACGTGATCCCTGCACTCCAGAGCTTTGGTCCGAATAGTAATACACTTCTCTCTTTACACGAGCATCACAATTCACTCCCTACATTTGTCTTTACAATAAGGAAAATTGCTCATGATGGATTTCGAGTTTAAAGCCATGAAAGCCAAGATTTCAACTGTGTTTATATGTTCACACTTTAGTGTAGGCTCCAATTCTCACTATTTACTAAAAAGCCTCAATAAACACCTAGTTACTGCTTATTAAGAGTCAGTACGGTACTTGTTAACTTTAGCTATTGGGTGGGATCAAGGGATGCAGAATAAAGGGTTTGTTCACCCAAAAATGAAATTGATGTCATTAATGACCCGTAAGACCTCGGGTGTGGAACGACAATAGGAACACGTTCAACACGTTCCACACCCATTTATTCCTTTTCTGGACATGGACAGTATAGTGTGCATACACTTGCATATGCTCTCTGACTAAATATAAAATATCTTAAACTGTGTTCTGAAGATGAACAGAGCTCTTACGGGTGTGGAACGACAATAGGGTGGGTCATAATGACATCAATTTCATTTTTGGGTGAACTAACCATACAAGTGCTTTAAAGGATTAGTTCACTTCAAAATAAAAATTCTGATGTTTTACTCATCCCCATCTCGTCCAAAATGTTCAAGCCTTTCTTTCTTCAGTCGAAAAGAAAAGTTTTTTTTTTTTTAAGGAAAACATTCTAGGGTTTTTCTCCTCACAATTGAGTTCAATTTCAACCAAAATGTTGAAGGTCCAAATCAATACAGTTTCAAAGGGCTTTGAAGGTTTCAAAACCGTTTTGCTATGTAAGACTCCATTCTTCGGCTGAGATCGCACAGAGCCCCTGAACCCCTCAAAGCCCTTTGAAACTGTATTGATTTGGACCTTCAACATTTTGGTTGCAATGGAACTCAATTGTGAGGAGAAAAATCCTGGAATGTTTTCCTCAAAAAACTTAATTTCTTTATGACTGAAGAAAGAAAGAAAGAAAGAAAGAAAGAAAGAAAGACGTGAACATCTTGAATAAGATGGGGGTGAGTAAAATATCAGCACATTTTTATTTTGAAGTGAACTAATCCTTTAAAGCACTTGTATGGTTAGTTCACCCAAAAATGAAATTGATGTCATTATGACCCACCCTATTGTCGTTCCACACCCGTAAGACCTCCGTTCATCTTCAGAACACAGTTTAAGATATTTTATATTTAGTCTGAGAGCGTATGCAAGTGTATGCACACTATACTGTCCATGTCCAGAAAGGGAATAAAAACATCATCAAAGTAGTCCATTGAAGCATCGAGCACTGACTTCTTTTCCCTGTTTGTGAATCAGCATTTGATTCATAATTCAGATCGCATGTCAAACTGCTGAAATCACGTGACATTGGCGATCCGAATCATGAATCAATATGCTGATTCATAACCGTAGGAATCTTCGTTTGAACTAATCCTTTAATAACCAGCCAATATCTCTGTAATATGCATGCTAATAAGCAAGTAGTTAATAGTGAGAATTGGACCCTAAACTAAACTTCCCGTATTATATATTGTATATATCCCTTAGTATATATATTAGAAACAGAAATTGTAATTTTTCCTTAACAAGCGGCATTAATTATTCCTTTCACGCTTAAAAATTCATTAACAAGAAGAGGTTACGCCTTATCTGCCAGGTGCACTGCGGATGGCACGTCAAAACAAGTGGGATGAAGAGCCAGTAAACGGGTCGATGCTGTGGAAATTTCTCTTCCCCTCAAGACAGGCCACATTAGTACCCAGAGTGGATTAAAGAGTAAAAATGCCCATCCTGGCAGAAAAGGGGATTTAAACTTCAGTGGGCCTGGGCTCAGGCTTATTTCCCTGTTGTGGATTAATTATATTTTACCCCTGTTGGGCATCTTTCATTAGATTAAAGAGCAGTTTTAGAGGCCTGTTGGGTATATCACAACACTTCATTTGACAGAAAATATCACGTTAGGAAAATACTCCAAACCACTGTCTCGTAATTTTCAATTATAGCAATTATTAATTAAACTATGACTATAAAATATTAATTACAATATTAATTATTAATTATTAATTACAAATTACATGCATGTAAATACACTGTAAATCATTTTTTTTTAAGAAAAAAAGTTACCTGATGATATTCACACAAAGTATTAAAAAAAAGATGCAATATGCTATTTGTAAAAAAGTAAAATGGTGGGCGCAGAAAAAAAGTAGCCTGTCAGATATTGCAAAAAGCAACAGTTTGAAATAGAATCAGTAATCTCTATTCCACAAATACAGTATATGCTTTCCTTATAATAGCCATTACTATACTAATATTACTGTTCTAAAAATGTACGGGCAGTTAGAATTTTACAAATGTTTTTGAAAGTAATCATGCTCACCAAGGCTACAATTATTTGATGATAAATACAGTAAAACATTATTTTTATATATATATATATAAAATGTAATTAATTCCTGCGATGGCAAAGCTGCATTCACAGCATCATTACTCCAGTTCAGTGTCACATGATCCTACAAAATAATCATGCATGCTGACTTTCTACTCAATAGCCATTTCTGATTATCATTTTAGATTTTTTTTTTTTTTAACTTTTGATTAACTTAATGTGTCTTGGCTAAATAATAATAAAAAAATCTGACCCCAAAATGGAGTTATCTCTGAATTGTAGTTTGCAACCAGTCCTACAGGGGGCAGTAAGGTCATCTTGGCATTGTTTGACCCATCCTCTGCTGAACATGTGCACCTAACAGTCTCCTCTGTGATCTGGTCCTGAGCTCAATTGCTACATCATAGCCTATTTTGTCAGTGTAAAATATTATTTGATTTTCTCTCTATTTGTTTCAGATCCTGGCCTTGTGTTGTTTTGTAAATGATGTGTTTTTCTTCCTCTCTGCCATTAACGTTGCCGGTGTAATCAGATACACAGCTCAATGGAGCGACGTTTTCGAAGGACAAGCAAAATCAATGGACTCAAAGGGCAAATCAGCACAGAAGGTGATGTTTGGCAAACTGTCATCAGAAACAGCAACAATGGCTCCTGTGGGATCGAAGACGTCAAGACCACTGAGTGCGTGTTAGACGGTGCCAGTCGTGCCCCCCGTAATGTGGCACACGCAGATATCTGGCGCAGGATTTTGGAACTTTCATGAGGGTCTAAAGCATGAGGAACTTGTGTCAGTTCATAGAGGATCTGTTTGTGTTCTCCCAGAGGCTTCCATACATTATTTAAGAGGCCACAAATGAAAGTCCACTGGAGTCCTTTATCCTTGAGAATGGAGGAAGAACAGAGACTATGGATTTTTTTTCAGTCCATGAAGCAGGAGGTTAGCAACATGTAAGCTAAAAATACACATCCAGCAAAACACATACACACGTTGTGTTTCCATGTTTTATGGGGACCTTCCATAGCCGTAATGGATTTTATACCGTACAAACCGTATTTTCTATCTCCTTACACTGCCCCTTCCCCTAAACCTACCCATCACAGGAAACATTCTGCATTTTTACTTTCTCAAAAAAAACCTCACCCTGTATGATTTATAAGATGTTTTCCTCATGGGGACTAAAAACTGTCCCCTCAACGACAAGGATTTCGGATATTGCCATCTTTGTGGGGACATTTTGTCCCCATAACCAGGCCACACACACACACACACACACACACACACACACACACACACACACACACACACACACACACACACACAAACGGTCACTTTAAAGTGAAATTCTCTCTGAGTATGATTCTTCTTTTTGTCCTATTTTCAGCCATTAACTCTTTCCCTGCCAAACTTTCCGCTATTTGTGAGAGAACCCTTCTCCACCTAATTTTCGGTGTTTTTACTGTTAGACGCTAGGAGACGCTGTTATGCATCTTCTGAATGAGTACTGAATCTCCTGATCAAAACGCACGTGAGGAAGACACAGTAAACAAGCGATCGTATGTAAGCAGATGCATATGTAAAATAACATGATCATTAAACATTAAAATTCATATATAAATCAAAACTATCTAATGTTACTGAATGACATGTGGACCCAGGACGAGCTACAGGACTGTAAGCATTAGGGGTGTTGATTGACTCGATCTACTTCATCTGTGTTTGATCATCGCTCTGAATCTGATCTGGATACAGTCTTTCATAAAAATGGGATTTTCTTAGCTTTTTGTTCAAAATGTTGCTTTTAATTTTTACATTTTTTTTTACTTACCCATATTCAAGTGTTGATTAAAAAAGGAATGCATTACGCTAGAATAAAACAGGTTTTATTTTGTTTAAAGAAGAAGAGGGTCAGCTCTTTCTTTTGATGCCTGCTCAGATTCATAAAACTAAATATTAAATGGGCTATTATATTTTTGTGAAAATAGTCAAAAACCCTGGTGGTGGCTGTCATTTTTTTTTTTTTTTTAAAAGACCTTTCAATACAAATGGAAAATAAATCCAGCACCTCAATTTCACTATTTATATTTTGTTTATTCGAAACCTCAGGAAATGGATGGAACTAGTTTTCTAAACAATATTTAAGTTAAAATTCGAATCATTCACGTATGTTTCATGTACCGATTCGGAGAATTACAGAAGCTCATCTGCTTTTGCTTGCGTGCATTACAAATGACGTCTTTTTAATGTATTATTTATTGATTTCATTTTTATTAATTATAAAAACCCTTTAATAAACTTCACAGAAGAGTTATGAACAGAAGAGCTCATAGAAGAGCTGTTTATAATAAACAAGTGAGAGGAGAAATCAAGGCATATATCTTTCTAGATAGCTTATAGATATCTTATCTTACCACACTGATATTAAAATGGACAGTCTTCGCAGTTCTGCAGTTTGGCTCCATTTATTAATTTTGTCATTTTATTTTTTCATCAGATAGGCCTACTATCCAAATTGAAATGAAATGATGCTGAAGACTAGTGTGCAAATGGTAGACAAGCTTTAGGATAATACAATATTGGCAATCACAGACATTCTCATTCAGACGGGATTAAGTTAGATTTCCCAGAGGACAGTCGAGTTTGCCTGAAAAACAGTAGGTAATTTGCCTTATAAATTCCCTGGAATTTTTTTGAGGGTTGTGTGAGTAAAACTCAGACTTGGCAGATTTGGACTGGATTAAAATGGCAAAGTATGTATGTTTAACGACTTTCTCTAACGTCCCCCTGGAAAACTAGTCCCCCCGGGTAAAAAAAAACAATACATACTATTAAGTGCAAATACAAATATTACATAATTCATTTGAATACATTTAATAGTGCATTATTCACCTGGGCCGTTGGAATAGGGCTACTGAAATGCGATTCAAATCCTAAACAATACTTTTTCTTTCTTACATTTTTTAAATCCATACCGAGTGCAACAGTTGGGTTGACTTAAAATGGTAGCGCTTTAGAATAATGATCATTGGTTAACATTAGTTAATGTATTAACTAACATGAACCAACCATGAGCAGTACATTTGTTACTGCATTTGTTCATCTCTGTTAACATTAGTTAATACAAATCCAGCTGTTTATGGATTGTTCATGCTAGTTCACGGTGCATTAACTAATGTTAACAAGGTTTTAATAATGCATTGGTAAATTATGAAATCAAGAGGCAACCTTTAAGCTTCAAAACTGCACCTCAGAATCCTATGGGGATGTCACGGACACTGTCCATATTTTTTTTACAGTCTATGGTTGAAATGAACATTAACAAAGATAAATAAATGCTTCATGAGTGCAGTTCATTATTAGTGTTAACTAATAAAATTAACTAATGTTAACTAATGACCATTATTCTTAAGTGTTACCCTTAAAACCTGTAAAGACATACATACTGTGAGCTTTGAAATTGTTAGATGATGTATACAGATGGCATACTGAAGCATCAGCCCCCCCCCCCCCTAAATAGTAGTGTTTAGCAGCAGAATTCACTGCAAAAAACTACATTACCCATGATCCTGCTAAGAAATCATAGATAATAGATATTTAAAACATGCAAATTGTGCCAAAATAACTATTTAGTGCCTAAACACTCCCATGAAGCACTGCAAATAACAGTCAGTTTCCTTACACTCTGAAGATACTTAAATAGCAACAGCTTTAAATCAATATATATTTATCCAGAATGTTTATTTTGATTATGCCATTTTTTTTTATTACTCAATGAGTAAGGAATTTTAATTGAACAGATAAATTGCCATATGTAGCTCTCAACAGAGATCTTTGTGAAGCATTATCTATTGTGAAGGGTCATTACAATACTGGCTGTTGTAGTTCTGTTAGAAATGTATTTTTACCTAAGTACCATGGCTATTAATGGATAAAGATACAGTAACATCTTCAGCTAGTCAGATTGAATTTATTTTAATCTAAACTGGTTATTTATCTCAAGTCGAGTAGTGAATGTTGTATGATCAATAGGATAACCATATTCTTCCGCACAATCACGCAGTGCACAACAAAATAAATAAGTAAATGTATTCTGCAAAATGTATGTGGTTGTTTTTTTAACCACCAAAAGTTACATAAGCTGCTTTTCCACTATCAGGTCGAACGATAAGAACAGCAAGGTTTCTGTTGTATTTCCACTTAAGCCTGGTACATCACAGCACGATTACAAACCTTTCTCGGGCCGGAATTCTCAGCACAGTTGGATTATGGTAGAATGGTGGATAGATGTCGCCACTCAGGATTGGTCACTTGTCTGTTGCCTGGCTACCAATTTCACTGTAGCTGGCTAAGTGCGCATTTAAGCAACGTAAACACAAATTAACAATAACATTTAAATAAATATCTGATAATCCTCCATAACGGTTGCTATTTATACCTCATTGTCTGTAAACTCTTGCATTAGCAAGACGATGGCAGAGACATTTGTATTACATTCCAAAGAGCTCCGTTACCAGTTAGTGGAAAATGAAACCATATCCGTCTCGGCTGGCCGGGATTGGCTCAGAATGGAACGGTTAAAGGGATAGTTCACTTTGAAATTAAATTTTGTTATGTTTTAGCTTACTTAATGGGCATCCGAGATGTAGGAGTATTTGTTTCACCAGTAGTTTCAATTTTGATCATTTTAGGTCAAACCGTTCTTGTCTGTGCCTCACATAATGCAGGTCTATGGTCACCACCTCAAAGAGCATACACAGAGAAGTCCAAATTAAACAGTCCCCCATCGTAAGTACACATTGATGGCCTAAGACACGAAACGAGCGGTTTGTGTGAGAAAACGAACAGTATTTATATCGTTTTTACCTCTTGTACACAGCAGGAAACACGCACGCGCACCCTCGGATCAGTCGGACGTAGTGGTGTACAAGAGGTAAAAACTATATAAATACTGTTCGTTTTCTCACACAAACGGCTCTTTCGTGTCTTAGGCCATCAATGTGTGCTTACGATAGGGGATTGTTTAATTTGGACTTCTCTGTGTATGCTCTTTGAGGTGGTGACCATAGACCTGCATTATGTGAGGCACAGACAAGAACGGTTTGACCTAAAATGATCAAAATTGAAACTATTGGGGAAACAAATACTCCTACATCTCGGATGCCCATGAGGTAAGCTAAAACATATCAAAAATTAATTTCAAAGCAAACTATCCCTTTAAGAAATGAGAGTGGTTTGGCTCGATTGTGGAAAAGCAGCTAGTGTTCCTTTAAGTATTATTTTGTTGCTTCAAATCAAAGTTTGCAATTGTGATTTACCTCATAGCTGCTTGGTTTGGTTCATGGCTTATTATAACTATAATTTACCTGTGATAAAAATGAATGGGAAAATTATTCCGTAACCAAAGCCACTAAAAAAGTGAACAGGACTGTTGCACGAATATTACAATCTTTTTCACTTTTGTCTCGCCCTCTATTGGTATTTGGGTCTACAACTTTTCGAACTATTATTTTACCTAAAACTTTAACACTAGTCTGGTATATCTTCAGGAAACATAGTTACAGAGAAATAGAAGAAATGCTCACACTTGGGACCAAACAACCATGCATCAGCTAGAGAGCCAGTGTTTTTATCCTGAGGGTCCGTGAAGGTAAGCTCAGAGGAGAAGACACAAACGATTTAGAAACATAACACTTCTCTTTAAAAAAAGGCTGAATGAAACGTAATTAAAACCAGTATTAACTGTTGTAGATTTTCAATGATCATCATATATCTATGTACAGACAGATCTATGTGCCCTTTTATATTTAAGATGGTCAAAATCAATGCTAACGTCCCAGTGAACCGGAAGTCGCGAGTGACTTTTCTTCAGTGCTGTGATGTATTTCCAAGTGAAACGGAATATTAAATATAGGGCAGGATTTTACCTCAGCACTCCTCCTCTCCATCTCTCACTCATAGCAGAATAACGTTTGGAGGCGAGTGGTTAAGCATTTTCAAACCTAAACCGTCAAACTGCCGTCATCTGAGAAGGAACGCCATTCCAGACCGGAAGTTACTTTTCAGATTTTTATTAAAGATTACCACGGCAAACAATTTTTTTCGGTGTATTAACTTGCACAGATTAATTGTTCACTCTAAGATCTGTAATATGTGCTAACAAAGTAAATAAGATCGTTTTTGATTTCATGAGGACTTTAAATTGATATGCAGGCATAAGCTAATTTATGTAATTCCTAAATTTTTCTGCCCATTAAGTCTTGAAAGATAATAGTAAAACAAACTTGGCTTGCTTACCACGGAGGAGGCTCGAACCTGAAGTCATTTCACCCTAAAATATCTTGAATATATTATTTTATCCTCCAAACCTTTGCATTCCACAGAAGAAAAGACATTTTGTTTTTTAAATTTTCATCTCTTTAAATGGTCCTGTGAATAATAATTATAGAAGGATTATCAAAATGCTGTTTTGCAGGTGTGACATCAGTAATTCATGTGTGTGTGTGAGGATGTGTCTCCTGTAGAGGAGACAGATGAAGCGAGTTCTGTAATCTTTCAGCCATTTCTCTCTTGCAGAGCTCCATCCTTGAGCTTCTGGGCTTATCTGCCTGTTCTCACTGCTCTCTCTCAGTGGGGGTCAGGGTTCATTAAGGTGATAAGGAAATTGAAGTCAGACACTCTCTCCCTCCCACTCGATCAGTGTGCGACATAGCGACATGGCCCCTCCTCGACTGTCTTCCTGTGCTACAGTGAAACGCATCCTTACAGGAGACATTAGTGAGCGTGTCGTGCAGTTCTAAGACCAGCAAGCATCAGCTTTGTGTCATGTCCCACAAGATATTAACACATGCAAACACTTTAAGACTGCTTGTTTCAATTCATCACTGAAACACACACACACACACACTTAATTTACAGTGGGGTCCAAACATCAGAGACTCCTAGTAAAAACATCTCGGTTACGTATGTAATCCCCGGTCCCTGAAGGAGGGAAACGGACAAGTACGTCCCGTCGCCACAGTTGCTGTACCTCTACTGAATGGCCAAGTCACTAAGTTCGGCTCCTCAGCGGAAAAGTAAAGATGCGGTGCATTCACTTCCTTATTTATACCCGCACGGAGGCAGGGCTGGCGTTTGCTATAGACGAGCTAGGCCATTGCTTAGGGCGACAATCGTGTTGGGGGTGCGAGCACCCTCTAGTGCTGCCCTTTATAGGCTTAATTCCCATTAAACATAGAATCGGAACAAGTGAAATACAACATAATGTTTATTAAACATGATAATCCTAGGGCGCCCCCTTAGACACACGTAAATTACTTATCAACCTGATTATTATATTGAATTGATGGTGATTATTGATTATTGGTTCAGGCGTTAGGTCAGGCAAGTGCTCATCACTAGCGCGTTCATCAAAAATGAGGCGTCTAAACCCATGGATGCACAGGGACGGAACAAGAGAAAGGAAGAAGAAGATCAAAAGAAACCCAGTATAGAGGTAAATCTTCTTAATCCCAGCCATTAAGTTGTCAAACTAAATAAATGTACGTAGTATTATCAATATGATCAACTAATAGCCTGTTGGACATTTCATTGCTGTCACTAGCTAGTTTTCCACATATTACTACGTATGACAAACATATCTTCACTGACAATAATCTACAATAACCTACATGGATGAAATTTAAATATAAAAAGTCCAGTACGTTATAAATGTGGATAACGTATGCATGCTAGTTATGAAAAGTACAAATGCTCTAGTCTCTTTTCATTCATTATAGATGCATAATCTAGTTCTGTTTGCTGAGTTCACAACTAGCAGGTGCATACACACTTATTATGGTGATAGTAGGCTAGTGGTGTTAGTTCTTCTGTATAGTTCCCTTTCAGGAATATACTAAAATATATATGTTTTTTTTTTTAAGAGGGTATAGTTAATCCAGTTTATGGGTCATAATTTGCTCAAGTGTCCTTACAGGTGCTTAAGAGTGTTTTTATCAATCCGAGGGGCAGGATATAGGGTTGTCTTTTAAACTCCCTCAGCACGCAATTGGATAGCGCATCAACCAACCAGAGCAACGTGAAGCTGAGCTAGTTGACAGATTAAACTTTTGCCGTATCCGGTCAGCAAAACTCGGAACTCATCTTCCTATCTCAAGAATGACTTCAGTGCCTCTCTTTGTACTTTTCTCAAAGAAAAGCTTAACTCCAAGTCTTCCAGAGTCATGGCCAAAGCCCATTCAAAAGACCGCCGTTCGCCAGCTTTGTTTACAAGTAGCACACGGAACCTTCATTATGTTAAGCCCGCCCACCGACTCCATACACGATGTGATTGGCCTGACCAGAGTTTGGTTTTTCAAGCTCGCAAGTCTATGTAGAGTTGCTACACGACACTGGCGGCAAATTAGATTTTAGCCTGTAGATTAGCTAGGGTGCGTCTAGATTTCTAGACTACTGCCTTTAATGTTTAATGCAGATCTGGAGATATTGGCTTCACAGTGCCACAAATCAAAGATGGATCTGACTTCTATCCAAACGAGGGCTTGGGCAAGGAATCTAGTAACAGAAATCCTCAGAGCAGGACGTCCCTTCTGAACAGATTTATTTTTCGTCTGTTTTCAATTTTAGAATGGCTGTATAGAGTTCCATTATGTTCCAGCCCCTCTAAAGCAGTGAATTATTAATGTTATTGCCGGGAGAAAGAGTCACCAGGGGACTGTGTGCAGGTTTGTATGGGAGATTAACTACGGGACAAACATATAATACACATCGGCACACACACACTGACAAGCTTAAGACCTGCTGTAAAGCAACCTTTAATCTGTGCATATTACTTTAAATGCTTCTATGTCTCTCTGGTGGCTGTAATAGTGGCCCTATACATGCTGTAAATCTAGCCCGATATGGATCAACTCTTAATGCAGTTCCAGGCTTTACCACAGTAAATAGATACAGGGTCACTGAAGACATTTTGGAAGAGAAGCCAATTTCCTGTCAAACATGTACAGCAAGGCATACATCATCAGAATTAAAACTGAGCTGAAGTAGCAACAAGTAAATGCTGGAAAACCTTTAAAACTGAGGGTCGAGTGTACCTTGCCAAAAAAAAAAAAAAGATTAAGCAATATCTTTAGTTTTACAGTAAACACACAAAGCTGTCTCTGCGGCAGTAAAAAACTAGATGATGCTAGTATGTAAAATTAAGCTATATTAATGTGCTTTTAAAGTATTAGTATATACTTTTGAGGTACTAATATGTACTTTTTTAGGGTAAATAAGGAAGAAAGATTGTACCTTTTTTCTGAGTACATAGTCCCTTGTTTGTCCTGAGCAGTTAAACTGGCCAATGTTTTTCAGAAAAAATCTCCAGGTCCTGCAAATTTGTGTCTTTTGTATATTTGAACCCTTTCCAGCAGCGAATATTTTTTTGAAATAAAACAATTTTCACACTGAGGTCAATTGAGGGACTCAAACACACCTATTAAAAAAAGGTTCAAACATTCACTGATGCTCCAGAAGGAAACACGTTTCATTAAGAGCCAGGGGGTAAAAACTGAAGATCAATGTAAATTGTACTTAATTTTTCTTTTCCGTGAAACATGTAAGTATATTCTGTTGCTTTTGATCCTGTTCAAAAGTTTTCACCCCAGGCTCTTAATGCATCGTGTTTCCTTCTGGAGCATCAGTAAATGTTTGAACCTTTTTTAATAGTTGTGTTTGAGTCCCACAGCTGTCCTCAGTGTGAAAAGATGGATCTCAAATTCATACTGCTGGAAAGGGTTCAAATACACGAAAGATGCTGGAAAGCGTAAGAATTTGCCCAGAGCCCCCACTCAGCTAAGACGGCAGCTTAGGGGGCACGTAAAGGGTGTATTTGTGCCTCCTAACAGACACAAAATGCAATTAAAATGTCTGTCCAATATGAACAGGTCCCTCACATGACAACGAGATGTGTTTAGCCACTTAGCCATTGTTTAAAGTCACCTAAATAGTGTTTTAGACGGCTAGCTGTATCTCGCACTGAAGTCCCATGGGAACACAGTTGTAGCTGGAAAAAAGGCAAATAGTCCAGTTGGGAAGAGTGTTGTGTGTGTAAAGCATGATTATTTTATTACTGCACATCTTTCCTCAAGCCATGTGTGCCCAAATGGAAAGATAAATCAAGTTTAAATTACCTCCACAGTGATTGCATCCGTCTTCAACCACGGAATGGCATTTTTCTTCAACAGGCCCCGCTGTGTTGTGTCTGTAAGCTAGTCATTTTTGTCAAAGCGTTTGCTGCAAATTTTCACATTCTGTTCCCACAATTCGGAAATGCACAAATGTGAACCATTTCTTCTTCCCTGTGAGCCCAATCGGATCATCATTCTTTGATGTCCGGTTCACGAACAAATCATTCTTTTTAGTGAACCGGGCGAACCAGTTCACCAAATCGGACTGAATGGTTTTAAACAGTTGGCATCTCAAATCAGCGCTGATCCCACAAGTTACTTTGGTTGCTCACTTTCTGACATGAGTGACCGTCCCTCAGAATAGAAATAAACTAATGTCTTGAATTATATGTTGTAACTCCAACCGTTCAGACATGTTTTGCTGAGTGAACCGATGAACTCACGAGCAGCTGATACTGAGCATGTGTGTGTAACTGAATTGTGCAGCAGTTCTTGGATCAGCAGGACAGAATCGAAAACCGTTGTAATACAGTTCGTGGATGGAAGGAAGGAGGCGGGAACCGGCGAACGTTCAACAAACTTTAATATACAACTAAATAAACAAAACGAAAGTAAAACCGCGGGCAGCCCCTCACGGACGACTGCCCACAAATACCCACAAAATAAAACGTGGGAAGCCCCTCACGGACGACTGCCCACACAAACATAATACAACTTAAACAAAACTCAACATAAATTCCAGGCCTGGTCCTCTCTCGTCTTCCGCAGCCCTTGCTCCTCCTTTTATGCTCCCTTCACATGGCCACGAGACGAGACCGGTGTGTCATGCAGCTGGCACTCGTTAACACTCATCACCGGCCCGCTCTCGCGGTCCCTCGCCCCGCTGCTTGTCCCACCACAACCGTTTCTTTCGGACACGTTCAATATTGAGAACCGACAAGCCGACGAACAGAGCCTCTTCATACACACAACGCTCTTCCCAACTGGACTATTTGCCTTTTTCCCGGCTACAACGGCGTTCCCACAGGACTTCAGTACAAGACTACAGCTAGCCATCTAAAACACTATTTAGGTGAATTTAAACAATGGCTAAACGCATCTCGTTGTCATGTAAGGGACCTGTTCATGTTGGACAGACATTTTAATTGCATTTTGTGTCTGTTAAGAGGCACAAAGACACCATTTACATTTATGCCCCCATAACTGCCGTTTTAGCTGAGTGGGGGCTCTGGGCATTAACTGTAATAGCTCTGTGTTGCAAGCACCAATCTGTTTTTTTTTTTTTTTTTTTTCTCTATAGACTCAAAAAGATATAACGATCAAGATAAACTTAAAAATTCGCCAGAGTTGTCCTTTAACTAATGTTAACTAATTAACCTTATTCTAAAGTGTTACTGAAATATGGATGTGTGTGTGTGTGTGTGTGAGGGAGTGTGTGAAGGTGCCACATGAGAGCAGATTGTTTTTTAGCCCTCGAGAATGTGGTACCTAAACAAACTGAATGAATGGGAATGATTCTACAAGCAGCCTGTAAACTGGACTATACACTGCAAAAAAAAAAAATGCTTTTCTTACTTCATATTTTTTGTCTGGTTTCTAGTCCAAACATCTAAAAATTCTTAAAACAAGAAGTATTTACTAGACAAGCAAAAGTAATAGTCTTCTTTTGGGAAAAAAAATAACTTTTAATAAAAAAATAAAAATAAAAAATAAAGAGAGTTTTTGCTTAAAATAGGCAAAATAATCTGCTAGTGGGGTAAATAAAATAATCTTAAAACAATATTATTTAGCTTACCCCACTGGCAATTTATTTAGCTTATTTTAAGAAAAAATATAATTTTGAGTTTTCCCCCAAAACAAGACAATCATTTTACTTGCCTAGTAAATGTCAAAAATCTTAATGTAAGAATTTTTAAAATTTTTGACTAGAAACAAGACAAAAATATTAAGGAAGAAAAGCATTTTTTTGCAGTGTGCTAATACTTACTTACTAATACAGTGTACTAATACTTCCAAAAAGGTTTAATACTAGGTTTAAATGCCCTGGGAGTCCTGCAAAAAAGTCTGTTTAGATGTGCCACTTCTGCACAGAATGGACAAGGTTCCAGGTTCAAGGATTAAGAGAATTCTGTACAATAATAAACTTTGCAGAGTTCTGCCTTTCCATATTTTGCCTATCAGGCAAAACTGTGGCTCTGGAACACTTGCAATATTTATGTGCACTTCATTAGAAACCATGAAATATGCAGCACCTCTCAAACTTAACAACTCCACATTTTAATAAATCACCTTGACTTTCTGATAAGAAAGATCAGGAGTGTGTTGTGAAGGGCTGGAGCGACCGTATACTTACAGAGCATGGAGAGCAGAACCAGGCCGAGCAGCAGCAAGAGGTTTGTTTGTACCGAGGCGGCACGGCTGCAGTCCATTCTGTTCTTCTTACAGGTGCACACCTGAACTTTCAGTTCTGTGTTGTTGGATATGGGAGGGACGCCAGAGTCAGTCAGAACCAGCGGCAGGTTGTAGTTGGCCTTTTTAAGACTGTGCAGCAACATTATCTGGGAATGAGTGTCTGAAAAACATCAGAAAACAATTGAACGTACCATTCCGCCCACTTTACATGTCAGACTGTATCTTCCCCTCCAAACTGCAAAAGATTTGGCTACAGGAGACTATAAGCCACTCGATCTCAAATAACCTCTCGTGTTCTGTCTCTGTATCAAAGCATCTGCCACTGATTCACTTCTCAAACAGCTGACAGAAGTCACAAGCCTTTCTATATTTGAGTGTGTGCTCTCAGGAGAGATGGGTAATCGAGAGTCTGCTAAGATAAACCCCAAATACACTCAGCTATTTGGTCAGCATGATAATGATACACACTGTCTGTGACAATAAAGGGATCCTTTCGCTCTCAGCAGCATGTGGCCCAGGCCTGGTTCTACGGGGGTGCTAGCAAGCTGCAAGCACCCTCAGCTGATACTGTAATAATATTGACGAAACCGATTTGGCAGATTAGCACATTTCTGTCCAGGCTCTGGAGAGCGTCAAACGCAGCTATTTACGGCGGGTTTTTGCAGCGATGAGTAATGGAGCCAATCACAGTTATAGTTGATCTCTTGAACACGATCAGTATCTCACTGCTCAAATCGCCAGAGTTTTTAGGCTATTCAGTGCTGAGTAAATGCAGGCTCACAATCCCCGTTAACAAGACACGATGTAAGCGAGAGATTTATTGTTGACAACTTCCTTTTTTCTAACAGAACTTTGTGAGATCTCGATGAAACGACAAAGCAACAGCAACATTTTAGTGATTGTGATCTTTCAAGGCTACAGTCTATAAAATTCAACGGCCAATTGCATGCTGCAAAGTTTCGGAAGTGACGTCTAAATATAAATGCCCGAGACAGAAATATACTCCTGAGACCCAGTTTTGCATTAATAGAGGACATTATTTTGGCTAATTTCTCTGACAACAAGTCTGGATATTCTTATGAAATATTATTACACATCTTTTTACATTACATATTGTCCCAAAAACACATGAATATGCTAATTAGATAGTGTATAGAAGGATTGCATAGAATGGGAAAGGCATATCAGCCATGTTCACACATATTGCATAAAATGTATATATAAGTAAAATGGTATATCAAATTATTCTGTTATATCTTTCATAACATTAAGAATCATCTTTATACAAAGTTTGGATAAAAAAAGCATACAAACTGACTAGTGAATGAAAAAAAAAATCCCATTGTTTTTGTCTATTCATGTCTTAGTTTTCTCAATAAATGTGTTCTGCTGTCCTTTACAGAGCAGAGAATATAGGATATAACATTTTAAATATCCATTATTTTTATGTTCCAAACAAAGTAATGACCGGAAAAAAATCTAAATTCACAAAACCTTTTTCTTTTTTCAGTTTTTTTAGGAAGATTACATATTAAACTTATAGTAATGCATTAAAGCAATGTAAAGGCAGACTAATATTAATAGACACACATTTGTAGCAAAACATATTTTTGAAATTCAGTGAATACTTAATAAGTAATCATACATTTCTGCCATTGCTTATATCTGCACTTTACTAGCGCACCCTCAGTGATATGATTCTGTAACCGGGCCTAATGTGGATCATTTCAACTTTTATACTGACTTGTTAGAGCTAGTTTGGTGCTGGTATAGCTGGTAGACTGCCACAATAATGCTTATCACTATAGGGATGGCAGGTTTCAAGAATAATCTCGGTAAATTCAAAAGTTCCGCCTGATTTAAAGCGGCACTCCATTACGTTTAAAAATGTTCACGGGTGATGTGTCATTACAATTAACAATCAATCAAATGTGTTCAATGTTTGTAGTGAAAATAATATATTTACACAGTATAGTAATTGATGCCTGTATATGCAGTGTTTTCACAATCTAATTACATTATTACTAAATGCATTTGTGCTGGAATGGATTAATCAACAAAAAAACAATTATGCTTAACTATATTAAGATAAACTATTCTTTTAGTAAGAACACCTTGTATATTTAGCTGTAGAAATAGCTGGTATGTATATAACCATGGGTGAGTGCCTGTTCCTGTCCCATCTGAGAATTAACTTACCATTGATCCTGGAGATCTTCCATGTTTTCTCCAGCCCTGGCTGTTTGCCAAGCTCGATCTTGAAAGGATCTGTATTAGGATGAATGTCCTTGTCTCGTCCCCCGATCACCACCACATTTATGTCTTTAGCGTCCTCACACACTCGGGCCACCGAGGGGAAGACGTATGGAGCGTTGTCGTTCTCGTCCTCCAGAGTGATTATCAATGTACCTGTTCCCGTGGCGGGTGGATTGCCTAGTAAAACAGAATATGTAACAAAAAAAGTCTAGTTATTTTAGTCTAGTTTTATATTTTTAATAAGCTTTTATTCGTTATCTTTTTAGTTTTCATTTTAATTTAGATTTTATGTTTTTATTATTATACATTTTACTGTGCTTTTGTCTTTTTTTAAGGGGTCATGGTAATATAAGAATATCATGTAAGTCTCAGAGCTTGAAAAATTCCTTGTTATTCGAAGAAAACCTTTCAATGACAGCTGGCTCAGCAAAAAAATGATCTTGCTTATGTGCATCCCTGTGACGTTGGAGTGCAGTGAAATGTCGCCTCAAAACGTAAACCTAATTCTGTAGCCCCGCCCACCGACTCGTGCATGTAATGACATGCTAGATAAATAACACAGGCCTACGTGGAGCTAGCCGGATTAAACTTCCAAGCAGTAAGCTTCCTTCGGATTCCAAAATTAGCCTTGCATGGTTGAACTTTATTTTGAATGAAGTTCCAGCTCACGTGGGCAAAGACGCTGCATTTGTTCGCTTCATTTCACCGGATTCGTTTGTAATCAAGAGAGTGGATTAGCAAACAGGATGAGCTTAAAAAAAACGATGCTGTGACTTCTGGATCAGACAGTAATGATGCAATACTTATGCAAGTAATAAAATATATATATATTGCTATTTTATTTTATTTTGGAGGCAGTGTAATAAGCTTTTATTTGTTAATTTTTAGTTTTCATTTAATAATTTTTGTCTTTTTTTTAATGTTGCTATTTATTAATTTTTTTAGTTTAAGCAACTTTATAGTCTCAGCCTCAGGCATCATGCCCACGGACAGTTGGCTGATATGGCACACTTCAAGAGTTTCATCTGATCAAGACTCATCATCCCATTGCTTGAATTCTACAGGATGTCCGCGAGATGTGTTGCGTTCTTTAAAGGTCCACCTAGAAACAAATGCCTTGTCGCCGAACCCCCTCATGAAAGAAGAACGCTGTCGTGTTTACAACTATGACAACGAGCGCTAAATGGTGGATTTTCAAAAGTATGGGAATTTTGCAAAAAGTTCTTGAATTAATAATGTATAGAAGCACACCGGAATCTTAGTACTTCATCTTAAACTTGTTTATTTCCAAAGTAACATTTCTCATTTTCGTTTACCTTTTGAAGTTAAAGTTGTTCATCTAATATTAATAATGTATTTTATTTTAGCTTAGCCAATTAACAAAACTAATTTCCAGTATTTTTAGATTTAGTTAAGAGTAATAACACTGGGTGGGGCTTTATCCATCAATAAATGGATGAAGGGAGGGGGAAGTGGGAAATAAGATATTATGAAGATAAACATTCGTTTTTTCATCAGCCACACTGATTGTATTTCTCAGAATTTGACTATTTCTTTGACTGTTCACCTTTAACTTTAATACCACATTTATCTTTAGATATTCTGAAAAAGAAACTTCTATAAAAACCAGCAGAGAGCATTAAGAAAATAAAAAGGGTCAAATTTGATGTTCACTACCACATAAAAGTCCTTCTCCAGTCTAAAGCTGTCTGGCTTCATAGGCCAAATCGATAGTTTTCTTTTAAATGCACAGGAGGATTGCGCTTAACACTGATCACTGCGATCAAAGCACCAGCATCTCACACCCAACCGACTGTTACTGTAAAGCAAAGTGGGTTAAAGACTTTTCACCAAAGGTCAGACGGGATGTAGAAACACAGACATCAGCAATCAATGTCTAAACAGAAGGAAAAACGACACCAAATCAAAACATTCAGTTTCTGACTTGGGAGTAACCGAAATGATCTTGATTTAAAAGAAGCCTAGTTTTGTATCAGATAGCACTTTATTGAACATAGCACAGAAAAAAAAAAGCATTATTCAAGGCTTTTGAAATATTCTGTTTCGGAGAGATTAGTAGTTATTGCAGGACTGCATAATTACAAACAGCCCTGGAGGTCACTCGCAATTAACACCCGATGACAGGATCAGTAATTACAGTGTGATTTTGTCCTCACGTTCCCAGGAACACTCAGGCCTCAAAGGGAAGAAGAAAAGACACGGTGTCAAAACATGAGAACAAGTAATGTCTCGCTAGAAAAAAAGAAAATCAGGTTTGTTCCAATTGCGTCTCTACACCTGCAGAACAGCATTTAGAGGCAGAACAATGGCGTTCTTGCTGTGTTTTATTGATTTTCTGCTCAAAAAGATTGTCAAGTACGTAACAAGACCTTTCACAAGACGAAAAGGAACGCGTATCCATGGACAAAAGCAAACTGTCTTGCCTAACACCAAAAGCGGCAGACTTCTCGAAATATGCTTCACAGAAGCAAACACGTCCCGCCATGAGCGATAACAGCAATCTGATTTATAAATCATGAACTCTTTAAAAATTTAGACGTGGCTTGAGTGTGCATTAGTAAATACGCCCGTTGCTTCACATTCAACACCAGTGAACAAACCAATGACTGAAAGATGGCAAAGGTCAGGGCAACTATTACATATATACAGCCAGCTGTTTTAGTGTATGGTAGAGAATTGATATGCTCATAACAACCCCTATTGACCGCTTTCTGACCTGAACAACAGCTAAAAACACAAGATATGGATCACATAAAAATCCCAGAGGCATGCAGGGGTGACTCTAGAATATTCAGGGGGGCTTGGGCACCTACCAGAGCATGAGCTGATATGGTTCAGAGTAATATTTCTGGCCTCAAGTGCAAGAGGTTGCGAGCTGAAATCTTCCGCAACAACTTTTTTATAAATATACATGAAAATAGCCTCTGTTTGTCTGTAGATCAGTCACGGGGACGTATCTGGTAGCATGTTTATTGTGTTATTCCACTGGAACGGAGAGCCTTCGGATGAGAGATCACATCTGTGACTCATATAGACACTAAAATGCATTCATATTTAATGCACCACACTGCTACATGCTCAAGTGAGGTTTATACATAAAGGCAAATGCAATAAAGTTAAGACGTCACACAAAAACACACTATAGTTTATATTAATATACTGGGCCTCTCTCTCACACACACATTTTGGTTGATATTATAAAAATGCATCTGAATCTTAGAAGATGAAAAGCAAACACTTCCAACCTTTCTGAATGCTAACGGCAATATGAGAACTTGCTGCATTGCGATTAGTTTTGGTCTGGTGAAGACAAACATTCCACACACCGCTGCTGACCTCCATTATTTTCTCCCCAAAGACTATGGAAGTATTTGCACATGGGAATGATATTGAGACTAAGTCGTCGTCATCATCATCATCATCAGCATAATTATCATCATCATCACTTGGCTATGCACTAGTAGGGTCTGCCCGCTGGGAGGGTTGCGTAGGAGCGTGGCTGGGAGGACTAGCCTAGAAATCTAGACGCACCCTAGCGGCAGCAAATTTAATCTGCCCACAAGTGTCGTCTAGGAACTCTCAATGCCCTTCTGAGCTGTATTCCTCACAATCTGGACGGGCCAATCACGTCGTGTATAGAGTCGGACGGGGCCATAATGACGACGGGCGAGTTGCGTTTGTGTGCTCTAGTAAACACAGAAACTGGCGAACTGCGGTCTTTCGAATCAGCTTTGACCGCGACTCTGGAAGACTTGGAGTTAAGCTTTTCTCTGAGAAAAGAACAAAGAACGGCACTGAAGTCATTCTTAAAAAGGGAAGATGTGTTCGGAGTTAAGCAGACCGGATACGGTGAATGTTTAATCTATCAGCGAGCTCTGCTTCACCTTCGTTGCTCTGGTTGGTTGTAGCGCTATCCTATCGCGTGCAGAGGGAGTTTGAAAGACAACCGTTTATCCCGCCCCTCGGATTGAACCCTGTCTATGGTGAGTTTCCAGACCAAACATCTTGATGTGGGTCTGGCTTGTCAGGCTATGGGAGGACTTCAATGCCGACAAACAAAAATGTACTAACACATCTATCCTGTCCCAGGACCAGATTTTTTGTGAATGATTCAATGACTCACTCATAAACACTTAACTTGTTTCATTACTGAATAAATCAGTGTTTTTGAACAAAGCTCTTCAATGAGTGATTGAATGACAGTTACTTTGGGGACACTAAAATAAATATATATTTTATATATATTTATAAATATATAACTAAATATACAAATACAATTAATTAATTGGGTCTTATTTAATTCTATTAACTATAATACTGATCTGCCAACATTGTCGCTCTATGATAAATTAAAATAAGCTGATAACATCACTGTTTTCTCCAGAATGACTGTACAGCCAAATCAAATTTTGTTGCAATATTGTCCTGTTTTAGCCTGACAAGCCAGACCCACATCAAGATGTTTGGTCTGGAAACTCACCATTGACAGCTCAAAACGAAAGTCTTCCAGAGTCACGGTCAAAGCTGATTTGAAAGACCGCCGTTTGCCAGTTTCTGTGTTTACTAGAAGCACGCAAGCGCAACTCTGCCGTCATTATGTTAAGCCACGCCCATCGACTCTTGGGTATTGCTCAGAAGGGTATTGAGAGTTGTTAGACGACACTCACGGCAGATTAGATTTGCTGCCGCTAGGGTGCGTCTAGATTTCTAGGCTAGTCCTGTTTAACACTGTGAAGCTGCTTTGAAACAATTGTCATTGTAAAAGCGCTACATAAATAAAGTTGATTGATTGATTGATTGATTGATTGATTGAAAAGGTGATTTATTCTATTTTGATTAATTCAGTAGACATCAGTGTTTATATCTGAAGTATACACTTTATCCTATTACTTCTGTGATAATATGCTTTATTGTAAGACAGAAATAATGATTCTGTAAGATCGACAAGACTGTTTATGACGCTGTTTAACTTGTCAACTGCACTTGTCAAAGGTTAAGACAGACCCAAATCGCTGTCATTTAAGAATAAGATTGCATGGGTAATCACAATCGTTTAACGATTAACCGTGTAGCTCTACTTAAATCCTATTCATTTCCAGTGATGGGAATAACAGCGTTATAGATAAGCGGCGTAACTAACGGCACATATTTTTCCAGTAATGAGTAATCAAACGAATTACTGTTTCCCCCATTACAACGCCGTTACCGTTACTGAGAATAAAATGCGGCGTTACTATAATTGAGCTCACTGGAGCGGCTTTCATCCGAACAGGCTGACTTTCATCTCTCTGTCAGCAGACCTGCAGCTGTGTGAGTGCGTGAGTGCGCGCATGCGACCAGTGATCAGGTCCAGGAGTCAGAGCGATGGCATGTCCAATGACTTCAAAGTTAACTTTTGCAAACTTATGCCCAGGAAGAGTCTGTCCGTGGCGGTGAACGCAAAAGATAACGTGAGCTCCGCTTCCAAAGGAGGAGACAGAGCCACAACATTAAAGACACCAAAACTAGGTTTCTCTTCACCGCAAACTCTTATCACCCAGACAGAATTGAACAAAATAATATCTTTAGTCGAGGACATGCTGCCATTGTCGGCAGTTGAGTCGGATTCTTTCTGGGCAATCATTTCAAAAATACCCGCGAGAGAGTGGGTAACCCGCCATGCAAACAAGACTTGAGAGCACTTCTTGTTAAACTATTTACTTTTGTGAGGAAAAAAATACTTCAAGCAGGCTACAGTATGTCTACCAGTTGTGAAGTTGTGTGACAGTTTTAGAATTTTAATGTGCACTACAAAGAGTCTAGGCTATGTAAGTTAGTCTAATATATTTGTATTATTATTATTTTCTATTTTTGGTATACTTTTCTTAAGGAGCATCATTTATTTTTAGATTTATTTGATGGCCAGTTAGGGTCTGTGCAATAAATATTACAGTTCTAAACAATCTATTTTGTTTTATTGTTCCACTATATTACTGATATTTACAATAATGTATTGAATTTGATAGATGTGTCTCTCACATTGTCCCACAGCAACATTAAAATAGTGTAGATTAGTGTACAATGTTTTATAATAATAATTTATTCTATTTAGTGTCCATTTCATTCATTTAATATTGGCGGCATCCAAGTTATCTTACATATTTGAACATTTTAAAAAAGTGTAACACGTAACTTGACCAACACTGGCAATAAATATCGAAAATTATTGACAAGTACAAACACTTGTCTGTTCTACTCATTTCAACTGACTTTTAGATTTTCAACTGTTTTTTTTTTTTTTTTTTTTTTTTTTTTTTACAGTAACGCAAATAGTTACTTTCCCTGGTAATAAGTTACTTTTATTATAGAGTAATTTACTTTTTGGAACAAGTAGTGAGTAACTATAACCAATTACTTTTTAAAGTAACGTTCCCAACACTGTTCATTGCAATGCATTAGTATGCATTTAGCAGACACTTTTATCCAAAGCGACTTACAATTGAGGAATACAGTAAGCAATCCATCATGAAGAGGCGAAGAAACACAAAAAGTGCCCGAAATATCAAGTTTTGGACATTACTCAGTGCAGCACAAGCAAGAGGAATAGAGGAAAAGTGGAATGTATCCTCCCACTAGTACGTAATACGCTAAGCAATACAGCTAAACTGAGTATTCACAAAAACACTTACAGCTCGTGATTCTTCACTGTCCAGACTTTTCCAAATTCCTTTTGTTTTCATTTTTGAAAATATAGATAGTTATAATTCCTCTTTTTGTTTAGCTTTAAATGTTGTTTTATTGTTCTTTCATGGAAATAAATGCCACTTGGTTGGAACTTTTCTACCTAATGGAATGACATTCACACATTTTAAAATGTGAGCAAATGAGGTATTGAGCAACTAGAACAAAGTTCTTCAATTCTGCTCCTAGAAAATACATCATGCTGTTAAATCGTATCAGTCAGGCTTTGCGAAGCTTTCCTATGTGTGCTGTGGGATTCAGGGAAGACATATGAATGAGGGAATGCAAATCTTCCCCATTTAAACAAGCACGGCTGCTGTATGTGGTGAGAAAACATAAACGCTGTTTGTCTTCACTGAGAAAAAACACATTCCCTCGCTTGATTGCTCTATAGTCTTTACCATCTTCATCAGCATCCTCATCATCATTATCATCATTGGCAGTGCTAGAGCTCCCTCCTCCTCTAACTCACATTGAAGGTCTATTACACACATTTAGATGCACCATAAAGTGTTCTAGAAATGAGCAGTAGCGCTTCATGTTGCAGTTTATCACTTAATAACTTTTATCTTAGAAACCGGCGACCCCTGTAACATCAGTATTGATTAAGGTAAACGTGAGCGGAAATATACAGCACACTTCATGAGTAGTTGAGTACACACTGCTTTGTTTAACATGCAGCCCTGACATAAAAGATATTCATGAGACAAGGATAAGAAAGGGTTGTTTGCATAAATATGTCTATTACATATGCAGCATGTAATGGGACTGGATGTTTTGGATGCTGTCTTCGTTCCCGTCCATAATGAGAGTGATTTATTTTCTTCTTTGTCATGGTGTTCTGATATATACAGGCTCATATCTTGTCTGACTTCGCTGAGATCCAATTCCCTCTTCTCTAAACTTCTTCCTAATGCATCGCTAAACATTGCTGATATGGAAGAGATAGTTTTTCAGCCTCACAGCTGTTCGTGAGCAGATTCGCAATCAAATGCAAAACTGTTCTTTGTCTTTTCCCTCTTCATTAAAAACCCTTTTTATTTTTATTTTATTTTATAGCTGTGAAAACTATTCCAATTTAATGGCAAGCAAAAACAAAAAACAAAAAAAAGTGTGCACTGTAAATATATATTTTACATATTGCAAAAGTCCCAGGGACTTTTCACGTTACGAGTGAAGACAAAGAAAAAACAAGGTAGGCTAAATATTATGTGTAAGCACTATTTGAAGACTTCAGTCAAATATCAGTCAATTAGTCATTCTGACGTTTTTCTTTAAAATAAGATTTTTTTGTCACGCTCTTATGTATCGGTTTCTTCCTAAGTAGGCGTACTTCTGAATGGGCTGATGCTGGGATTTAATGTGTTTGAAGTGAAAGTATTTCATGAAGTTATACTATATGCGGATAAGCTTTGTATAGGCTTCTATTGGCTTTTGCATATGAACTCTTCATTTGTATTGTGTCCTATTTATAATCAAATGATGCAAAAAGAGAAAAAATAATAATTGCATGTATTTAGGATACAGTAGCAGAAAAATGACAACAACAACAACAAAAATCATTCACGTTATCAGCAATACAATATCCGGTGATGCT
This sequence comes from Pseudorasbora parva, assembly GCF_024679245.1. Taxonomy (NCBI): domain Eukaryota; kingdom Metazoa; phylum Chordata; class Actinopteri; order Cypriniformes; family Gobionidae; genus Pseudorasbora; species Pseudorasbora parva. The sequence continues at coordinate 31,221,378 of NC_090187.1, read as the reverse complement.
TATAAACTATTGAAAATAAGTTTAAACTGTAAAAAGTCCACAAATACCAATTGCTGAAGAAACACCCAGAAAAAAACAATTTCTGAAATGTACCATCCTTGTTAAGGTAAAGTTTGAATGTTGTGTTGGGGAATGATGCCGTTGGTTGCATTAATGATTTTGTGACAGTGCAGGACCCTATCTCATCCCCTCAGACCCAAAAGACAGACAATTGGTTCAGTGGCTTACTTTATTTTTGTACTGACCCACTGGCCCATAGTGCCTGTTCCACCTGATGCTTTTCTGCAAGACGGACCAATTGACTACAGCAGTTTGGGTCACTGTGATACAGTCTGTTTATGTTCTCTCTCCTCTCTTCTCTCTCTCTCCTCTCTCTCTCTCTCTCTCTCTCTCCTCTCTCTCTCTCTCTCTCTCTCTCTCTCTCTCTCTCTCTCTCTCTCTCTCTCTCCTCTCTCTCTCTCTCTCTCTCTCTCTCTCTCTCTCTCTCTCTCTCTCTCTCTCTCTCTCTCTCTCTCTCTCTCAGACCTATACTTTTTTAATAGCATGGCATCAGTGGCAAAACCTTACATGTATAACACGTGTTGAAGTCACAATTTCAATCCATAGACAAAAGGCACTCCCTATACACTAACACTTCTCTTAATACATACAATCAAACCAAAATGTATTCAGACATTATCGCAATTTATTCACTAAAGTTTAGAAAATGGTAATAAAATATGACAAGAGCTCAGAGCTTTATCTTGATAATGTCAGATAACTTTGATAAAAAGGTATGTAATGGATTACAATCAACCAATCAGTTGTCATTTGTTCAATTTAAGTATACGATTAGATAATACCAATTTATGTCAACCAATTACCATGCAATGCTTAATTTTGTTCAGTCTGTGGTGTAAAAGGTCATTTTAGCAATTGCAGAAACAGCTGAATAATTTTGTCTCCCATATTTTAATAAATTGCATTGGTAGTCCACTGTATGAAGACTTTTTGGGTATATGTCACAGTTCACTTTATTTTGCTATCCTCACTTACATTAATGAACTATTGTGTCCTTCACCCTCTAGTAAAATTATATTTAGTGTCTGAATATTTTTGGATTTAACTGTACATACATGCATACATAAAGCTGCAAGTAGTACTAAAGTGGCAGAGCACAAAAAAAAGCCTCACTAAGTTGTGCAAACAAAATGTGACAAACTCTCTAGGACGAGTTCGAAAATTTAGGATTTTCGGAGAAGTAAAAATAAATCAAGAATGATGGAAAGTTACGTCATAGCACTTGCATCATCTTGAGCTAAGGAATCAAAGGATTTTTATTTTATTTTTATATGTTTTTTATTTAAATATAATGAGTTACTGTTCAAAAGTTATTAGTACACGTAAAAGCAATTTTGGGCAGTTGGTGGCGCAAGAGGAATTGACATAGAGACTACTGTGATCATTGTTCAGACTCCTCTATCTCTGTGCTAAATTTCATAACTTTACACCACATTGTTCTACGGGGTTGCGCTGTTCCTCATTTGTATGTTGCTTTAGATAAAATCACCTGCTAAACTTCTGAAGGTAAATGCAGTAAAGTAACATGGTGGCCAAAATGATTAGAAGTCGTCTTATTGATTCTGGACAATGACCCGAAACATTCTTCTAACTATTGCTGGAACTAGCTGCGACGGAAGGAATGTGCTAGAACACTGAAAATGATGGACTGGCCCCCTCAAAGTCTGGACCTTCACCCCATCGAGCACAATCGGGGAAAATAAACTGGACAGATCCATTGTGCATTCAAAGGAAAGCCTTTGGCTTCAGTTGCAGAAGGCATGGGATAACGTTAGTGTTGAAGTTCTCAGAGAAAATATATTGACACTATGCCAGAGACATGTGCTGCTGTAATAGCTGCAAAAAGTGGAATTACCAAATATTATAGTTAAAAGTGGATAAAAACAGTACGACTCACTTCATCTGATATGTGATGCTCAACCATCTGCAGGTTTCATGAACATTATGAAATGAAAACGTGTTTTGGAGGCAAAAAAAGGTAAATATTTTCAGATCTGTCAGGTCTTCTACTCATTTTGGCCTTAAGCTTAGAAATCTGAGGAAACACTCTTAACTCAAAGCAAAGCAAATTTGAAAACCAATCAGAATATCTACATTTGCATTTATGCATTTGGTTAGACTTTTTATCTAAAGGAACTTGCATTGCACTCAAGGTATACATTTGATCATTTTGTGCATTCCCCGGAAATCCATGACCTTTGGCTTTGTTATTGCCACGCTCTACAGCAATTTCTACCTAACTGCAGTAACCATCTGTGTCAGGTGGCCGCACCCCTGAGCGCCACTGTCTGCACTCCCTTTGGAAATCATTGCACTTCAGTTAAACTCTGCTCAACTCTGTCGCATTGCCTTAAGGCACTTTTGCATCATGCACCTCAAATCACCAGCTCTAACTGAAAATGAATGATTTCCGGTCATTTTTGGCAACTCCATCAATGCTAAAGCTTAGCAATGGCTAGCGGCAAAGTATAATAATAAATAAAAAAATCACAGATTTTGATTATTAAAGTTGCTGAAGTATTTGAGCAATTGTCAATAAATCTCCAAAAACTATTAAAAAAAAAAACCATGACAAAACAGAGTTGAGATTCAGGACGTGAATGGGGATGTGATCGGGAGGGTTTTTGAGTCATAAGGAAATGCACAGTGGGGGTGTGAAGTCTGCGGTTGTTCACTGCAGTGGCCACGCAGTGAGACAGACTTCGAGAGGACACACAGGACTCGAGCAGATGGCTCTTTTCACACACTGATTTAGCATGCTGAGATTTTTAAGCTTCAGTGCAAAGACCTATAGGAATAAAACAACTTATACACATGCACTGTAACAGCACATTAACTTTCTAAAAGATGCATATTAAGCTTGTTCAATTAATCAACGCTTCTAAATGTTATCTTTTGAGACGCAGAGAAGTCTCAAAATAGTTTAGACACTTAAGAAAACTTTAGAATTCACACTAAATGTCTCAAGTGATCTTAAGGTGATTTTTAGTGGATCATAATGTTATCAAATGGATTTCACTAAATTTGACGACCACTAAATGACACACACACTTGGATTTTCATGTTTTATGGGGACATTCCATAGACAAAATTTCAAACTGTACAAACTGTATATTCTGTCCCCTACATTTTTTATTTGTTTTATTTTTTGTGTTGTAAATATAATTTATTCTGAAGCAATATTCTCCCCAGTGTTCAATCAGCTTTGGCATATTGAAATCTGAATATTTGTGATATAGTTACCTTTTTTTAAAGGGCATTTCCCCCCTAATCTTTATATTATATTCTTAAATTTGATCTACACATTTAATTAAAATAAGACACTATAGGGCTGTTACCAATCAAATTATATAATTAACACTGAAAAACTACAGTTGCATTAAATAATGTTATGAGCTTTGTATTTTTGGATAAATAAGACATTTAAAAAAAGTATGTTTAAACATGAAACTAAAGGCAGTAGGCAAGTCTTAATGAGTGAGTCATTCATTCAAATGATTCATTCAAACTGCTAATTCATTCAAAAATGAGGCAGTCGTTTACTTTGATTCAACCCATTCATTCAAACACTGAATCATTCAGTAACACGCACTGTTGCTGTGAGTTGCGTTATGGTGCTGCTGTTTGGAACTTTGTTGCTTAGAATCTTTGTTTGGAACTATTTTCACTGCTGAAACAGAACAAAAACACTCAAATGTAACATCTAAAATGTAAGTAACCTAATGTTAATGTGTTTATGGAACTGTCATATGAAATGTCGTTTTCAGTCGTGATGGTTTTCAGGAAAACACTTGTTCGGTCGAGTGATGTTGTTTAATTGTATCCTATGTTATAAATATAAAAACAACATTTTGAATGTTTAGCACAGTTTCTCAGTTTGATCGACGCTCGTGTTGTGATTTCTCCTCGAGAGGCTGTGCGAGCGTCAACAGCGTGACTTAAACTGTAATCGTCAGTTTAATAGATATGTGATTTTGTCTATATCGTGAATATAAGACAACCCCCCATTTTTCAGTCTATTATAAGGACACAAAACCTTGTCTTATATTCGGGTATATACGGTATTATTAAAAATACTTAAATGTAAAGTTGAATTTTCAGCATCCATTAATTCAGTCTTCAGTGTCACATGATCATTCAGGAACAACACTGTCTCACTCCCAACTCGTCACATATTGACGCTTGGTCAGGACCCCTCTGCATTAATTTTTAACGCACGGGGTATCACACAAATCAATCGTTTGTACTTGGAACACTAGGAATATGTGTACTTTTTGAATAAATTGTGTATGCAGTCATATCTGTCTGTTATATCCTGTGTCTTATATCACATAATACACATATTGGTTGGTTTAGGGATGTGATGGGGTTTGTTTACATGTTAAAACGTGTCTAACTAGCGTAAATAAAAATAAATGCAAATAAAAATATACTCCAACATGTCATAATGGCAAAATCATAACCCACTATAGAATTTCATCATGATGATATGCCCAACGTGTCTGTGTATGATGCCAAAGGTTTCTCATTGAAATGAATGGAGCACCCTGCCTGTCGAAAAATAAATGCTAAAGGGGTACCATGGGTGTTAAAATGTGACCAAGCTCAATATGTGACAAGTTGGGAGTGAGACAGTGTTGTCAGAAATCATTCTAATTTGCTGATTGGTGTTAAAGAAAGATTTATTATTACCAGTTGTGCTGCTTTGAAGTAAAACAACAGCAACAAACTACTTGTTTTGTAAAATTGTGCTGGTGCCTTATTTCTTTGAGTAAATAAAATCTCACAAGGGAGGGAGGTTATTTTCAAATGCCTTATAAATACTGCACAACTTCACAGGGAAAAGCCTATTGAAAAACAATTAAAATGAGCAAAAACATGCATTTAATTTACAAAAGAGGAATCTGACATGCTCTCCTTCCAGCAACCTCTGATTTCTCAATCAGCACTAGAGGGACTGTATAGAGATCCAACACATGGCCGCATATAGCAGTGGACACTCAGTCAACTTAACAAGGGAGAAAATTGATCTGCAATTAAAGTTAGGCCCTCTTGCTTCACGGGAAGCTCAGCTGGAACCTGACAATGAGTAGCCGATTAAACCTGCAAGTCCCTCTAGAACAAAAGCCTCTGATTAGCCTCATGGGTTCTCTTTAATGAGAAACCTGGAGTGAAGGAACTCTCTAACTCTGCTTTGACAATGCCTAGACCATCCTTTCATCAGTATATAATATTGAATCGAGACCTGACATCATTCTTTATGTCACAGTCCCCTTTAATTTGAAGAGAGGATGCGTGATTAAGCTCCATTTCCCCCTTGAAAGCCGCAGAAGTGGACGTGACAGGAGTTGTGTTATTAGAGACAAGGGTGTTCTTCCATCGGCATTTCAGACTTCAAAGTCCAGAGACAAAAAGATGCCATAGTGTCTGCAGAAACCAATCAGTGTCAATTTATCCCAGCAGACAGGGAACAATAATTTGAAAGTGTGTGGCACTATCCTGTATTTTTCTGTCTTATTAGCTTGATAACGCATCCAACTAAAGCACTTGTTCTCCACAAGCCCTAGCCAACCTGTGGCAGGCAACACCTATGCCCTTTACAGGTTTCTTTCCACAGTAAAAGCACCTTTTGCTCTCAAAAAGCAACTCCTGCACAGTAGCCGACCCCCTTTTATCTTATGGCCCTTGAGAGCCAGAGGAGGTGGAAAGATGCTTTGACTGTTATGAGAGCAGAATGAGTTTATCAAGAGAAGCAGTGGAGAAACCAAAGCCGTGTTAAGAACTGTGAGGTCCTTGGCTTTCTGGGTAGATCTCATTATGGCACCATTATAACTCTTGGATATAGCTCCTTGTGCCATCTTGGACATCTTCATTCTACTTCAAAGTACAGTACCAGAGAGGATCTGCCGGATAGAAACCCCTCTCTGCTGACATCTGTTCCTCACTTGGAGTTCTCCTCCAAAAGAAATGTCTCTAAATTGGAGAGCACCAATTATGGACAAGGCAGTGTCGCAGGCAAACATTCGTGGACTTCCCTTAACTTGTACTCTTCTCTGAACCAACTAGTAAAGAAAAGGTGTATTATTATTTTTTTTTTAAAGATGAAGTGAAATTCTGAACGAGAAAGAGTTTGATTCATCTGAATGGCACTGCAGTCATAAGATGTTTACCACATTCACAAAACATTCCTATAATAAATGAGAATTTTATAGAACAATATTTTTGTTATATTTGAAAAAACATTTCCTTAATAACTGTAAATTCTTACACTTATTTACATACTTACTATAGAGCTGTCAATTGATTAAAATATTTAATTGCGATTAATCGCATGATTGTCATGAGTTAACTCGCGATTCATCGCAATTTAATCGCACATTTTTATATGTTGTAAATGTATCTTAAATTAAGTTTGAATTAATTTTTAAATACTCAACATGGTTATATGGACAAATACGCATGCTTTATGCAAACGTACATTTATTATTAGTGAAATCATACTTAATCAATAATACAGCATGAACACTAGACATTTATCAAAGGTCATAGATGTTTATCAAATAACTTGTTCATGTCTCTTAAGCCTAAGCTTAAAGATTCAGAATAAACAGGGATTTCTCTCATTTTAAGAATATAAATAAAGGCAGTTTTTACACTGGCAGTGTAGTACACTATATGGCACAGTTTGTATGAAAAATTGGTAATGTGAAAGCTGTCATGCGGACCTGGGAGTGCACCAGTACCACCCCATACCTGGAGGAGGTCCATATTCCAAGAGTAGGAAAATAGCGTGGTCTCTTTAAGAGATGTGCAATCCCTATTGAATTGCTGGTATTTTGTTTCTGTGTGTGTGCACGCCTAATGTGCCGCGATTCACGCGAACAGTGTGAGAACCACGGACTTGGGAGCGCTCTTGTTCAGAAAAGTAACCTGTGCATTTGTTTTAGACGATTGTAATGCATTTAGTTCAATAAAACACATGTACTGTATGTGGTGATGGTGTTAATGATTTACCTCAGACATGAGCGAGAGTGAGCTTGCAGTGTATTCGCGCATCGCGCTTGGACTGCAGAGAATGTGCTCGGAGTAAAAACGCACTTTTCTTTCGACCTGGTGTCTAATAAAGGTTAAACAGAAAATATGGTAGCTTATAGGCAATAACTGCACTTTTGTTTTAGAATAAATAATGTTAACCATTTTCTTTCCCTATTAATGTTTGCTGCTGCATCCTTTATGTCTATGGCTTATCTCGATTTCTCCAACTACAGGCTACGCCACGGATCAAATGTGCGCTGCGTTAATCGTGCGTTAATACATTTAGTGCCGTTAAAATGATTTTGCATTAATGCGTTAACTTTGACTGTTCTAATACTTACATGTATTTAAATGTATCTTAAGAAATATTGAGTAAACATTATTATTATTAAAAATATGTTTGTTATTCAGGCCTCTGGTATCTGTTTCCCTGGAAGTTGGCCCAATTCTACACTGGCTACAACAATAGCTACAATTTTACATTAAATTAGCAAGGACTTCACAACAATCTCTGTGTAAAACTAGGGCAGGTGTGGAGGCCAAATACTAGAAAACAGCATGTTATCCAAACAAGTGCCTCGGAGCTAGATTGGTAGCACTGGAGCGATGAATACAGTTCCTCCCTCTACAATGCGGATGTTCAAAGGCCTCAGCGGTATATGCTAATGCTCCAAGCAAACCTCTCATGCATACATAAAGAGCCTTTTATATTGTGCAGCAACATTCCTGATAATACATTGCCAGGCTTAAATGACAAGTGCACATCAGCAGTTGAGTTTTTAAATAAAATGCAAAGATGTGGGCAACTGTGACATAACATGAAAGCACAGCATGCGACAACATCATGCTGCTTCTTAGTGGAGTGGTGTTGAGCTACGTGACATTTATTTTTCCAGGTGATATTTAATGGAGATATTTTATGACTGGAGGCAGGAAGACGTGCCCTACATAGGGGGCTTATTCAATAATACAAATTTTTCATGATAAGGAGAGAGCGAAATCACTGAATAAGCAGCAAGTTGAAGAAAAAAATAGAAGAAGTTTTATTTATATAGCGCCTTTCCGTAGCTCAAGGTCGTTTTACATAGTGCTATACAATACATTTGCACACCCACATAAACAATACAAGTACAGGGCAGGCCTTATGTAAACACATTATTCTAAATACATAAATAGATATGTATTTAGCTGGGTCTGGAAGGTATACAGAGATGATACATAACACAATGATAGAGATTCCATAATTCCAGCAGATTCCATAATTTCGGGGCATTGACACTTCATGACCTACCAACTACAGTGGACAACCGAAAATAAGGAATGGACAAAAGACCAAGCTCAGAAGATCTGAGGGACCGTCAGGAGAGTAGGAGAGGAGTAGGTCAGAGAGATATGGAGGTCCAAGACCATGTAAAGCCTTGCATGTTAAGAGTAATGTCTTGAAGTGAATACGTGATGCCACAGGTAGCCAGTGAAGATCATGCAGTGGAGGAGATATGTGAGCAGAGCGCCTGGTGGAGGTGCGAAATCTTGCTGCTGAGTTTTCAACATAGGCTACTGTAACCTTTCAATACGTTTTTAGGAAGACAAAGAAATAGAGCATTACAATAGTCCAGGCGTGATGTGATTAAGGCATAAATTAAAATTTCGGCATCAGCCAGAGTGAGAGAAGATTGAAGATGGAAAATATTATGAAGATGAAAAAAAAAAAAAGAGTTTTTAACAGCAGAAGAAATATGAGAGTCAAAAGATAGAGATGAGTCAAATAAGATACCAAGAATACAGACAGATGAGGAAGGATTAAATAGCCTTATGTAAGGTGGTTGAGTGAGTTCAAACCAAGCGGCAACCTCCCTCAGTTTCTCTTGAAGCCAATACGGAAGTGACTTAAACTGCAATTCCTCGACTGGCCACTAGGGACAGGCTCCAGCAGGGAGAAAAATCTCATTGAGCCCCATGTTAAAATGCTCAACTTTACAGCAGAAAAAAAATGTATTTACAGCCTGGTACAAATTGTGGTTTTGGTCTAAACAGCTAATTTTGCCTGTCATGACAACTGTGAGGGGGGTGATTTTTTAAAATCATAACTAATTCGTTTACATTATATAAAGCCTTAAAGGTCTGCATAATTAAGGGCGTGGTTACTTTGATTGACAGGTGGATAGCCATTTATCCGCTGTCTGTTAGTCATTGCGTCACCTCAGCTCCGGTTGGTTCAAACTGAGGACTTGTGGTCATTAAAAATTCCAGGATGTCCTATTTATATAGGATGCTACAGGATGCTACATTTATATATAGCTTTTCTGGATACTCAAAGCACTTTACATATAGAAGGAGGGAATCTCAACCACGTCCAATGTGCAGCATCCCCCTTTTTTTGCCTCCAAAACGTTTTAATTTCACAATGTTCATGAAACATGCAGATGGTTGCTCTGACCATCAAATATCAGATGAAGTGAGTCATACTGTTTTTATCCACTTTTAACTATAATATTTGGTAATTCCACTTTTTGCAGCTATTACAGCAGCACATGTCTCTGGCATAGTGTCAATATATTTTCTCTGAGAACTTCAACACTAACGTTATCCCATGCCTTCTGCAACTGAAGCCAAAGGCTTTACTTTGAATGCACAATAGATCTGTCCAGTTTATTTTCCAGCTCGCCCCAAATGTGCTCAATGGGGTTAAGGTCCGGACTTTAAGGGGGCCAGTCCATCATTTTCAGTGTTCTAGCAATAGAATCTGGCAATCATTAGAAGAATGTTTCGGGTCATTGTCCTCTTGGAAAATAAATCCAGGCCCAATAAGACAACTCCCAGATGCCAAGTGTTCTAATACTTTTATACGCTCTAATACAAATACGTTTCTGAATTTGGTTGCGTTGTGAGTATTTGCAGCACATTTCTGTATTTGGTTGTGTTGTATGTGAAGTGAGTTTCTGTGTTTGATTGTGTTGTATGAAGTGAGTTTCAGTATTTGGTTGCACTGAAAATATCTGCAGCACATTTCTTTGGCTCTGTTGTATCTTCAGTGAGTTTCTGTATTTGCTCGCATTGTGAGTAGTTGCAGCATATTTCGGTAAACGGTTGTGTTGTGAGTATTTGCGGAGCGCTTATTCGGTTGCGTTGCAAATCTGTTTTGTTCTACTTGCATGTGTTTTCTTCAGTTGCAGCATATACCCAGCTCTCTAGGCCACCATACTTATCATTTAGTATGAACTCATTATTTAAAACATTACAAGAAAAAGAAAAGTAGCATTTTTAAGCACTCCTTGAATACAACTACTACCTGACACACAAATATTTACATATATTTAAATAAAATAGAATTAAATTCAATCTAATTAGGCAATCTGAATCCAATCCCAGCCCCACAAGGAAGAACCATGTCAACTAGAAAAGAGGGAGAAGAGCACAAAGTTATGCAGCTAACCAAGCTTCTATAGGAAGCAGGACATAAACATGGTGGGCAGATTACACACACACACATACACACCCCCTGAAGAGTGATGGAATGGGTGAACATCTGCTGGCGCAGTGGGGAATAAAGGAACAAGAAAAATCTGCCTGTCTCTTACACCGAAACAACTGATTAGGCCCTCTAAACGACGGACCCTCTGCCAATGTTGAAATAGTGCAGTCCCTCCATCTCTACGCTTCTGAGCGTGGTGCGCTTCCAGCAGGTGTTGTAAGGACTTGAATCATTAACCCCAGGCTGACAGACAAGACTGAGCCCACCAGGCTCAGAAAAGTGTTGCACTTCAGCAGCTCCCCACCACTCCAGTGAGTCTGCAACTTCACACATTGGGAGCTGCAAAATGGATCCATTTATTCCAACTCCAGGTTAGAGAAGGGTGGGACTGATTCTTCCATATTGCTAGCATAGAATTTTAGTTCGTTTTAGGACTTGAAGGGATAGTTCACCCAAAAATGAAAATTCTGTCATTTACTTGCCCTTAAGTTTTTGCCTTCTTGCCCTTAAGTTTTGTATGAATTTCTTTCTTCAGCTGAACTCAAAAGAAGATATTTTGAAGAATGTTGGTAACCGAACAGTTGACTGGCCCCATTGACTTCCATAGTTTTCAATACTATGAAAGTCATTGGGGCTCATCGACTTTTTGATTACTCATATACTTCAAAATATCTTCTTTTGAGTTCAGAAGAAGAAAGAAATTCATAGAGGTTTGGAACAGCTTGCTTGCATTTTGGCTATTAAGCAACACTCAATCTAACAACAATCACTCAACAATCTACAGGCTACATGACATCACATGTTTTTGTTCCTCAAAGATAAAATTCTGAAAACATTTCTTGATGTATATTCATATTTTATCACCAATCTGTACTACAAAATTCAGCCACAAATGTTTAAAGATACTTCTTTTGTAAAAACTCTTTTGTAGAGTTCTCAAAAGTTTTTCAATATTGAAATCAACATTTATATTCAGCAATGACACATTACACTGGTGACAGTGAGGACTTCAAATTGTTCAAAAAACTGTATAATTCATATAATTATAAAATAACTCTGTTCTTTTGAGCTTTTTATTAATCAAAGAATTCTAAGAAGAAAAACAGTTTCTTTCAAAAAAATTAAGCTGCACAACTGTTTTCAAAAATTATAATAAATGTTTCTTGAGCACCAAATCAGCTTATTAGAATGACTTCTAAGGGATCATGTGACACTGAAGACTTGAGTAATGGCTGTTGATAATTTCACAATATTACTGTTTTGCTGTATTTTTGATCAAATAAATGCATCCTTATTGCATAGTAGAAGAGATAGCAGAAGAGATTTCGTTTAAGTAAATCATCACCCACCTTAAAGAATAAAAGCAAAGACATTTATTCTCCCATGTTCATATGGGCTTTAACAGAAGACAAATAAATGAATGTGAACATTAACATTGGGGGTGAGTAAATGATCTAAACATTTTATTTAGTTATTTAGTTTTAAATAACTATTCATTTAACATGTAGACATATGTGTAAACACACAAGGGTAGAAAAGGGTAGCACAGACTAGCTACATCAACTCTCCCTCTAGTCCTAGCTGCCCGCCACTATCAATACAGCATCTTCTCATTTTCCCTCTCCCTTCTATCATTCTTGTTCAATCAACGCTCTCCTCTTCTCTGTGGTCAGCGGTCAGACCGAGAAAGAGAGAGAGAGAGAAAGATAGAGAAGCAACACTCATTTGAGCCCTTGAAATAAAGACATGGGACTCCAGTCTAGATCGATAGCCTGTTAGTGACCAGTGTGACTTTCATGTCATGCAATCATCGGACAGATTGCCACAGAATAGGGAGTCTGTGATAGACTAGATCTGCCTGGGATACCAGGGAAACACAGGCGGTGCAAACTCCAGCACTGTAGCACTCACACAGACACACAAAATAAGAGCATAATGTTAGCACTGTGCTTGAAGCGCTGATACAAACAAAAATGTTGTTCAAAATGATTAATTGGTTTGAGTAGACCCAAATCAAATTAAACAAATTAGTTCAATCAAATTAAGTTTTATGAGTATTTAGGACTTTCTTCACAAAAGTTCACAAAATGTACATATTTTAAATTTAATCTTAATTGTTTGACTTATGAACAAGACAAAATTATATTTAACTGAAACTTAGCTGGGAATTCTATTTCCCAGCATGCTTTGCCATGATACTCGATACTCAAAAGGGCACTTTTTTGACACTTTTTTTGTTGTTGTTCAAGATTAACATTAAGTGGGAGATTTAGGAGTGTTAATGTTTTGTTACGCTAGTTTAAAAGATTTTCTGTTATGTTTTTTTCTTCTTTTAGGGTTACCATCATGGCGACGAGTGGAGCGCCAACTTAGTTTGAGAACAGGTATGTAAAATGTTTTATATTGCAAGTGCTATGCTAATGCTATCAAAGCATTGTGTAACCAATTAGTAAGGTAGCATTTATTGAATAATTAGGTAATTAGGTATATAACCGATTACCTCAAATGTTTTGAATTTTGCCAGATTTACAGTGAGGAAGATTTTTTGTGAATAATTAAAATTTCAGTCAGTACATCACAAAATGCGAATGTATGGCTTCATGAAACTTGTAATACAGTGATCAAGTCATATGAACCATTTTTTTAAAGAGTTTTGGGTGAAGCGGAAAAATATTTTTTCTTCCCTATTGTGACGTAAATCTGAGGGAAACGGCTTCTGGAATGAGAAAAAAATAAGTATGGCAGGACTTGATTTCGTAGGATGTTGGGCTTTGGTAACTAACAGGAGGCAGATCTGAAAGGCAGTTTGCAGTCAGTTGTGGGGGATATTTAGTTCCACCCTCCACTGAGACATGTCGTTTGGAGGGGGAGGCGAGGTTTGCGTTTTTGATTAAAGATTATGAATGTACATGAATTATAGATATTATATATATATATATATATATATATATATATATATATATATATATATATATATATATATACACGGATAAATAATTTATAATAAACACTGCAACATAAAAAAACAAGATTTTTGATTTCATTATGACTTTAAGTAAGGGATAATGTACACCCAGCCAGTTGTTATCGCAGAATAAACGCGTCAGGGTCCTGATCACGTGCACTCTGTCGGGGTTTATTCTGCGATAACAACTGGCTGGGTGCAAATTATCCCGCTTATTACACAGCTACTAATCTCAAATAAATTAGACACAAAAAATTGTCTTGAGATTAAATATTTCATTAGCTCTTATGCAAAGCTTCCGCGGAGAAAAACAGTTCCAAACTGCTTTAAGCCTTTATCGATTGCTGCTAAATGTTGAAAATTAATGCTGAAAGGGTTAGTTCACCCAAAAATGAAACCAAACCTATGATTTACTCACCCTCAAGTCATTATAGGTGTATATGACATTCTTCTTTCAGACAAATACATTGGAGTTATATTTAAAAAGTCCAGGCTAACATTAATCCAAGCAGTAGTTATAACGTTAGCTGTTTTTGAAGTCCATAAAAAATGCAGCTGTCCGCCAAATAACGTGCTCCACGCGGCTCTGATGGGTTATTAGAGCCTTCTGATTCGAATCGATGCGTTTGTGTAAGAAAAATGTCCATATTTAAAACTTTATAAAGGAACCCCGCCTTGAAGTCTTCCATTGTAGCCAAGGCTGTTTAAGTATTTAACAGCCAGTCCGCCACAAGATGGCGTCAGCGTTAAGCATAGTAGTAGTACCGGTCAAGATAACTCGCATTACCCGGACAAGCGGTTGTTATCTGGAAATAACATACCGCTGGAATGCACGATTGACCAATCAGAATCAAGTATTTCACAGAGCCGTGTAATAATAGTGTATAACAATACATTATTCTTTTCCTACAAGTGAACTTAGTTGAACAAGTAAACAGAGAATGATAATGCAGAAAGTGACCTCAAAGTAAAACCTATTTTGGGCATTTGACATTTATTGAAATAAGCCTCTGGTCTGCATAACAAATGTCTACATCTCAATGCAAATAACACCTCTGACACATAGCCTTAAGTCACTGTAACCTTTTCGAAACCTCAGCAAACAATGATTAATAACTTATTATTACGAGTATGAAATAAAAAATAAATAAAGCCGTTATCGATCTTAAATTAAACTTGGATTTGCATATATACTCAGATTGATGTCTGAGCTGTGGCATTCTTATATGTTATTTGCACTTTGCTGTGGGGCTCACCTGCCTTGATATACTCCCCAATGCAAACAAAGCCACTTGCATTTCTCTGGCCTCACAATCTAGCTTTCCTCACGATCACAGAAAGCAATTTAGCCTAAAATCAACATCTCTCACACTCCCCAATTCCCTCATGTGTGTGTGTGTGTGTGTGTGTGTGTGTGTGAGTGAGTGAGTGAGTGAGTGAGTGAGTGAGTGAGTGAGTGAGTGAGTGAGTGAGTGAGAGCGAGAGCGAGAGCGAGAGAGAGAGAGAGAGAGAGAGAGAGAGAGAGAGAGAGAGAGAGAGAGAGAGAGAGAGAGATTTGGGAAGAGTGGTGATGACAGGAAGACTGCGGATATACATACTCTGAAATGAGCACATCTCATCCAGACGTTGTTGACTTAATTATATGTGAGAAAAATATAAGGAGGAAAGAGAAAGATATAAATAGAGTGAGGCAATGTTTGGAATAGAATACTAGTATACGGTATATACTGTATACTGCCTATGTTTTTTTAAGTCCCCCTGTGGTGAAAATCACGTTTTTTTTGTATATGTGGTATTTTTAATATGGTTTAAAAGGATAGTTTACCCCAAAATGAAAATTACCCAATGATTTGATCATCCTCAAGCCTTCCGAGGTGTATATGAAAATTTTGTTTCAGATGAATGCAATCAGATGTTAAAATGTCCTGGCTAATCCAAGCATTATAATGGCAGTGAACTGCAGCCAGGCCGCCTTCCGTTTTGAACTTACGCAGAGAGTGTAATGCCTCTTGCAGTTCAAAATGCTTGCACTATGTCCGACGTCATACGACGTGCCAGTTAAGCTTTTTTCGTAAGTGGAATACAGAAGGCGATCTGGTGGAAGCTATTTTACTTCATAATGTGTCCCCCCTGGAGTTGTGTGGATTACTTGTATAATGGATGGATGCACTTTTTTGGGCTTCAGATTTTGGGCTGCCATTATAACGTAGCGTATACTAAATTAGGCAAGGGTGTAGGGTTTTATTCAAGCTATTTTAAGGCATGAAGACTTATTTTTCACAGGAAAAAAACACTTAAATATGTTATTTTGGTGAATAATTTAAGGAATACAATTATTGACTACAGGGGGACTTTAAAGATTAAATATACAAATGTTATCAGTAGGTACTAGTATTTTTAAACAGTGTCCAACCAGGACTTATTGTGCTAGATTCCTTAATGTACGATATTACAAAGAAAAGAAAAAATGGGGGAAAAATGGGTTTGTCTCTGCAATGTACACTAGTATTTCAAAGATGAGGGTACATCTGATTTTCCCCCAAGCAACCAACAAACAAACAAACAAATAAATAAATACTTTTTTTCAGCAAGGATGCATTAACTTGATCAAAAGTGACAGTTAAGGCATTCATAATGTAACAACATTGGCTGACCCCAAACCATTGAATGGCAAATGTAAATTGAAGTGTAATGAAAGGGCAAACTTCAATAACTGACTGCAAACTCCATTCTCAAATGCTGTCCTACTATTTTTAGAGAAGGGGGGGGGGGGGTGACAATGCCACAACAATAAAAATGTTGTGGCAAATTGCAGTGTTTTATACAGTGCAAAATCAGACAAATGTGGGTCATTTGGATTTTGTAGGCATATTGGATACCACACACACTGTGCACACAGCAAAGCATAATAAGAGTAGTATAGCTGTGTGCGGTTTCAAACCCAGTGAAGTACATAGAGAGAGGAAAAGTGAATTTCGCCCTTACTGATTCCTCTTTTAAAAGAATGTATGAATTCTCACAGTATGAAATCACAAATGTAAAAGCAGCAAATATGAGCACTTTTGAGATGTGTTTTGGTTGGCTTGTTTCCTTTAATGGATCTGTCATCTTTCAAATGCCAAATCCAACCTCCTTCTACACAAAAACAAACAGACCAGAGGAGAGTGAGAAAATGGGAAGAGTAGAGAACATTGCTTCTTACTCGAATCCCTCCTAGTGTCCCTGTCAGAAGATTTGACATTGAGAAGTGACTCATTCAAAGGTTAATTAAATGTTGTTTATGCCAAGTGAGTGAAATTACTACACTACCCAGAGAGCACTAATGTAACAACTGTGTTCTCTGACCTGCAGAAGCGTGTAATTTCCTGTGGTGGGAGAATAATCCGTGGCTGATGACTTGAATAGAGAACCCTAGAAAATGGGCTCACCGTGATGGTGGGTTGTTTTGATGACAATTGAGGTGACAAAAGTATGAATGCTTTATATTCACAGTGTCCACACCATTTATAGAAGGGTCAGTTCTAATTAAGAGCACATTTTAAACAGTGAAATGTTTTATGATGCACTTACCATGCTGCTTGATCTTAGCCTAGAAGTCTAGACGCACCCTTAAATATAATTTGCCGCCAGTGTCGTCTAGCAACTCTCCATAGACTTGCGAGCTGGAAAAAGCAAACTCTGGTCAGGCCAATCACATTGTGTATAGAGTCGGTGGGCGGGCTTAACATATTGACGGCAGAGTTGCTGAGGTTCCGCATGCTACTTGTAAACAAAGAAGCTGGCGAACGGCGGTCTTTTGAATCGGCTTTGGCCGTGACTCTGGAAGACTTGGAGTTAAGTGAAGTCTGAAGTCATTCTTAAGACGGTAAGATATGTTCGGAGGTTTGCCGTATCTATCAATCTTTAATCTATCAACAAGCTCCGCTTCACCTTCGTTGCTCTGGTTGGTTGTAGCGCTATCCTATCGAGTGCAGAGGGAGTTTGAAAGACAACCGTTTATCCCGCCCCTCGGATTGAGCCCTGTCTATGGTGAATTCCCAGACCAAACATCTTGATGTGGGTCTGGCTTGTCAGGCTAGCTTGATCTGACATTTCAGAAACATTTCAACATTGTAAGCCAGAGTCCTGCACAAGTCCATTTTTGGAGACCCGCGCCCACCCGTACCTGCAAGGTTTAGCACCAGATCCGACCCGTGACCCGTGAAAATATCAAAATTAAATCCGCACCCGCCCAGACCCGTAAATATTTGGTCTGTTACCTGACCTGTGCCCATGATAAATCACACACGCTATAATCATTCAAATTAAAATGCTTTATTTTTTATCTTGCACCTCTCTCAACATCAACAGCGTCATGAATAGGCTAACGAAACCAGCTAAAGTCCCTTTAAAGACTCATTGTCAACAATTTCATATACTCCACTCACCAACTTTACTTTTACTTCATCCATTGCTACTCCTGCCACGCTTGTTCCATCTGGGCTACGAGAGGCATCAACAAAAGTTTCAGTGTCGCAGTGGTGGTGACGTGGGTCAAATGGCATTTCGTTGTTGCGTGTATGTGTAATGGTAATTTGGAAATATTAATTGTAATAGCCTACATTATGTTCAAGGGGGGCAGAAGGAGACGGGAACCGGCGAACATTTAAAAGACTTAACCAAGACCAAACAAAACGAAAGTAATGTGGGCAGCCCCTCATGGACATCTGCCACGCACACTCACATAATAAAACGTAAACACAACTCAACGCCAAATCCAGATCTGTTGAGCTCTCGTCCTTATGCCTCCGAGGTTCCTCAGAGGACTCGAGACCGGTAACCAGTAATTCATGATACTAACCGCCTGGACAGAGTTAATAATCCGTTCGTATCCCTGCCCGTGCATTTTATAAATCCACCCGTTTTAGCCACTTTTATGCGGGGACCCGCATAAAGATATGGATTACAATATATTTGTATTACTTTTGTGAATTTATGTTGTGTTTTTGCCTCGTTATGGTTTTATTGTCAGTCACAGCATACGTAGATAATGCCTTTTGTGTCCCAACGCAAACAAAATTAATATTACATGATAAATATTGGATACAAAATGTGTGTAGTCTTAAGAGAACGTCTGCTGTTACCATTCCCTAACAGCAGACATTCACCTCCGAAAGCAGAATAACATGTTTATTAAGTAATTTATTATATACGAAGAATTATTATATACAGTGGCTGCTTCTTCTCAGCAGCATCTTCCATTTTTCTTTGTGATATTTAGTTGCAGTTTACCAGGATGTGATGATTTTGTTCTCTTCGGCTCACTGGATGGAAATGGTGCTTTATTTGCAAACGTTTTGTGCAAAGTTAAATTTGCAGAAACATCGCTATTGATATGACAATCGAATACAATACAATCAAATATTAATGCCATGGTTATAATACTGATAAATAAGTATTTGTACACATTTGTATGTCCAAGGGCCATATCATGCACCCGGCACAATGCGATGCCAGGTGCAATGCAGGTGTTTTTTGCTAGTTTCAGCCAGATGCAGTTATCATTTTCACGTCCAGTGCCATGTTATTTAAATAGCACGTCTCATGGCCATCTGTTCACCCATGGGCATGCTGGTCTGAAAACCAGGTGTGTTTAGGTGCATTGTCGGCAGCTGCACCACTGACCAACAAAAACCTGCTCTAAAGTCAATATCACAGTATTTTGTGTCATTTAAAGGATGCGTTAGTAATATGTGCCTATAGGCGGGTGCACAAAATGTGTACACTCTGCTTTTTACACACACAGGGATGCGCAGCAGCACACAAACATTTTTAAATATTAAAAATAAAAGGTTTCCTCTCTGGAGAAGCGTTCAGTCTTCCTGCTCGCAAATTCCGCCATGTAAATAGTAAACCTGCGATGGTGCAAGTGCAACTGGCTTTTAAAGGGAAAGGGAGATGAGACTCTGATTGGTTTATTGCATGTTACACCCAAAACACATCCATGACTCCTTAAGAGACTGGGCACATCCCTTTTGGACCATGCACCTGACGTTAAACTAGTAAAAGTGCAGATATAAGTGCACCTGCGCCATGCACTCAGATCATCACAATAGGGTTTTATTGCTGTCAATGCATCAGTAGTGTATGTTTCAGTGTGTTTGAAAAGTAAGTGAATGTAGAAATATAAAACCACACTTTATGTAAAAATACACATTAATAAAATGACCCATGCAAAAAATGTCCTACCGTTATCTGTGGCAATGAAGAGAGCAGTGTACTGGTTGTGGTGAACATGTGGAGACTCGCGGTCCAGTATGGCCCTGGTGGTAACATTGCCTTTGAACGGGTTCACGATCAACCAGTCTGCCGGGTCTCTCAACACAGCGAACCTGTGGGGCACACAAGAACATTACATACACTTAACATATGCAACTTTTAGAATGGGTCATGCTTTTGAAGTTGACCAAAACGCAAAGATTTCTAAATGTCTTTCAGTTTATATGTCCACTTATTACAGGGGCCAATCCCCTCAACATATGGTCAAAAATCGGGCTAGGTATGGATTTAGATGTTCCAGTTGGATTCGATTTCGATTCACAGGCTCTCAAATCGATTCGTTTTCAATTTACGCTTTGATTTTTGATTCTCGATTCAACTCAAATGAATATAGATTTAATCCAAATACTATAGGTATTTATTAAAAAAATCTGTGGTGACGGGATGGGGGGCTTCTATGATATTAGACTGCGTAACCTATAATAAAAATAATGATTTTCAAACCTGAACCAAACATATTTTTATTGAAAGATCAATAGTCTGTCATTAGTCTTTAGTCTGCCACAAAAAACAACATAAAAATCTTGAACTCAAATGTCATTGGGAAAAGAAAACACAAAAACAATGACTGTTGTAGTAAGTAACAATAAGTAACAGTGCATAAATCAGATATTTCTGTATAGCCTAATGCTAATAAGCTTAAATAAAAATAACAAAATAATTGTGAAGTATTTTTTTGGACACAGCGCCACGAACAATCAATCACTCCTTTACGTGTGCATCACTGTCCTTCTTGCAGCTGCTTGCGCTCTCTTCATCAAGGCTTAAAACAAAAAGGGGACAAAAAGTCGTATTATCTTTGTGCATAGATTAGTTACAGTACCTGCAGAGGTGTTTTTTGCTTTTTAATAGTAGGTTGGGGTTCCGTTACACCAGCCATGCCAACGGATTAAATGAAAATTAACTTATCAATGCATATCAATATTCGCGTCCTAGCCGCCTCTTCCAACGGCTCACTACGACGACCCTGGTGCAAGCTCACCACATCCTTCGTATCGGGAGTTACCGCAGTTTGAGCCAGCGGCCCTGTGCCTGCTGATAATTCACCCTCCTCCACTTCAGGTGAAGGTGGGGGAGAAAAGTCCTCTACTTCTAAAGGCAAATCTGTTACAAAACAACTGGCATCACTCCAGTCATTCTCCATTTTTGCGAGTCTGACAGCTGTCAATGTATCCATCACTGCGGGTCTCAGGTGCACCCCCCACCCCCGCTCAGCCCCGTGCTCAGGTAGTCTCCGCCGGGCTCTGCCCACTTTTCCAGCATTTTTTAAATATTGCCAGTGGGAAGAGTTAGGCTAGTTAACTTTTAAACAACATGACCCCAAGCACTACATAGTGGTGACAGGTTATCAGGAAGGTCAGCTGAAAGTGAAATAAGAAGAAATGGAGCAAGAAGAGCACCTGAAACATGTAGGAGGGATAAATGACCTGCAACGATACCTCTAAGAGTAATGAGCCATTTTGCAATTGAATAACCGTCCGAAGATATCTCAGCCATGACCCCCAGAACAACAAAGCATGTGCGTATGTACGATCGGATAAAACTGGTTGCAGTAGTGCTGAAATGTGGAACTAAGTCACAAATTTACAGGCTAAACAAAAGACAAACACACCAAATGAAATGCCAAGTTCTCAAGCTTTAATGCTTTCAGGAAACCCAAAGAGACTTTTTCAAAACATAGGAGGGGAATATTATTTTTTCTGAAAAGTCTTGCTGACTCGGCTACTTTTCCCAAATGAACACAAACATTCACACAACCAACAAAGATGTTTTTCGTGTCCTAAGGGATTCAAAAACATTGGAGTTGCTCACTAAAGCAAAAACAGAAATGGATGTGGAATAAAGTCACAGCTCATTTTATGAGTCACTCTGTACTGTATATAATTCTTATTTTTGAAATAACATGTTTTTGTAGGTTTATATTTAAGAATAAAAGAAAGAAAAAAATACATAATTAAGATTTGTAAAACAGGCACAGTCACAATTTTACCCATGTACTACTTTCTGTAAGATAAAAAAGTATGCAGTCTTAAAAAAAGTAAGCTTTTTTTTGCTCAATTGTGCCCCCTTATATTCTCTTCCGACAGCAAAAAGCACCTTTCACAAAGCCATTCTAGCTTATCAACACTCTATCACAACACATCTCAGGGAAATGTTCTCTGATTCATGAGGACATGCTCTCAGAAACAAGCTAGCGTGAGATTACCATCACGCTGCTCTGGGTACAAATACCTTACATCCTGACTCAGATGCGCGAGTGGATAGTTTGTAATTCTCCTGTAAAATCAGCTGTTATTTGTTGGAGAGTGGGTATACTCATTGGAGATTTTTTTTTGGCCTGGAGTGTCACAAAGGCTGCAAATGCAGTCAAAAGCTTTATGCCACTGGATAAGGCAGCAGCTTTGTACGCCAAGTACAAATATTAAAATAGTGTGCCATTATCTAGTATATGATAATAAAAAACTCTTCAGGAAAAAATCTTCTGCAATTGAAAAAAGTAATCTGAATAGTGTGTCATTTTCTTGTCTTCATTAAAAAAACTAGCTAAATTTTTTTTTTTAAATCACACATAAACACATGCAAACCCACATAAAGTAAGTAGAAGCTATTTCCTTTTTTTTCTTTCTTTTTTGGTGTTGTCTGCTTTGACAACCCTCTATTTCTTTTCACTCTATACACCTTGGAAGAACTGGCGATTCATATCGACACAAAACCAATGGATATTTCAATTCTTGAATCCATTTCTCAGACCCTCTAAATTAATCCGACAGCCTGAACGTTTACAAATGGGGGTGTGGCCTAGACACTTATTCATATGCATTGTTAGAAAACTCTTTCATAAACAATGTTGTTTTTCTAATACACAGTGCTTCACTCAATTAGCCTCGTCTCAGTGTCATTAGCGTGTCATTATAAACACATTATGCAAATTAATATGTTATCTATAACGATACGTGCTAATGACCACAAATAAGCTGTCAAAGACTTTTAACATGTTATCAAAGCTTCAGCTGATGTAGGTGTTTTCAAAAATTATAACAACAACTTCGAAGGATACCACAAAGTCCTCGTCCTTTTGGTCAAAGTTTTGTAGCTTCTTGTTTGTAGAGAAAAGTGATTTGCTAGCATCCCATCTAAAAAAAAAAGTGTTCTAAAAGCATTTTGCCAAGGTTCTTATTAAGCTATACAAATGTTATTTCTCAATGTTCTCAGAATGTTCAAATCGTCCAGTTTATGAAATGTTTTAAACATGTATTTTTCTTGGGTATATTCCATTCTTCAAACACATAGGAACGTTACTTTAGCATTTAGTTCAGTTCTTTGAACGTTCAGAAACTAGAAGTAATATTTAAAAAAAATTAAGATGAACAAAATGAATGTAAATAACATTTCTGTGCTAACATTTTAAGAACATTACTAAATGCCACAAACTTTGATAACACTATCAACGCCAATATTCTATAGGCATTACTGGAAAAGATTTGTTCGGAACTTTGAGAGAACCTTGCCAGAACGTTAGCCAAAGTTCTGAGAATGTTCACTGTTATGCCTGGCTTACACTACAGGAGTTTTAAAATCCTATCAGATTGTAAAATCTGGTTGCTGTACACACTTCAGGAGAATCTTTGCAGATTTTCTTAACTCAAATCTTAAACATGCTCACGAAAATCGAGGAGCATCACACACTACAAAATATTAAGATTATCGTGCCAGAGGAAGTGTGTCACGTGATCTACACAGCAGATCATAAGCGTGAAAACAAAATGGATCAGCCTACTACTGTAACATGATTGCTGTATATCAATAATGATCCTTTGTTGTGAAAAAAAAAAACAAAAGTGTAAGAATAAACCAGTGTGGGTTAGAAAATGGTTGGGGAGACAGGCTCAGCTTGGATTGTCAGCTCTTCAGCGAAAAATGGAGGTAATTTTATTGACCTTATTTGATCCTGTTGTTCTGGCGCTCGTTGTGTGTGTGTGTGTGTGTGTGTGTTTGCAATGTATTTTTCCCCTCGGGGCTTGCCGTATAGAGGTAGTGCATGCACACCTATTGTACTGGAGTGTAGCAGGTTTTTCAGGCTAGTTATTACGCGTGTGGCCGAGAATAAAGTGAAGGAGCGTTCAGACGACTGTCATTTATTGTTTTCTTATTTCTGAGTATTTTAGGCGAACCCTGCACGAACGCTATGTCACACTAGTGTGCTAGAATGTTTACCGCTGCCTAGTTCAAAAGCGATCGTCACTGTTAGCACAGCACAGTGTAGATTTGTGCTGTCAAATGAAAAACAAGAAATGCTGAAATTCTCTCTCTCTCTCTCTCTCTCTCTCTCTCTCTCTCTCTCTCTCTCTCTCTCTCTCTCTCTCTAATCTCAGAGCTAACGTTACAGCAAACTAGGGCAACTCAACTCGTTGTTGCCATTTCGAAATGTCCGTCTCGTCGTAGACTTGTTTCCTATTGGCTATTGTGACAGTACTGACGTTATTACAATCTTGCTCATCCCGATAAATATCAAACATGTTTGATATGATCGGGGCGAGCCCGATTTACATGAGAGCAGATCGGGAGGTGCGAGATTTGATCTGTGAACGCCTCACATTACCAGATAATCTGCGCTAACATCGGAACCGATCGAGTCCTGGAAAAAAAAAAAAATTCTCAGAGTCTCGGGAGGGGGAAATCGGGAAAAAAATCGGCCTTAAACTCCTGTAGTGTGAGCCAGGCATTAGCTGGGAAGTCTTGAGGAGAATCTGGGTCTGACCTTCTTCATCTGTTTTAGTCTGTAAGACAGTAAAATCTGGTCTGAAATCGTATACTTCTCTATATAGTACGTGGAAAAATCAGATTTGAAAAATGAAAAGTAGACGAAAAGTCCCTGGATGACCTACTACTTCTGCTGAAATTCTGAAGTGCCACTTTGTTGGACACTTTTCTATCCCTTGAGGCCACAGGAGGGGATTTATGAATGGAAGTGAAAGAATGCAACGTATACTGGGTCACATGACTGTAACAACATGGTGGATGTAGTGCATCCGAATTTCATTCACACTGCCCATATTCATTAGACTAGGTAAACCCAGCCTAATCTGCCGGCGATTTGATTTTGCCCTGCAATTCAGTCTGGAAACCTGTACATTAATTTCTACAGCTTCTGTTACGCTTTTGCGAAAACCAATAATCACAGACTGGCTTATCCACCTGGCGTGCTATTGGCGGGTTTAACACGATGACAGACAGAGAAGCAATGGGTCGTTGCCCGTTGATCACGCCTCTTGTGGTCTGATTGGTTGAAGGATTATCAAATTGCGTACAGTCATTTGAATAATCATCTATATCAAGCCTCTTGTGCTAGAAAACACAGAGCAGACTCCCCAGACCAATGTTCAATCTTAAATCGAGCTTGGTCTGGTGATAGCCAGACTACATATTCATACTATATACAAAAATGAACATTCGCACAGTCAATTTAAATTCAAATGTAGTACCTACTCAGACAGTATGCTATTTCAGACAGCATAAGTTTAACCCAGTGCATCATGGGTCTCTTGCTGTATGAACAGTGATTTTTTTTGGCTACAGTAACAATGTCTGTGACAGCAACTGTCTAAGAGACATGCTGGAAAACCATGCAATGCTTTGAAATTGTATTTGTGCAGCGCTAATCTCATCAAGAAAATCACTAAAGAAAATGCTTGTAAATAGAAGATGTCTTTAAAGACAAAGGGTTTTCTCAATCTCATTGTGAAAATACCAAGTGTAAATGCTACAATTGAAATCACTTCAGTAGGTGGTTTGAGATGCATTCCAGACAAAACTGACTGAAAAAGTGTAAATGCATCTGGTTGCTGAAGCCATATGAACGCATATAAACGTGTGAGAGTGTATTATAGCCTACTGGTTCCTGCTAGTCACATATGACAGCGCTACTTCAACATGCATCACCACAGATAATGCCCGCTGCAGATTTGTAGCCTCTCTCTTCAGCAAGCCGACATGCAGCTGCTGTAAATTAAACTGAAAGTTCACTGTCGCATCCTCAAGCTCGACATATAATCATCGTCATTAAAAAGTAGTGAGACTAAGGCTGTAAAAATCGCCCCTAGACTGAAAACACACTCGTTTTCATTCTCTCCCTCAAGTGAAATATATTAGTGCACTAATTTTGGCAAAAGGGAATGAGGGTAAATGGGGAGATTTTGGACTCAGAATGATCTTACCAGTTCTAATGCTGATTGCAGTGTTTGATCTTGAAATTAGCTGATGATAAATAATTTGCAGCTCATATCTGTTGCTTCCGTTGGCGTGATATAGAGCAGGAATCGAAGAACTCATTTATATTAGTTTCGCTGAGACACATTTATGTGGCCATTGGCAAAGGGAAGAGCTTTAACATAACATATATCTGATCAGTAAAAATGCACTTAGGGACCAGGTGTAAACAGGCCCAAAGATGAGATGGAAAAGGCACATCATCCCAATAATTCAATAGTTTCTTTAATCGGGGTTCGCAAATCTCTAGGAATTTGTAAGGAAACTGCAGGGAGCTTGTGAATTTAGTTAAATCATAAAAATGTTAAATTAAAATACTTCAAAAACTGCACAACACTTACTTAAAAAAGAAAATTAAATATTTTATTTGTTTACTTTAATGTTTTTCCCATTACTGGTAACTGACATCAGAGAAGATGCAAATGTTTTAAATTCTTGAAATATTGAAAGGATAGTTCAACCAAAAATGATCCGTCATCATTTACTTACCATCATGTTGTTTCAAACCTGTAATTTGTGGCTGTAATATATTTTTAAATAGTTTTTATACAAAATAAATGGCATGCATGTAATTAGTTACACCAAACATTCAAGAGAGTAAATCATGACAGAATCTTTTTATATTTTTGGGTGAATCTCAGTCAGTGGATATACTCTAAATTAATATTTTAGATTAAAGCGATTTAGTTGACAAAAAAATCCTGCAATAACTGAATGCTTTAATTAAAACATACTATTGACAAATATGATAAGGAAAATGTGACATTGCAAGATATTAACAATGAGTAATGTACAATGCTTTTAGGGGAAATCTAGAAAGAATATGATATGAAACAATCATATACTTACCAGATATTTCTTTCTAAAAACATGTCAAATCATATATAAAATGTGTTTTTGCTGATTTCTGTTGTCATTTTAGTCATAATAAAACTAAAATTAACAAAAATGACATGACATGATTAAACATGATTAAAAAAAGTAAAAATGTAAACATTTAGTTTATGTTTAGCAGTTCATTCAGGCCTCAATGCTGCTAATGTGCCTGACAGCTGGACTGTAGACAAAAAAACACAATCCACAATCGCACAATAGCAACTGCTCACAAATACACAAAAGCTCACTTCACCAGAGTTAGGGCATTGTAGAGAAGAAGCCTTAAACCTTCAGCCAAAAAAGAAAAGTTATTCTTCACCCAATCTAAAATGTAAGAAATGCCTCTCCTTGAGACACCTTTTATATACTTTTTTACTCCTTACACCCTTTCATGATGTGTCAGGCCTGGAGACGGCCCGGGGTGCGGTGCATATTTATGCTCCTGTATCACTGCGAGGGGGCGGAGGCCAGAGGGGCTTTTCTCTTCGTTACCTTCTAATAGAGAACAGGGGAGAGCTGCAAACAGCTTCTTTGCTGCAGGAGGGCCATTCTGGCCTCTTCGTACATAAATTCTGATCCTTTTATTCCTGGTTTGTGCTCACGGCTTGGATCTGTGTGAGGAGAAACTAATGCTGCCTCACACGTTGGACACAGCCACACACTGTGGGTAAATAATGCATTGTGCATTTTTAAGTGTAAAACATGGGCACTAACAGCATCAATTGAAAAAAAAAACAATATTGCTTTCAAACTAATTATTAAAGGTCCCATGGAATGGATTTACAAAAAAAAAACTTTTTTTAGAATGTTTCCTGAGGTGTACTTATATTGTTAGTATGTTTTTCACATCAAAAAATACTGATATTACCGCCCTCTGGCTTGAATGCTGTTTCAAGGGGCGTGTCTGCTGTGAGACTTCAGTGAAAACACCCACTGTTGTGATTGGCTGACATCTTTGCATTTGAAATGAGATTATGTGGCGGAGGGGGCGTGGTTTAGTCAGGCGCGAGCAGCACTGCCAGTCCAGAGAGAGACGGAGGCTGCGTCCGAAACCTGGAAAATGCTGCCTTCGGAGGACACATTTGAAGGCAGGAAGGCATCAAGCTGCTTCCGAATCTAATGTTTGCTTCACTTCCTGTCACCTGAGAGACCTTCATCTGATCGATTTTTGGAAGGCAGCACACATGTATCCCTCGCTGCCTTTGATATCCCACAATCCTGTGCTTTCCATTCAGTAAAAGTTGAGCTGGGAAAAAAAGATGGTGTCTAGAAGTTGTTTGCGGGTCAGTTTGTGTGTAAATGTACGTTTTTTACCGACATGTTACATATTATATTAAAACCGTGATAAAAATGGAATTACTTGAATGGAGAGTGTTAGAGTCTCAATCTTCAGAAGATGCGGCAACACAATGTCATTTCTATCGAGAAATCACTACTGTAGTAATTAAATACGTGTTTAGTTCTCAGCAAAGCTCTTTATTTTGCTGTAGATCAATGAACTGTTAGGCCGTGTGTCCATCAAAGTGTTTTTAGCCAGCTGAAAACGCTAGGCGCTCTGCTGAAAACGCCTCGCTGTGAGCGCTTGAAAGCGTTTTGGCAGGCAGCGTTTTTTTCCCAGTTGAGACTCTTTGCTTGTTATGATACGGAAAATCTGCGGAAGTATTACTAATTTCACAGGTAGTTTGTTTCTGTATTGATTCTATATAAACTTGCAGATACAATGTAAAGTATTTGCTCTGGCTCTTATTTTAAATAATTTTGTTATTGTTAATCGCATATTTTCATCTGTTGACGACACTGTTGACCAGTGTGGCGGTTGGTCTGTGTTGTATTTGTCCCGCCCCCCTCCACTGTGATTGGTCGGCTGGGTGAAACGTGACAGTGAAGAGCGCTGCGTTTTACTCAAAGTTGAACATTCTTCAACTCTTGGTGACCAGTAAAAAACGCAGAGCGCTCAGCGAATGAGTGTAAAATACTCGCTCAGCGCCTCGTTGCGCTCCAGGCATTCTAAAAACGCGCTCCCATTGAAAACGCCAGCCAGCTGCGTGAAAAAAAAAAAAAGCTTAGGTGGACACACGTCCTTATACTGCCTTAGAAGTCTGTCCGAAATTAGTTTTGTGAGGTGCCTTCATGCACATAACACTGCCTGTAAAGTCATTGTCTGATGAGGCAGTGAGGCAACGAGTTTTGCCTAGGTTTTCGGACGCAGCCGGAGAGCTGGGGAAAGATAGCTGAAGAAGTGTTATTGTAAGGAGTTTTTTTAAAGTGCAAGTTTATTTAGTTTGTATCTGAGAGCTCTGAATAAACACGAGTGAACTTTGCAACGTTATTTCTCTCACAAAACGCTTTCACCACAACTAACAACAAACACGACAGCGACATGAACACAGTAAGAGCTTCTGTTGAGCAGCTGCACTGCAGATATACGTGTGATTGAGAGATCTGAACATTATATAGAGTGTTCTTTGATCGCTCTCTGTAGTTTAATCATTTAAATAACAGATTTGTTTCACGCTACTAACAGAAACGACGTGAAGTTGATTGTTTTAGTCACTGGCTTGATTCACTGATGCATCAAGACAGCCAGCGGCGGGACTAACAGTATTAAACGATTTAGAAAGAAAGTCTGTGTGAACTTGAATGATTAGCTACACATCAGAAATCACTGATCCCAGATCAGGCATTAATGAACACTGTTACTCACTGTTTGTGGCGATGCTGTCAAATCCATATGGTAAAGTCTGTGCTGCTGTCATCCCAACTGATCAACTGAATTCATTCTCTACTAATTCTGTGGGCGGGCAAAGCAGAGGATGGGGAGGGAACCTTATGACATCATAACAGGAGAATTCAAGATCAGCGCGTCTGAGCTCTCATTTTCTCAAAGGCAGAGAAAGTCAGCCAGAACTCGGTTTACACCGATCAGAATTTCTAACAACTTGGGGACAATATTCAGGCTAGGAACTCATATTAATGTTGAAAAACTCATATTAATGTTGAAAAAAAATAAAAATGTCATGCCACGGGACCTTTAGTAAAACAAAATAATCTGTTATACTTCATTTGATGGTCTACTTTAGACATTCCATGAGTAACTTTACAACTACATGTCAACTAACTCTCAGAGTATTAGTAGACTGTCAGTTATGAAAGCTTTTTTTCACCATGGAATAAAAATAAAACATTTTTTTAAAAGATCTTTGCAACTTTTTTTTCTTACAATTGTTTACATCTCGCAATTCTGACTACTTTTCTCTACTAAGACTACTAAGCCCCTCTGAGTGCTCTGATTGGTTGGCTCAATGGCTTTGAGCGTGTTTCAGAAATGTCATGCCCTTTATCATAAACGCATGTTTTTAATACTAAAGCTACTCCACCAGGCCTGGTCCCTTATTTTGCATATGCCTTGGGCAATAAATATTTAAATAAGGAATATTGTGACATGTACGTTCCAAGGATTTCAGAAACACTCCTTTTAGAGTGGACTTTGTAGCTTTGCAATCATTTTCATGCTCAAAACAGCAACATTACACACTGAATAAAGTTGAAAATTCACTCTAATATGTGCTTTCATTTTTAATGTTCTGTGTTAAGCTTTTTTGCATGCTATGGCCCAAAAAACAGACCTCTTTATCAGCAAACACATATCTGCAGAGACAAGCAAGTGTTACACTTATACTAATGCTCTGACTGGCCTGTGTTTGTAAAATAGGATGGATGCCCCCATTAGGATATTACTTTTAGCCATTGTAATTTAATGGCAATGTCGTTTGTAACTGCTCTGAACCACTTTCTGAGTGAAAATCGCCTTTCCCAAACTCAGCATCGTTCTCTAAGTTCATATCTCGGGGGGATTCAGTCACACTGGCTTAACTCAACTCAACTCCCATACGTGTATCCACCAGACCCCAGATCAGATCAGAGCACGAAGATGCAGAGGTTGATGAAAAACAGCTGCGCCATAAACTCTCCCTTCGCTCTCATGTCTGGGACAAATTGCCGTTGTCACCCCTGCAGATATTTCGGTTCCATATTGGCAGAAAGAGCTGTACAAAGGAAATAAATGTGACAGGGAGGCAGGAAAATATAAACAGGGGGAGACGGCCCATCAATCAGCCATGGTCAGACTCAGAGGGAATCAGACCCCTTCTGTGGGTGCAGTCCGTTCTGCCAGCCTGTCCATTAACTCCTCGTTAAAGTTCAGACTGTCGCTCGCTATCCATTCATCTCACTCCGCTGCTTAACCCTCTGACAGCCTTCACAGGTTTAACACACACACACACACACACACACACACACTCTCTCCATTGTTAGGGAAGCTACTTAGAAAATGCTGCTTGTTAAGTTACAAGCTATCTATCTATCTATCTATCTATCTATCTATCTATCTATCTATCTATCTATCTATCTATCTATCTATCTATCTATCTATCTATCTATCTATCTATCTATCTATCTATCTATCTATCTATCTATCTATCTATCTATCTATCTATCTATCTATCTATCCATCCATCCATCCATCCATCCATCCATCCATCCATCCATCCATCCATCCATCCATCCATCCATCCATCGCTGCTTACTTGCATATTATTGATTTGCATGTAAACTGATAAATTGGGTTATTCCAATAAACCTATTTTTGGTAGTTATCAGCATATTTGTGTATGCAATAAATTAATATGATATAAGGGGATAGAAAGATTTAAATATAGAAATTAAAGGGTTAGTTCACCGAATATTTTTATTAATATTATTTACTCACCATCATGTTGGTGTGAACCTGTATGAGTTTCTTTCTTCTGTTGAAAACAAAGGTAGATGTTTTGAAGAACGTTGGTAACCAGACAACAAAATTACAATATGGAAGTCAATGGTTGCCTTTAACTGTTTGGTTACCAACATTCTTTAAAATATCAGTCCCTATTTTAATGATCTGAGCACATGGTCTGAAGCGCATGGCTCAGGAGCACTTAGGACATGTCCAAATCCACGTTTGCTACTTTAACGACGAAAAAAATGGTCAACATGCCCGACACATGGCCCAAAATGGTTGTACCCAGTCTCTGAATTAGTCATGGGTTTGTTTTGGCCATAATGTGCAATAAAGAGTCTCATCTCCCTTTCCCTTTAAAAGCCAGTTGTGCTTGCACCATGGCGGATTTGCTGTTTACATGAGCGGAAAGACTGAGCTCTTCTCCAGAAAGGAAACCTTTTATTTATTAAAAATTGTTTGTGTGCTGCTGTGTGTTCCTGTTTGTGTAATAAGCAGAGTGTGGAACAAGTTGGCTAAGTTCAGTAGAGTAGAGTAATGACAATTTGTTTTTCATTTTCGGGTGAACTACCCCTTTAACACCATTTACCAAGATTACTAAATTATGCAAATATATTATATCATGTTAGCTATTGCATAGTTATGTTATAGAAAACGTAAAGAACATATGATGAAAGATATAAAGAAGCAAAGAAAAAAAGCAATGCAAGTTTGTTGATAATTGTAAGAGAACGTGAATTTATACCATATATTTTAAAATCATAATTTCAGTTTGATAAGTCAACACACTATCTGGAACCTGCCTAAGCACCTGCTGGTTAGAGGGAGGTAATTTAGCTGGACATGACATAATGACCTCTTAGCACAATGCCGTTTTAAATCGAGACTCCCATAAGCAAAGATGTGCCAAGCTGTGTAAAGTTTATTCAGCCACTGAGGATTCTGGAGCATGTGTTCAGACGAACGTTGACTTGATTACAGTAAGCTTAAGCAAAGACTGTGAGAATCATCAAAGCTCTTGGTGTGGTATCAGCAGTCAAGCGTAAGGACACACCACACACACTAAAAGATCCATCCTCTATCTCTTTCACTTTTTTTTGTTGCCTTGTGCAAGAGCTCACCACCAAAGAACTAAACTGCTTAACAGAGCTAACAGGAACCACTACTTCAGCTTCATTTCCATAAATTATCATGCCTCAGTAATGCAATACATAAAATCTAATTTATTATCATAATAAGGCACAAAAAGCAGCTCTTTGCATCGGTTGAAAATCCTAACCCTGTAATTAAGTCAGAGAAAAGCAATTTTTTCATGCTTCAGAGATGCATTGCCACTCACGCTCTTTCCTGGTGGCACCTTTTGGATAGTTTTAATTATTTAACCACATAATGGCTGTCTTTCACAACTGTTTCCCAGACTAATACCACCTTGCTCATTATTAATGTCAAGAGGAAATAGAGATCAGATACAGTTTTGTGCAGTCTATTTCCGTAGGACAAGCCTATATTTTATGAATTTACATGAAAATGAGACAAATGGTATCCTGTGGCATACAATCAGAGTCGTGCAAGATTCTTTCCCTCGCAGAAACCTATTCATCTATTCCTATTCCTCAAATTCATTCTATTGGCTGAAAGAGCATTAAATAAGTACTTTATTCTGCTCCTGATATATTTATGTATGTATGTAGGCCTATGTACAGTATGTATGTATGTAGGCCTATGTACAGTATGTATGTATGTATGTATGTAGGCCTATGTACAGTATGTATGTATGTATGTATGTATATATGTTTGTATGTACGTATGTATGTATGTAGGCCTATGTACAGTATGTATGTATGTATGTATGTATGTAGGCCTATTTACAGTATGTATAGTATGTATGTATGTAGGCCTATTTACAGTATGTATAGTATGTATGTATGTAGGTATGTGTGTATGTATGTATTTATGTAGGCCTATGTACAGTATGTATAGTATGTATGTATGTAGGTATGTGTGTATGTATGTATTTATGTAGGCCTATGTACAGTATGTATAGTATGTATGTATGTATGTATTTATGTAGGCCTATGTACAGTATGTATGTATGTAGGTATGTGTGTATGTATGTATTTATGTAGGCATGTGTGTATGTATGTATGTATGTATTTATGTAGGCCTATGTACAGTGTGTATGTATGTATGTAGGTATGTAGGCCTATGTACAGTATGTATAGTTTGTATGTATGTATGTATGTATGTAGGCCTATGTACAGTATGTATAGTATGTATTTATGTAGGCCTATGTACAGTATGCATGTATGTATGTATGTATGTATGTACAGTATGTATGTATGTACAGTATGTACGTATGTATGTATGTAGGCCTATGTATAGTATGTATGTATGTATGTATGTATGTATGTATGTATGTATGTATGTATGTATGTATGTATGTATGTATGTATGTATGTATGTATGTATGTATGTATGCATGTATGTATGTATGTATGCCTATTTACAGTATGCATAGTATGTATGTATGTAGGTATGTGTGTATGTATGTATGTATTTATGTAGGCCTATGTACAGTATGTATGTATGTATGTATGTATGTATGTAGGTATGTGTGTATGTATGTATGTATGTATTTATGTAGGCCTATGTACAGTATGTATGTATGTATGTAGGCCTATGTACAGTATGTATGTATGTATGTAGGCCTATGTACAGTATGCATGTATGTATGTATGTATGTATGTATGTATGTATGTATGTATGTAGGCCTGTGGTGGCTGTTCGATCCCCGGTTCCACCTGACCAAGTGTCGAGGTGTCCATGAGCAAGACACTTAACCCCAACTGCTCCCGACGAGCTGGATGGCGCCTTACATGGCAGACACCGCCGTCGGTGTATGAATGAGAAAGTGAAAAAGTGAATGTGAGGCAAGATGTAAAGCATCATAGGGTCTGTTAAAAGCGCTATATAAATGCAGTCCATTTACCATATGTATGTATGCATTTATGTATGTATGTAGGTACAGTATGTATAGTATGTATGCAGGCCTATGAATGCATTGTTTGACAGTAAAGACATTTATAATGTTATTTTTCAAATATACATGCTATTCTTTTGAACTTTTGCTTAAGAATCCTGGAATAAAAAAAGTGTTATGGTTTCCACAAAGATATTAGGCAGTGCAACTGTTTTCAACATTGATAATAATAAGAAAATATTCTTGAGGAGCAACAAGTTAGCATATTAGACTGATTTCTGAATGATCATGTGACACTGAAGACTGGAGTAATGTAATGGTGCTGAAAATTAGCTTCGACATCCCAGGAATACATGTTTGAAATATATTAAAATAGAAAACAGCTATTTGAAAGTATTAATAAAATACTTTTTTTTTCAAAAACAGTAACAAAATTAATAAAAATCGTACTGACCAGAGTAACATTATGTTTAATTAGGTTTATTAATATTATTTACCAATTGTTTCTGAAAAAATACCAATATCAAGATAAATTACATTGTTTACTCAAAGTTACTAAATAAGCAACAATTAACAATAACATTCAAAACAAAGGTCAAATATCAGTAATTGTTGCTAGACCTGAATATACATAGTTTGTCAAGAATAAACCAGATTTATTTTATGTATCAGCAGGCAATAAAGCGTAAACAACCACCATGAAGACATTGCCGGCTCTGCGCAAGCAAATAAGAAAAGCAACTTCCTTATTATTATAGCTGACACTGTGGAACTAATCAGGAAAACCATCCCTATCTTGATTCTGTAAGTAGAAATGGTTAAATCTTTTAAGAAAGGAGTCATAGAGGCCAGGTGTATTCACAATAATCATGATTAATTCAGTTTTTCCGAGCGCAGTTATTCTTTTTAGCAGCCACTGCAGAGTAAGGGAGAACAGCCCGAACTCTTCCCTCCTCCACTGCCTCCTAACTCAAAGCAGCTCAGAAGAGATTATTCGGAATGCTTGTTTTATTTATTTATTCACGACAATCTTTAAGTTCCAGGAACTTGTGGATAGAATAAGGGGTCGCCGTGGTCGTAAGAGTTTCCCGAGATGCAAAAGCTGCTGAGTTGTTGTTAATTAAAACAGACAGCAATACTACAGTATTGCATTGTTTAATAGGAACAGAGAGACCTCCAAATAAACACAATGCACACATTTACAATTACCGGTGATTAATCAACGCTAAGAAATTACAGCAAACTTGACCTTAACGCTGCAAAAGAGTTCATTTAACACTGGGGATTAATTAAGGGTTCGCCCACATATACACAACGAGACAATTAACATATACAAATCCACATCATGTAGTCCAGGAAAGTGCGATTCTAAAAACTATTAGCATGCAAATAGATCATGTGTCACTGCAACAGCATATAAAACCAAATACATTTACACAAGCTAGGGGAAGCAAGACACCTTAAAATCGTTTGAAATAATTAATGTCATGTTCAAATATTTTAATAATTAAAAATGTCATCAAGGCAGTTCTACAAGAAAACTTGCATATCTGGAGGCAAATCACAAGCTCTGACACTTTTTTGGCAGCATAAAACCTTGGCAAACTAAATTGACAAATCTGTAATTTTTCCCTCCAACAAATGTCAACGGATCTAAAATATATTGTAAATTAATTTTTTATGTCCATTCATCCAGAGATATTGAACCATTTTATGTTCCCTTTAAAAAGTTTTAATCTAGCTAAGCAAAGCAAGTAGTGAGTTTAAGGGTGCGTTCACACTTGTAGTTCGGTTCGTTTGGTTCGTTTGGTCCGGACCAAAAAACAAAAACAAACATAATAGTCCTGGTCCGCTTAGCGTTCACACAGGCATTTTTAACAGCGAACCTAAAGTTACCGAACCAAAGGCACAGGGAGACGCTCACAACCTGATTGGTCGGCTTATATGACGTAGGAGCTCGTTTACCGAACATTCAAAACAATGCTGTGTGCTGGATTACACGCGCGGGCATTTTATGGGTGTACATGGTATTATTTTTTACCAGAGAACTCATGAAGAGCTCATGAAATGTTCAAAACATTCAAAACAACGCTGTGTGCTGGATTAAACGCGATCATTTTATGCGTGTAACACATTTGGCATTATTTCTTACCAGAGAACTCATGAAGAGCTCATGAAATGTTCAAAACAACGCTGTTTGCTGATTAAACGCGATCATTTTATGCGTGTACATGTGGCATTATTTTTACCCGCTGAGAACTCATGAAGAGCTCATAAAATGTTCAAAACATTCAAAACAGCAGCAGGATTTCCTCCGTTGTGCAGAACAGAGACGGCCGCTGTCGTCTGCACCTGCTAATAATGGGCAACACTGGAACTTTGATGAGAAGAGCCAGGTATGCTTTTTGTGTGTTTTTTCTAGCATTTTCGAAACATGCTCGTCAGACCAAATATTGATTAGGAACTTCCTCGTTGCTCCACGTTTGCCCTCTAAAGTTAAAGTTACTCATTTTGGATACACCGATCTTTCCGCGTCGCCAAATCAGCTGCATTATGCGTCGCATCTTGTGACATTACGTCCGGTTTTTGGTCCGTTTACATGTCTTTGGTCCGTGTTGCGTTCATATATCAATCGAACCGCACCAGAGTTCGTTTGGAAGCGGACCGAGACCCATCTTTTTAGCGGTCTCGGTCCGCTTGTTTGGTGCGCACCAGGGTTCGGATGGCAGCGTTCACATATGTTCAAATGAACCGTACTAACCGAGCAACCGCACCAGGGTTCGTTTTAATCGAACCAAACATGACAAGTGTGAACGCACCCTAAAGGAATACACCGACTTTTGGGGACTTTAGCTTATTCGCCGTATCCCTCAGATTTAGATAAGTCCATACATACTATTCTCAACTCTGTGTGTGCCATAACTCTGTCTGACACACCCACTGCTAGCCTAGCTTAGCACAAAGACTGGAGGTAAATGGCTTCATCTAGCCTACTGCTCAATAAGTGACAAAACAACGGCAACATTGTCCTTTTTAAATGTTGATGTGTACAGTTACATTGGTACGGTTACAGTACTAAGACCGACCGAAAATGAAACTTTGCCATTTTCTAGACCAACATGGCTAGGAACTATACTCTCATTTCTGCGTAATAATCCAGGAACTTATCTGCCGTACCATGTGTGCAGCAGCACAATGATATTACGCAGCGCCTGAAAATAGTCCCCAGCACGCTCTCTGTGCAAGCAGGCTGTCAGGTTAGTTATGTTGACGGAAGTTAGCCTATTTTCAGGAGCTGCGGGATATCATTGCGCCACTGCACCCATGGTTTGGCAGCAACGTTTGAGTATAGTCCCTAGCCACATCGGTCTAGAAAAGCGTAATTTTCTTCATACACAATGTAACATAGGCCAGTGTATAGACACATCACAACATGTAATTAGGAAAATGTTGGCATTATTTCATCACTTAGCTCCAGTTTATCACCGTTTAGCTCCAGTCTGTGTGCTAAGCTAGCACTGGGTGTGTCAGACAGAGTTGAGGAGATGATAATGTTATGTATGGACTTATCTAACTCTGGGGGATACAGTGAATAAGCTAAAGTCCCCAAAAGTCAGTGTGTTCCTTTAAGCTACAGTGAATGTCCGACACAGCAAATTCTACATTCAAAGAACTTATTTCGTCCTTTTTCTTTAACCTTTAAATGCCAGAATGTTTCAACAATCATTATTACATATTCAGGTCAGTGACCCGGATCTATATCTAACACGGATGGCTCTCTACCTGATGCAATAATATAAAACTCCCCTTATATTAGATTAAGGATAAAATAAAGCATATTTTGTTACCTTATGGAGCTTGGAAGGGTTCAGTGTGGGCAGAAGTTTTATCCCATCATAGCCATCCTCATCAGAGCTCATTTCCCAGTACATTCAGCATCGGCCTCATATTCACGATCTTAAACATACTCTCAAAA
This sequence comes from Pseudorasbora parva, assembly GCF_024679245.1. Lineage (NCBI taxonomy): Eukaryota > Metazoa > Chordata > Actinopteri > Cypriniformes > Gobionidae > Pseudorasbora > Pseudorasbora parva. The sequence continues at coordinate 31,182,652 of NC_090187.1, read as the reverse complement.
CTATCATTTTAAACATCTTCAAAAACAATATTTTGATCGCTGACGACTTCTATACCAGATCCACCATCAAGTGACAGTGAGAGCCATTTCAAGCCGTTTGTTTTCTGCCTGCGGTGACTGAGTAAAACATCACTTCATCATTAAGTATCAGACATTGTCACCTTGTGGAATAAATGTGAACTGCAATTATTCAGTCATCAAATGTTAAATTATTGTTGTGCAGAAAAAATATATACTGTTACACACCTCGGGTCACAGTGACCCTTTTACATTTTTACAAAAAAAATAAAAAAGGTATTCACAGGTATTTGTTTTCGTTATTTTGTTTATAATTAATTGATTGAGAAATACTAAGAATATTGATGTAAAAACTAATGAGGAGGGTAGTGAATGATGTCCTGGGTCACTAAAGAACGTTTATGGGTTAATCACAATTATTGTAGTTTATACTTCTAATTTATGTTAAAAAGGTTTGAAGACAAAAAAAAAATGCATAAATAGAAAAAATAACAGCCTGTTTAGGGTGACCTTCAACAATAGACCTTAGAGTTATGAAGGTTGAGATGTTCTGCTCTAATGAGTGGAAAACTGTCATCTAGACACGGTCTGTCATCTTTCAGTTCTTGCTGAGTACTGCAGTTCCAGCACATACTAATGAGAGGAGGGTGCACAGAAAACAGACCCCACGAAGGAGAAAGTAGTTTGGTCACAATCCTGTAGGTCTGGTGAGCAAATGTTCTTCAAACATATTCCAGCATCTCATTATTAACTGTTACTATTCTGCATCTCATTGACTGTCATTATCACTACAACCTTTCCAGACTGCAACAGCATAGGAGTGAACAACAATGTCAGGAACGATTTAGCATTGCTAAACAAAGTGAGAAATTTGTTAAGCGACATTAAATATCATCCAGCATATTGGCTGCGATATATAAATGAGCATTTGTTAAACATAAAGTGTGATAGTGCAGGTGTGATAGTGTTTCACTAGAGCAGCATAGATGATACAGCGTCTCCATAGACTGCAGCTGTGTCCTAAACAACGGCATCACTTAACAGCTTTTACTACTGACAAAGACACGTCTATTAACTATTTTTTCATATTACGAACACTCTAACGCACATAAGGAGCAATAAATGCAAACAGACAGCTCAAGTCTGGTTTAAAACATGAACAGATATTTGATACTAGTCTTGCTTAACTACATGCATTTATTAGAATTAATCATGCACTCTAATAATAATCGAACATGCATTAAAGGTTTTTTTTTTTTAAATAAAAGAAATCCTTGAATTAAGTCAGCTGCACTTCCCTGCCTTTGACAGATTTTTTCAGCCATTCATGTTTTCACTGTTATAGGATAGAGGGCACTATTCACTCATTTTCTTAAAGAGCAGAATCTCCAGATCAAAACACAGGAGAAGAAGAAGCAGAAACAAGTGATAGAGGCGTTGCTTATTCACATGCAAAATAACGTGATTATCAAACAATAAACTAGCCTAGAAATCTAGACGCACCCTAGCAAATCTAATCTGCCCGTGAGTGTCGTCTAGCAACTCTCAATACCCTTCTGAGCTGTAAAAGCCAAACTCTTGTCGGGCCATTGACATCGTGTATAGAGTCGGTGGGCGGGGCTTAACATAATGACGGCAGATTGCGCTTGCGTGCTACTAGTAAACACAGAAACTGGCAAACGGCGGTCTTTCCAATCAGCTTTGACCGCGACTCTGGAAGACTTGGAGTTAAGCTTTTCTCTGAGAAAAGAACAAAGAACGGCACGGAAGTCATTCTTAAGAAGGGAAGATGTGTTCGGAGTTTTGTTGACCAGATATGGCGAAAATTTAATCTACTAGCTCTGCTTCACCTTCGTTGCTCTGGTTGGTTGTGGCGCTATCCAATTGCGTGCACGTCGTGCAGAGGGAGTTTGAAAGACAACCGTTTATCCCGCCCCTCGGATTGAGCTGTCAATGGTGAGTTTCCAGACCAAACGTCTTGATGTGGGTCTGGCTTCTCAGGCTAACAATAAACGGCAAATAAATCAAAACTGCCTAGCGTTACCGAATTAAATGTCGACGCAAGAAGGATTAATGATTGTGAAGCTTTGGGTGCTGATGGACTGTTTTGAGTGTCTTTCTGAATCCGATCCAGACAATAATTGACAAAAATTCGATTTTCTCAGCTTTTTGTTCAAATGTTTTTTTTTTTTATTGTTTTTTTTTTACAGAAACATACCCAGTCAACTGCTGGTGGGAAAAGAGTTAAATGAATAATTTACGCAATGAGTTACTGCTAATTTGTGATGTATTTAAGAGTTTAAAAAAAAGTATATTTTACACTTGATATTTATAATCTTTTTTATTGTTGCTGTTGTTGTTGTTAAACACAACGATTGATTATGAATTGTTTAATCTCCAATTACTATTTGTTAAATTTATTTGTGTTTAATTTCAAAGTAATCTAAGGAGTGTTCTGAAACATTTCACTGGTAGTGTATAAAAAAAAAAACTAAAACAAAGAGTAAACGGCAATATCCTATCAAATAAAAATAAACTTTTAAATTAGAAAGCAATCTAACATCTAGCACAAGGTGGCAAACAAATTCGTTGTCGCTGTAAATAAGGAATGAGCAATCTTGATCACTATATGGCATATAAGGAGATGTGAGAAATTCCCTACAAAAGCAAGCTCCAGCCGTCTTCTCTCACCTCCTTTTCTCAGAGCTTTAAACTGCAGCACAGCCAAAGGCAGGAACAAACTCAGAATTATGTACAGAGCTGTTCTGAAAACTTTTTTTTTGAAGCGAGATGAACTCAAAGACAGCTTTGAAGCAGAGTTGGACTGGGATTCATGCACTGATCTAGGGGAAAGTGCTAGCTTTTGGATGGTTCTCTGCAGGGGAGCAATTTCTACAGCAGGCTTCAGTCTCCCTGCGTGGACAATATGACCATGTGCAGATTACTGGGCGATAAAATGATAATGATTATTATCACAATATAATTTCCCTAACAAAAGTTTGATAAGGGTTCGATATGCACTATGCAAATAATGCAGCCATCAAACCATCAAACCATCGTTTCAAACCATTGCACTGGTGCCAATCACTGATAAGTGCTGCCATACTGTATGAGAAACAAACAAAGCAATCACAAATCAAATGTCTCATGCTTTAAACTAGTTTAAAGGTAAGTTTTTCACTTTCTTAAAGCATAAAAATACCATAATATGCTTGGAGAGATGTAGGGAACATGCTAAAGTCACCTACTTGTTTCTCTGAAAAACAAAGCTACTTCCAGTTATTCTACTTTGAAATGTGCGTTCCGTGTCGGAATGTCTGTTTTTGTTTTGGTCTGTGCGATACCGAACACCAGTTTATCCAATAGTATTTTGACACCACATGTTGCCAGCTGGCAGAAAACACAGCATATTGAAAAGCCATGAAAGCCAGCGAGCAAACAAACGGTTAAAGATGGCAGATTCTACCTGACCTAAAAAAAACAGCATCCATCAAAAAATCTTTATGAAAGAGAGCATATTAAAACGTGGATAAATCAACTCATCAACTTACATGTGTGCCTGTCATTGTCAGTTGCGCTCGCTCCTGTTGCCTGTCCTCAAGCTGGCAACCCGTGTGAGCATCAAGAGGAGGAGGGTGCGGGGGAAACAGCAACCTTTTATGATCTTTTAAATATTTTGAATTTGGACTGCAGTACCTATTTCAACCACTAGATACGGTCAATCCTACCTTTAAAGCCAGATGAAATAGCGCTTACATTCTCAACAACACTGACATGGAAACAGAAGAAACAATGGAGAAAAACTCTCCTTAGAGTATTAGTAGACTGTCTGTTTTTAATATCTGTTAACTCTTCTGTTAACTCTTTATTGTGATGGTCCTCTCACAAACATTCTACTAACTAAAAGTTACTTTACAAATACATCAACTTATTCTAACCCTAACCCTAGAGTTAGTAGACATGTAGGTGCAACATTACTTCAAAACTATCAAAATAAAGTGAAACGAGGAGGCTTTTCAATTCAACATTTACCGTGATTTACTGTAGTAACACTAACTGGAATATAATTACAGTATTTTTGGTTATTAAGCTATAGTGGCTTTTGTGATTTGTATTATAGTAAATATCTGTTACTATAGCTTCTGTTTTTCATAACAAAACCATAAACAATAGTTACTTTTTACAATGGAAGTGAGGTGCAATGAGTGGTTTTACCTGTGGTTAACATGATCCAAATACTATGGAATACAAAATGTATAAAAATGTGGTTGTTACAATTTTGTAGGCTAGATGTTATTGTTTTTGTTAATGAACATTCAATTACATCAATATCCCAAATGCGCATTTCTAATGCTGCGTTCACACCGCACGCGAATGACGCGAATAAATCGGTCTATTCGCGCGAAGTTGGACGCGTGAACATTTTGAATCCATTCGCGCGTGGAATTCGCTTCATTCGCGTGTGACATTCACTACACAACAGACGCGAATTTGCGTCATGGGAGGGGGTTCTGCCAGGCAGCGGCAGTCGGCAGAAGGACGAGCCGAGTTAAGGCTGCTCTCACCGGGGTTGATGAGCGCTGAGCTCCGGTGATCGCCTGGGTCTCACACCTCCGAAAACACCAGATCAAATTTTCAAATAGGAGCTTTCTTAATAAATAAATCACATATTTGAGCTATAAACAACTACATTCTCGCCTGAAAAACTATTAAAACTACATTTTGTGACACAATACTGTAGTATTTTTAAATTACTCTGGCCTCGAGGTTTCCCCTATGGGTTTCCCATCTGGCACTTCAACACGTGACAGCAGTAAGCAGGCTCCTCATTGGTTAACGCGGCGCGAATATCCGCCAAAGTTCAAATTTTTCAACTTGAGCGATTCGCGTGATTCGCGCGAATCACGCATTCAAAACGCTCAATTCGCGTGATCCTTGCCGCCTCATTCGCGTGAATTGCGCTATTCGCGCCGCCTCATTCGCGCGAATCGCGCCGCAGAATGCCTATTCGCGTCTCTGCATTGACTTAACAAGTAAATCACTCGCGCGAATCGCATCATTCGCGTGCGGTGTGAACGCAGCATAAGAGACAAAACATGTCATAATAATTTGTATTAACTTGTTTGGCAATATATATATATATATATATATATATATATATATATATATATATATATATATATATATATATATATATATAATGTAAATATAATTGCTAATGCTAATGTAAATAGATTTGAATGTATTTCACAAATTCTGCTAAGTGTAATTCTCAGCATCACTTCTAATGACCTGTGGCAGGGAGGGAGCTTGCACCCAGAGAGCCTTCCTATAATTCTGATAGTGTCTGTGTTTGTGATTTCCCTCAGGCTAGCATTGATGCACGGCTCACCTTATTCTGACAAGCCTGACAGAGCTAAATAGAGGGTTGGAATGAAAGAAAACTCTGAAAAATCTTTGAGCAAACACATCAGAGACCCCCAAATCTTAACCGTGTCTGACATGCTCCTCTGAATAACTAATTTAGAGAAGCACTCAGAGGTACGTCAGATAAAGACTGATTAGAGTTCAAATGAGAGCTTCAAGCATGTCTGCAACGAGGTGCCATTGAAAAGCACGATGATTCAATGTATGGCAGGTTTCATTTCACACTAAAAAATGAAGGTAAATATGGATTGCTGTAAGAGCCTTAACAATCAGACCATTCTTAGATCAGCAAAATGTCATGTAATTAATCAGATTGCATTGATAGCAACAAACAAACTATCTCTAATAAATAATTCTACTGAATCCCTCCAGCCCATTTTCCTTTTATCTTTCATCAAAAGAGAGATAAAACTGAGAGGATGTCAAAAGCATCCTTGTGTATTATGGTTCCTGTACAAGCTTTTTATGATGGAGAACCATATGTTTGTATGGAAAAATCGATGCCAATTCTGTCCAAGTGCAATATTCAACAAAATTAGAGCATACATATAAATAAAATTAAAAGATTCAGACATCAAACAAGACCTAACAATGGTTTCTTTTTCCTTCTTTTAAGCAGAACTATTTCTGTGTTTTCAGAATATAAACGGTTACTAGAAAGAAATACAACAACATCTTTTGAAAGCAATGTGCACAGCAAAGCACATGTTTCTCTCTGCTTCAAATCAGAGGTCTATATAATGACTAATAACCCTAGCAATTTCACTATCTGTAGTTCTTGGTAAGTCTACTATTTCTGTAGTCATCCCTCAATTTTAATGCTTGTCTTTTATCAAGGGCGCCTGATTGCATTAATGCAGTCCTTAAGAAGTACCATGGGACTCACCGATAGGGATTTCACTTTCTTTTGTACTCTTTGTCCTTACTATAGGGAAATCATGGGGAAATATCAGAACTGTGTTACATGGAATTAAAAAAGTACAGAAGAAAAGATATAAAAGGACAGAGAGATGGAAACTGAATGAGAGAATGATATGATGGATGGATGGATTGTTTAAACAATTGATTTGAATTGATAAGAATATGACCTGATTGTGTGTGTGTGTATGTATATTATATATATATATATATATATATATATATATATATATATATATATATATATATATATATATATATATATATATATATATATATATATATATATAAACTTCTGTATATGTACATGTATGTCCTCTTCCTTCTGTCGTCTCCTATAAAGCTTTCCCTCTGTCCTTCCTCTTCATTTTCCTGCAGCCCGCTCTTTTTTTCTTACTTAGTCCTGCCACTTATAGCCTCAGGTGAAAGCTATGGTACTTCAAAGAGCCTTTTACTGGGAAAAGGAGATCAAAAGAGGTGAGGCAAGCAGTGAGAGGACAGATATAGAAGAGACGAAGAATGAAGAGAGGACAGAATGAGAAAGAGAAGGGAAAGAGCTCATATGGTTTGTGATGAGGAGGGCTCGCTTTAACTAGCAGGACAGAGCGGTAATAATGGCAAAGCACACGATCACAGCGGCGCACCGAGTTTCATTCTCAGAGTTTCATACACGCTCAGTGTTCATGGCAAATCACAGGAGCTTGTTTAAATTCTCCTGATCTGAACAAGCGTGGCACAGCTTACACTGAGATCACATTGCAAATGCAAATGTGTACACACTACATCCAGCTGAGAAGGCTGAGGGAACGAAAAGAGAAAAAATTAAAAAAAAAAATGTGTTCAAACACACTTCAGCTATTTTTTTATTTTAAAACATATGTTTCAACCTTGCAATTGAAACGCAAGACATTATTTTAAAATCTGTATGCATTCACAGGCTAGCAAGAAAACACAAACCAGATTTACACCCTCAAAGAAATGTACATCAGAAGCAACTGACCAACCATACTAGATAAGAACTACACCGGGTTAAAATATTAGCCTATGCGTCGAGAAGGCAATGATGTTTTGAGGAAATTAAAAAGCTATATTAAAGTAATGATCTGTCAAAAGACTCTGAGAATCATTTTAGAAATAACAGCTCAATAAATTACTTAGTCAATAATGTAGTTGGGCTGCAAGATGAATGCCTGCACAGATGGTAAAACTCTCTTGTGCAGAGCCATGTGCTCATGTCAAACATATCTCTGAGAACACAGCTAATATATTGGAATAAGGACAGAGAACAAAAATAACCACACAGAAATGTCAAGGCAGGTGTTGGCATGGGTCATCCCACTTGTCTGAGGCTTTGATCAGTATGTACTGTCATTGCAAACTACCTTGTCCGACTCCTATGAGAATGTAACCAGGCAAAATTGATTTCCTGAACCCTAAATTTTAAGACTGGGAAATTAGTTTGAAAATATGTAGTTCATCAAAGTTATTCTTTCAGTGTACAAGCAGTGCAACAGAAAATAAACATTATTTATCAATTGGCTCTGGAAATGGTGTACCCCAATTATATCAATCAGAAAAGTGCTCATGAGCTTCCCTTCTGTGCCAGTGATGTTCCCTGAACACAACCTTTTACTACACATCACAGTTGATGGCTCCCTAACAGTTTATGCAATATTACAACACAAAAGTGTGGCATTGGAGGAACAACAGAGAATCACATTTGGGACAGGGTCATAGTCATAATAATGATATCAGCACCAACCTTATGTTCTGGCTTTGTAGGTAGTCTGGGTCAGTAGCGTTCAGCATGGCCACAAAGCTCCCTACAGGAATATTCTCTCTCCTGATGACAACCAGAGGATCTGGGAAGAACACCGGTCCTTCATTCACATCCATAACTGTAACGTAAACTGTCGCTGTAGAGCTGTGGCCATACACAACGTCAGGAACCAGAGGGTCCTCGTTTTCTACTTTTATCAGTAGTGTGTGAAACATTGCACTTTCATAGTCCAGCGGCTGCGAAACACAAAAGACAATTGGAATTATGTAAGAGTGGTCAACTAAACAGCATGTAACTATACCAAGTAAATGACTCTTTATCATCATTACATGCTTTCTTGTACAAGTTGGGCTCGACATGAGCAAGAGTAGGGGTGTCCATTCATTCTGAGGGCCACTTTTCAGTAGAGTTTAGCACCATGAGACCTGGCTGTAAATTTCTAATAATCCGGAAGACTTAGAAATAGTGGCTTTAGGTGTGTTTTATTTGAATTGGAGTTTAACTCTACAACGGGGCTGTCCAAACATGCTCCTAGGGGGGCACTATCCTGCCACTGTCGTGAGTTCAGCTGCAACCCCAAGTAAACCCAGTAGATCCAGCTAATCAAGGTCCTCAAGATTAGAAACTCACAAGCAAGTGTTAGGTCAGGTTGGAGCTAAGATCTCTTTAGGTGGCCCTTTAGGAGATTGGACATACCTACCCTAAAACTACCACTCCATCTCTGAAGTTCAGTAGTTACAAAGCCTGCATTTGTAGCTCATAAAGTTCTCTTTCTTGTGTTTAAACATTGAAAGTTTCAAATACCAAGCAAGATCTTAAGTGGTTAAATTCTGGGTAATTGGTAACCTAAAACCTTAAACTTTAAAGGTTCAAGCCAAGACAGGGACTTTCACAAATACAAGACAATCAATAAATTGAACCAAACACATGACTAAAAGAGGCGTCAAACACCTTTACCACTGACAGCATCCCTTCGTTGTTGTTCAGTTAGTGATAAACTCAACAGCAGGGGCGTCCAAACATGCTCATGGAGGTCCACTATCTTGCCAATATTCTGAATTTTACTGCAACCCTAATTAAACCCAGTAGAACCAGCTAAATAAGGTCCTCAATATTAGAAACTCACAGGCAAGTGTGCTAGGCAGACAGATTAGAGCTAATGTAACAGACATGGGGTAGTAAGTGCTGTGTATGTAAACCTCATTTCTCTGATCTCAAGAGGGGCTCTAGCAACTGACGCTAGAGGCTGCAGTATTTAGCCTGACTCCCGCGCTGGAGACTGCTGTTTGAGTCCTGCTCAGAGCAGAGTTGTTAAGACTGGTAACACTATGCTCTCCAGGACTTTGGCCCTCCAGGAGTAGGCACACTCCTTCTCAACAGAAAGGTGGCCCTTTAGGAGATTGGATATCCCTACCCTAACTATATCTATCTAACTTCATATCTGCAGTTAAGTAGTTACAAATCCTACATAAGTGGCTTATGAAGGTCCTCTTCTTGGGCTTGAACCTGTGAGATCCTTAAGTGACTTTCATAAGTCTTCACAATTACGAGCCAATCAAGTAACCGAACAAAACACATGACTGAAAGAGGCATCACACACCTTTACCACTGACAGCATCCCTTCATTGTTGTCCAGGTTGGTCTGTATCTCAAAGTTCTGGTTGGGATCTCCATTGATGATGGAGTAAATGGCTCTCCAGGCTCCGGTGGCTGGGTCGTCTCTGTCGTCCACCGTCAGGTTCACTACCACCCCAGTTGATCCCTCATTCACAGATGCCTGGAACTACAGCACAGATTGCTTTGATTTTTCAAATGTTTCAAACCAGGAAATTGTATTAAACCAACAGTTTAGCATTTGTTCTCACATGTAGATAGAGACATTATTTGAATTTCCAGTCTTCAATCAATAAAAATAATTCTCTTTCCGATATCTTAAAACAATAATACCGAATGAGCAGTGGAGGAGTACCTGGCTGTGGAAATGAATGCTTTGACTAGATCTCTATAATTGTGCCTCTTATGTTTACAGCGATGAACACAGCCAGGGGGACAGGGTCTATTGTTTTCGCCTAACCGCGCACCAGCTTGAGTAATGAGAGAAGCACTGATCAACCTACGGCTGCATCAATTCCTTCCTTCCTTGTTTAGTACATGCAGAATCACTGTCTTACATTCACCTCCCCCTACCCTTCTTTATGCCCCTCTGTCAAAGATAAGGCTAAAGCTAAGCCTGTGTGTAACAGTTCCTGTCCTGTTTTTTTGTCACTGGATGAAAGCCACTCTATTCAGAGTGTCACAAATCTCCATAGTCCTTGCCCAATCCAGCCCAATGTCACAGGCTTGTTTGGGGAGATGAAGTGTTCCTAGAAGGGCCAGATGAGCTCTGGTCTCCATCAGCTCTGCTATCATTTCTGTTTAGTGGCTTGTAAAGTGAGCACCCCTTCTTTGCCTCAGGGATATCCTCCCTTTATAAAAGCTGTCCAGTGGGGAGAGTGTAGGGGGCCAAAAGCAAAGGTCATCAGCGCCCTGAAGAGGGTGCTGCTGGATCTGGATAGCAGGATGATTTAAAGAAGTTTGGAAAGCAAACTTCAGCAGTTTAAACACATTTGTGAATGAAGTATTGCTAATAAGCCCTCTCTTTAACTTAATGCTTATAAAAATCGAATTAGGAGCCACAGTTGTGATCCATCCCAGATTAACAGTGAAACCCTTAATGTCAAGGAGGCACATCTACAATGACAAACATTCACACTTTGTTTTTTCACTTGCTGCCATTTGTTTCTCGATACTCTCAATGCACGAGCTCACAAGCAGACGTGCATACATGTATACCCACATGCACACACATTGGGTTTTTATTGTTTATGGTGACTTTCAATAGACATAATGTATTTTATACTGTACAAACTGCATGAATGAATGAATTAATGAATGAATGAATGAATGAGGCATTTATATAGCGCTTTCATATGTACTACTGTACACCCAAAGCACTTTACACTCATGTCAGGGGTCTCTCCTCAACCACCACCAATTTGCAGCATCCACTTGGATGATGCTACGGCAGCCACAGTACAATGGCGCCAGTGTGCTCACCACACACCAGCGATAGGTGGAGAGGAGAGAGGGTGATAGAGCCAAATCAATGGATGGGGATTATTGGGAGGCCATGATTGGCAAGGGCCAATCTAGGGAATTTGGCCAGGACACCAGGGTTACACTACTACTCTTTACGAGAAGTGCCACGGGATTTTCAAAGAGAGTCAGGACCTGGGTTTATTGACTTATCTGAAGGATGGTGCTCTTCGACAGTACAGTGTCCCCATCACTATACTGGGGTATTAGGACCCACACAGACCACAGGGTGAGCGCCTCCTGCTGGCCTCACTAACTCCTCTACCAACCTGGTTTTCCCAGTTGGTCTCCCATCCAGGTACTGACCAGGCTCAGCCCTGCTTAGCTTCAGTGGGAAACCAGTCTTGGGCTACAGGGTGATATGGCTGCTGGTTATTCTATTCTTTATCTGTATATTCTATCCTTTCCCTAAGCCTACCCCTAAACCTACCCACCACAGACAATTTTATGCAATTTTACATTTTCAAAATGCATCACTTAGTATTATTTATAGTATGATTTGTTTTCGTGATCATATGCAGACGAACTATACAATAGGCACTTTTTAGGCCATTTAGTTTATTTTTATATATAAAGGGCAATCTAAAAGTGCAAAACCACACTGCACATGTTCTTTTCTTTTCTTTAAACCTGGAAATAAACAGAAAGTTGTAAATAAATAAATAAATAAATAAACAAACAAACAAATAATTAACTACATTTTATAATTTAAAAATGCAAGGTAAATGCAAAATCAAGAAGAAATATTTATTTACTTTTGTAATCATGGGAAAAAGTTGCAATTTAGAAGAAAAAAGAACAACTACATGATTGAATGAATGAACAAACAAAGAAACATTTTTTTGAAAAACCATTGGTTGTGAAAAGGTACTGCTACCACAATATTCTGCAGACACATCAAGCAGAAGATTCAAGCAATGACTTTCAGCCTCAGTAATTTTATTACACCTGAAAATATAGATTTTTCATTTGTAGGGGCCCACCGCCCAATAAGAATAACTTCTTCAAGAGTATAAAGAAAGAGCCCAGTGATTTTGCGAGAGTGAGAGGGAGTCAGCCTCACATAAGCCGTGCTTTATCCTTTCCTCAAAATAGATCTCCATTTCATTGTTTTATTTCTGAAACACAGGCCTTAAACCCTGTCCTTAAAACTTGTGTGTGCCTCAAAGGAGATGAGATTGTACCTGTCTGCTGAAGGCCATGGAGCGATTACATCTCTTACATATTACTTCAGCTCCAATGAGAGTCTTGTGTCTACAGTGAGCCCTGCAGGTGTATCCCTGTCAAAATCACACAGCGGCGGAAGATACTCTCCTGCTATCAACCAAGATGTTATCATATGTGGAATAAACAATTAAACAAACATTGTCACAAATGTTTACAGAGGGACACGAATGCACCCGCACAGCCTCACGCTGTGCATCTTCACATCGCTGACCGGTCGTGTTCCATTTAATCATCTGGGGCAGTGAAGCGGTCAGATGGATGTATTAAATCTTTGTTGGCTGCTGATACCCTGGCCCTGCCATACCACTGATAAGACCCCAATCCCTCTGAGTTCACAAAGCAACCAGCAGTGTGACAAACGGGGAAGTTATCAACCCGAGGCTAGACCCCAAAACTGTGAGGACGGGGTGGGTTTGTGTGTGTGAGGTAGATGCTGCCTAGTTAAAGCCCCCCAGGAACAGAACACAGGGAAGTGAGGAGGAAAAAGAGAGAGAATGTGGCCGGAGCGAGATAAATCACTTCCTCCAGAGCAGCCGGAAGCCAAGAATGACTGGGATTATTTGGCATTCCATTCATTATCAGTAATGCAGCGCAGTGTGAAGGCATTATAGGAGATTCATTTTGAGCTATGCTACTGCTTTAGTAACAAATAGCTCAGAAATGTTGCACCTCATACTGTAACACAAGGGGCGTCTCGACATCTGTTCGAGGAATCAAATCAACATTCATGACCTTTCGAGAAACTTCACCTGACTTACAAGTCTCAAATTGCACATCTCAAACCAGGAATGTGAAGAGAAAAGGCCACGTGCTGTTTTCACAGCTTAACGAGATTGAAGAAAATAACACTTTCAACGTGCAGCCAAACTAGGAATGCTTTCGAGGTGAAAGGCACTCCAGAAGGCTTCAGAGAACAAGAGTCATGTGAAGGGTCTCTCCTGATGTGCCTGTGGATGACAACACAGGTGCCTTTTATGCCACAGGGAACCTCACTCGTATTCTTTCTCTTCACAGTCTCTCAGAGTGACAGACTGAGACGTTCCACAGTCTGACGCCCTTCATCAGGAGCCAGCGTCCCCTATGGTGTCAGATATTCCATCAGAACTTATGGTAACACTTTAAAATAACTAAAATGGGGCCATCCAGATTTTTAGTTCTGATTGTAAGGGAAGTTTGGAAGAATGGATTTAAATACGGTAAAATATTGTAAAGGAATAGTTCAGAGCAAAATGAAAATGTCATCTTGAATTCCACTCTCATGTCATTCCAAGCCTGTATGAAGTTCTTTCTTTTGTGGACCACAAAATAAAACATTTAGAAAAATTCTTTAAAAACGCTTGCGCAAGTAAGGCGAACTTGGCGAACCCAAGTGCAGTTTTATTCCAAAATACAAAATAAACAAAGACTTAACCGAGCATGACTTGGCTTGACTTGAAATATGAACTTAAACATAAACAAGAACATGGATATAAACTCACTAACAATGGTTACAGGAAACAAACAAACCTAGACAAGAGACAATGGAAACATGAGGGCTTTATATAAAACTAATTTTCTTAAGAGAGCTGAAAACGGAGATGTGAAGTCGGACACTTTCTGCTTCTGTAGTGATGCTTGTGCTGTTTTAACATACTTTACCACAGCTGAAGCGCAATCAATGCAATATCTGTCAAAGACACAAATGTTTCAGAGATATTTATTTAGGCCTACTGCTTAAGACAGCATCAGTTTGTACAACAATGTCAATGCCATCAATAAAGTGGGGTCTACGTTTTTGATAAACATGATACAATATAGCATTGCAATTAAATGAAAAGAGCCTTTACTGTTACAAAAGCAGATTTGTGAGCATTAGAGTAACTGAATGTTTTAGAATAAGCATGAGACACACGTGATCTCTGTCACATGGTTAATCTGGCCAATCGTGGAACAGCTGTGCTGTCAGAGCCTGTGCAGCCGCTTTGGAGAAGCTGTGTAGAATGAACCGGCTGAATGTGCTCGAATCGCTCTGTGGTGCTTTGGTGGCATACGTCACAGTTCCAGCTTTCTCGAGTTGGAAAAGAGATACAAGCGCATGATCTGAAAAAACATGGCAGAGGTGCACTTAGTTTTAATGACGGAAAAGATGGCCGGCCTGGTCCAAAAGGATTGTACCTAATCACTTATGAGCCATGTTGACTGTAACGTGCAATAAACCAATCTGTCTCATCTACCATTCCCTTTAAAAGCCAGTTGTGCTTGCATTTTCAAATTGCGGAATTTGCGAGCGGAAAGACTGAACGCTTCTCCAGAGAGGATTCCTTTTATTTGTAATATTTAAAAATGGCAAATATTACTAATGAACCTTTTAAATAAACCAAAAAATACTCTGCTATTGACGTCAGTTGCTTCAAAATAGCAACGTGCCAACCATGCACGTGAACATTAGCCTGACAAGCCAGACCCACATCAAGATGTTTGGTCTGGAAACTCACCATTGACATCTCAATCCGAGGGGCGGGATAAACGGTTGTCTTTCAAACTCCCTCTGCACGCGATAGGATAGCGCTACCACCAACCAGAGCAACGAAGGTGAATCAGAGCTTGTTGATAGATTAAACATTCACCGTATCCGGTTAGCAAAACCCCGAACACATCTTCCCTTTTTAAGAATGACTTCAGTGCCGTTCTTTGTTCTTTTCTCAGAGAAAAGCTTAACTCCAAGTCTTCCAGAATCGCGGTCAAAGCTGATTCGAAAGACCGCCGCCGTTCGCTAGTTTCTGTGTTTACTAGAAGCACGCAAACGCAACTCGGCCGTCGTCATTATGGCCCCGCCCACCGACTCTATACACGATGTGATTGGTCCGGCAAGAGTTAGGGGAATACAGCTCTGAAGGGTATTGAGAGTTGCTAGACGACAATTGCGGGCAGATTAAATTTGCTGCCGCTAGGGTGCGTCTAGATTTCTAGGCTACCTGAACATACCTTGTTTTCAGACCAGCATGCCAATGGGCAAACAGATGGGCATGAGTGCATTTGCAATTAAAAAAAAAGTGGCACTGGACGTAAAAATTATAACTGCGTCGTGCTGAAACTAGCAAAAATCACAACCCTAATATTACACATTGTGCATAAGAGGCACATGACAGGACAACGGAATCACACCAAAAACCAGGAACATGAAAAAGGAAATCTTCAAAATAAGAAACATGATTTCAAAACTCAAAAACAAACGTGACAGATTAAATCCGTAAAAAAATAAGGAATGACATGAGGGTGAATAAATGTGGACATAAAATTTTAGTTTGAACTATCCCTTTAAAAAGAGTTTATAAGTAAATCTGTTGCTCCATAATAGCAGCATTTTGGAACTCAGTGATACATTAAATCATGCTTTTGCAGTAGCTTGGTTTTTGGTTTCAGGTCTTATGTTAATTATTTAAAATAACTGGCTAATAATTCAAGAATTATGTTAATGTCAATACATTGCACTGTAAACCTGCCATCTTCCTTTCCTACCCAGAGAAAATATATGTGGAATAATGAACAGTGTAGACATAATTTAATTAAGCATATTGCACTAGCCGAGGGGGTTCACTCCTGCTTATGCAGATTTTCCTTTCTTCAAAGTTTAGATCCAACTCTAATCAAACACACCTGAACCTGTTAATCAATGTCTTGGGCTCACTTGGAAATTACAGACAGGTGTGTGTGAGCAGCGATGGAACTAAATGCTAAACTAAATGCCAAACCCACAAAATGAAGTGTTGCATCCTAATTTGTTTTCTACATTCACTAGAAGTATGCACTTTGCTGGTGATGGAGAAAATACAAACTTTTGAGTATTTTAAAATGCAGTACACCAGGTTTGTGGCATAACACAGCATAAAAACACCATGACCATCATGTCACATATTGCTCATTTTGGCATATAAGTTTAGAATCTATCACATTCAGGCACATTAAGCATAGTATTTTAAGTATACTATAATTTTGGATGCTATAATTCTAATTTTGCATACAAGTAATGATGAATAGTATGCAAACTGGAATGAAGTTTTAAGTGCGTCCCTCACCTGTATGGCAAATTTGCAAGTAGACATTTTTCCATACAGATAACAGCCTCTGGCATCTTGCAATATCTTTAACTGACAAATTAGTTCATCCTCATGGACACTTTCAGTTTATATATATACACACACTGCATGTAATGAGAATCCCTGACTTTTCACAAACTGATTTTATTTATGAGGACGTGAAACTGTTGTATGTCTCTGTAGCCCATGAATTGCCAGCTGGACTTCACAGGACAGATGGGACTCATAAAAGTATCTTAAAGTTATGACTTGTCTTACATTTAGGGTTGCCAAATGTCCCATGTAAAATGGAATTGTCTTGTATTAAGAGAACGGGATTGTGTTAAATCCATATGGGATGCAGAATTTAACAATCTGATTAAGTTCGGAAAGTGTCAAAGCTTAAAAATAAATAAATAAAAAACATTAACACTATATGTGGGAGAATGTTCTACTAACTACTACCACCACTACTAATCTGCTAATCTGTTGGATTATTGGATATTTTGTTGTAATATTCATTAAAATGCACTGTAAATCCTAACGCTCAAAGTAATTAATTGGTTTGAGTAGAGCCAACTGAAATGAAACAAATTAGCTTTAGTATTTAGAACTTTTTTTTTTCTTTTGAATTCTCAAAACGTAATCTGAATTATTTAATTGTTTCGAGTTTTATGAACTTGTCTCTTTTCATTTAGACTAACTTAAATTTAACCGAAACTGGGCTGGGATTTCCCAGGATGCTTTGCCATGACACTCAAAAAGGGACAAAGCGCCATATTATCTTTTTTTGTGTGTCCTTTTTTAAAAATTATTATTATTATTTATTTATAATTTTTTTGAGGATTTGAGTTGAGGATGAGCTGAGTTAAGCAAACTCGGTTACGCTCAATGGTGACAGAGCTTTTTCTATAGCTGCCCCCAGGTTGTGGAACCAACTTCCAATGGAAAATCAGAAAGCTCAGTCTCTTGAAATTTTTAAAACACAGTTACATTTTTTTATGGTTTCCTGGTTATTTTCCCCCTTCTTGTTTTTTTTTTATTTTTATTTTTTATTTTTTATGCTGTCTTTCATCTTTACATTCTGTTTGTTGTATTTTTATTTTACTGTAAATCACTATAGAAAATAAAGTTGTTATTATTATTATTATTATTATTATTATTATTATTATTATTATTATTATAGATGTTAAATGTATTACACGTGTTATGCTATGCTAATGCTACCAAAGCATTGTGTAACCAATTAGCAAGGTAGCGTTTATTGAATTAGCTAGTTAAAGCTAGTCAACTACTAAAAAAACTGAGATTACATGTAATAGATAAATTCAGTCATAGATAAATGTAAAATATTTATTGCAAAAATTATGCTTACATAGACATGTTAATGAACCTTTAATGAGTTTTTTCAGAGCATATATGCAATTCAATAATTAGACTTAATTGTATGTTGAACAACACTATTAAAACTTTATCATCTATTAATACTTTTTTGTTTAAGCCACATTGTCATATAAACAAGTCAGCAACTCTTTTGCTGATAAACTATTGCTCGCTGCTTCTCTGATTCTGCTGACTTTAGAGTTTTACTTCAGAATATTGTTTACGATCACTTTCTTAGTGCCGCTTTGAGCTGAAGTTTCAATCCATAAAGTTATGAGAGTTGTATATGTAACTAAAAGTCTCAAACAATAAGAAGATTGGCACAACCATATTGATTCAAAATATTGAGTTCAGTGCTTTCAGATATAACAACCATTCAGCGCTCTCCATAAACCAAATAATAAAAGACATGAGACGAATGAAAGCAAACACCCACACATCACTTCACAATCTTTGACATTATCTCCACAACAGAACATGCTAATATCCGCTAATTGAAAGTTATAGTTAATAAATATTTCACTCTCTTAATCTCTTTTAGTAGTACATATTAAAGGGTTGGTTCACCCAAAAATAAAACTGATGTCATTAATGACTCACCCTAATGTCGTTCCACACCTGTAAGACCTCCGTTCATATTCAGAACACAGTTTAAGATATTTTATATTTCAAATGGTTATGAATCAGTGAATCGATCAAGGATTCGGATCGCCAGTGTCACGTGATTTCAGCAGTTTGGCACGCCATCCAAATCATGAATCAATACACTGATTCACAACCGTTTGAAACTTTATTTGAGGATTGAACACAAACAAGGAAGAGAAGATAATGCTGAATAAAGTCGTAGTTTTTATTATTTTTGGACCAAAATGTATTTTCGATGCTTCAAGAGATTCTAATTAACTAACTGATGTCACATATGGACTACTTTTGATTTTTATTGCCTTTCTGGACATGGACAGTATAGTGTGCATTCTCTTGCATACGCTCTCTGACTAAATATAAAATATCTTAAACTGTGTTCTGAAGATGAACGGAGGTCTTACGGGTGTGGAACGACAATGACATCATTAATGACATCAATTTCATTTTTGGGTGAACTAACCCTTTAAATGTGTTGAACTAGAAAGGATGGATGCCATTTCTACTCTGTATACAATTGTGCCTGAATTATTCTGAATGTCATCTCACCCCACAGGTTTCACCACCCATTTGACATGTCTATATAAAAGTAGGACAATGTTCAAAACTTTATCTTAACTCTCTTACTAAACTGATGTATACTAGCTACTCAAACTCATACTGAGTGACAAATGAGGGCACGATCAAGTCATCATCCCTCGAAGAGATATGTCTTTTCTTGATGGATATGAAAATGACATATAGATGGCAACAGATGTATAACTGCAGCTTATGAGGAGTAAAATCATAAATGCATAAACATGCCAAAAGAACTAACAAGCTGGCAAAGCGATCTGGTGCATTTTGAGACGAGCATGTTGTTTTGTAAACAATTTAAAAACGCAGAAATGCAAATTAAGAGATTTCAAAGAAAAGATTTGCATAATATGAAATATGCTAAACAACTATAATGTGGTCTGGTGTTTTCATTATACAAACGGAAAGACTGCTCAGTCCTGTCATACACACTTATGAGAAACATTAATTTATATTAATGCTCACTAAATATGCTAAAATGACTTTGCAGATTTGATAAAGAAATACACAGTGTTAGAAGCCGGTTTCCTTTTCTTGACATGCCACGTTAGCATGAATAAATTAATTTAAGTTCTAATTGAAAGGCTATCCTATTTATTTTCTTGGAAAAAAATATGTATAATGGTGCTTTGATATTACATAAACAACTAAAACATATATAGATGCAAATGATTTGATGCATAAAGGGTTAGTTCATCCCAAAATGAAATTGATGTCATTAATGACTAATGTCATTCCACACCCGTAAGACCTCTGTTCATCTTCAGAACACAGTTTTAAGATATTTTATATTTAGTCAGAGAGCGTATGCAAGTGTATGCACACTATACTGTCCATGTCCAGAAAGGGAATAAAAACATCATCAAAGTAGTCCATATGTGACATCAGTTGGTTGATTAGAATCTCTTGAAGCATCGAAAATACATTTTGGTCCAAAAATAACAAAAACTACGACTTACTTTAGCATTGTCTTCTCTTCTGGGTTTGTTTTAAATCCTCAAATAAAGTTTCAAACGGTTATGAATCAGCGGATTGATTCATGAAATCACATGACATTGGCGATACGAATCATGAATCAATATGCTGATTCATAACCGTTTTATTTAAGGATTCAAAACAAACCCGGAAGTGAAAACAATGCTGAATAAAGTCGTAGTTTTTGTTATTTTTTGACCAAAATGTATGTTCGTTTCTTCAAGAGATTCTAATTAACTAACTGATGTCACATATGGACTACTTTGATGATGTTTTTATTCCCTTTCTGGACATGGACATAGATATACAATCTATACAAAACCGATTAATAATCCTTGAATGGATGATCTGTTAGTATTGAATAATAATGTATCTTGAGAAAGGTTATGTGCTATCTATGTACAGTATTTACTTTAATTTCCAAGAAAACGTACTGCCCTAATCATGTCATCTGTGGACCGTCGGCCACTGTAGTTTATTCCACAAATCTTCCTGTGTTTTCCAGGCCAGACGATATTTTACTTGATCTCTCAGAGTCTTCATACACTAAACGGCAGAACATTGCTTGGAAAATCATTGTTTTGACATATTGTCATTATTAGTAGTGCTACTGTGGATCTGAAAGTGCCCTTCAAGATTACTTAGCATCAGGCAGCAAGACATAGTCACCTATTTTTAAGACCAGAATTGTCATGGGTAATTATTTTTATTTGACTTTTCAACAGAAGTGCTTTTATCAAGGACAAAGAAATGTTTCATTTAAAAGGCGCTATTTCATTGCACACTACGCATTACACATTTACACTTCCCCCTTTGCATTAATCATTTACATATGGTCAAAAGTTTGAAATAACTGAAAGCCTATTCTAACCAAAACTTGATTTATTTGATACAGTAAAAACTGTAATATTGTGGAATAATATTAACTGTTTTGTATTTGAAAATGAAATGTATTCCTGTGATGGCAAAGCTGAATTTTCAGGATCATTACTCCAGTCTTCAATTTCTCATGATCCCTCAGGAGTCATTCCAATATGCTGATTTGTCGGCAATTTCTGAAGGAAACTGATGTGGCACTGAAGACTAAATAGTAATTATTATTATTATTCAAAAAACGTTTTTTATTCAAATGTCAATGAAACCGAAATCCATTTTTGGAAATTACTTAATTCGGTCCAATGAGTTTGACTCAATATTCTACCGAGAAACTTTAAGACAGAGAGCCAGAAACAGTACAAAATCCATCCAGGAATTAGATTCCATGACCATCAATAATTGCTGGTTTAGCTGTAGGAATTAAGCTATGCCAGAAATGGGGTCCCGGGGCGGTGGGGAATGGGACATAATTTCACGTCATAGATAATATAAAAGGCTAAACTTGACTTTTCTACTGTTGTTAATCACATTGTTTTCAACTCACAATAGAGTTGACATCTGGAAATGTTATCTGTCCTCATATTGGAAGGGGAAAAAAACTGAACAGGAGAGTGGGAAAGGTTGATAAGATGAATAATGAAGAAGAAATATTTGCAGAACCAAAAGGTCATTCATTTACTGAGAAAATCAAGTGGGAGTCAAAATGATTTAATCCATAACAATATTGAGTGGGCTATGGCTCTATTTGCACACAATGGACAAAATTTAAAAGACAAATATGGAGGCGTGATAGAGAACATCTTGACTGGCCTTTCTTATTTTCCTTTTACCTAGGTCAAGAACCATCATAGTTACAATTACTGTATATGGTCCAACAAATCCCTTGTCACTGTTCTGAAACCAGCTAAGCCAGCTAAGCCTTATTATCTCTAATACTATCCCTAATAATATCTCTAATAAAGGTCTACATCCTTGGTATAAATTGAAACTTCTCTCACCTTATCCACCATCGGATGGCTTTTTGCAATGCACTCTGGGATTCCATTCTCTTTAAAGGATACATGCAATTCTGCCCTATACAATTTGGCCAAAACAAGACATCTCAGAAGGCAGTAAAATTATTCTGAAATTTGGCAGCCTACAAAAGCAGTTCACTAGACTTTGGAACAATGCCAATCACACTTAGCAGTAGTATTCCTTTTGTTTGTTTAAAAATCACCCTGAGCACATCTGTGGGAAGTGAGAGAGGCCTTGTAAATCAAGGCTACTGTGGTAGTGAGGTGCCATGTGTGGGTTCTACCTGTGGTTATCATCATCTACAAATGTACAATACCATTTAATAAGAGCAGATTCCTAACTCTGACATAATATTTAAATTTTACCCTATAAAAATTGTCATTTAAAATAAAAAAATGTTTTAAAGACTGGGAGAAAAGTCTAGATCAAACAGAAAATGTGCGCTGTGTTAATCGCGCGTTAATAAAATTAGTGCCATTAAAATTTATTTGCATAAAACGCATTAATTTGACAGTCTGGGTCCCTCCGTTAATTTGACAATTATATATATATATATATATATATATATATATATATATATATATATATATATATATATATATATATATATATATATATATATATATATATATATATATATATATATGTGGCATGTCTTTAATTTTAAGCTAAAACTGCTTGTACTTAGACTGGGTAAACCCAGTCTGATCTGTCGGCGATTTGATTTCTCCTTGAAACTCAGTCTGGAAACCTGTACATTAATTTCTGCTGCTTCTGTTACACTTTTGTGGGAACCAATCACTGACGTGTTCAACAGGATGGCGGATAGAGAAGCGATGGGTCATTGCCTGTTGATCACGCCTCTTGTGGTCTGATTGGGTGAAGGACTATCTAATTGCATAGTCATTCAAATAATGTGTGATCACACCTATTGGGCAGTAGAAAACACAGAGCAGACTCCCCAGACCAATGTTCAATCTTATATTGAGCTTAATCTGGTGATAGCCAGACAAACTTGTACTGATTTAGCTGTAAATGTATGACGTGTTTTCTCCCACTCTACCCTACTATTTTTGTTCCTGAAAATGAATTTGCATCCGCATCCCATCTCAAGATGCTGTCACATATGCCTTTCCAAGAGAGAAAAGATGGTGCAATACTAATACCCCCTGTCGCCACTGCTCTTGAATGTTGGCCTGGAGTCCTGCAAAGGCAAAGTCAATTGGCCATTGAACAAAAAAGAACGTCCATCCAATCAGAGTCGACCCCCAAAGTGAACTGACTTTTGTAATAATCATGTTGCGGACTTGTAGCCATCATTGTTGATGTCATTAGCATTTTGACGGAGGCAGCGCCGTGCTGTCACTGCTGGGGAGAGAGGCAGCTCAGATAAGCTGTCACTTCCCTTGAGTGACAGCCATGATAAGCCGGATCAGTGACTGCTGCAGCACTTGGAAGGGGTTCATCGGAAATAGATGCCAGTTATCACAAAGTGCCAGTGGGTGGGCGGCATGAACATACCACCTGCGGCAACTACCTCAGCCTTTGGCCTCTCCCTCCACAGCTCCAAGATCCCGAAACAGAAAGCAGGAGTCGGAGGGACCCAGGGAGACAGCGATAATAAAGGGAGCGTGGATAGGTCTGCTATTATCCTAATAATACTCCCGCTGCGGGACACCGTTACGTGACCCCATACATTGACCGAGGCCTAGAATTATCTCCGGGCAGACAATAATTCTCTTGTCACACACTGCCGGCATTTATTTAAAAAGACGAATGTTCAATGGTGGCTCGGATGCTAAATACATGGAATGAATTGAGGTCAAAGGAAAACCAAAAGCTCTGCCACACTCTGCTGTGCTGCTTAGTGGAAGTCAGGCGGTTTGTCGATGTACTACAAGAGGTGCAGATCTTAACATTCTTTAATCTTCTTCAGGTTCATTTAAGGATATGATCTCAGTAGGATAGTTTAAATTCCAATTGATTGTCACTGTGATAAGCAATTTACAACATAAAGAACCAGATATTGAAAAAAAGATCTCTGGGAAGCTGTGCTGCTGATGCAAATAAATAATACAGCTTCATTGGGTAGGCCTGTTCGTTTTTATTAAGAGTCATATTGGTTTTACAATACAGTGAGCTAAAGGGTGGATTCACATTAGAGTAGCGATGCTACAACAGTAGTAATTGTAAATGCAACCATTCCTTTAGATCCAAATGGACCAGTTAATGACAATAAATGAGTACAATAAACTGTGGATATGATCATAGAGTACTCAAAATCTTATGCTGAGAAGTATGCATCTGCTAATTAGGAAAATTTGAGGAAACATTGGAAGATAGCATGTTTTTCTTCGCTTGCTTCTTCTAGGAATTCTATTAAGAAGTTAAGAGCTTTGGTTGATTTTAAGGTGAAGCTTTTTGCTCTTGCTAAATTTGTGGGATTTGAGGAAGTACACTGTGTCACTTCAGAGGCAAGTAACAATCTGGGCTTTATCACAGAATTGTAAATGGTGAAGCAGTATGTGCAGTATTAATAGGCCGGATTTCAGGCATTTGTGAGGCAGAATTGAGCTTGTCTTTGATAAGAAAGTGACACAAAGAAAACAGTTCCACACAAATAATTAAATTCTGTCATCATTTATTCACCCTTATGTCATTCCTGTGTCACTTTCTTTATTTATGTAGAAAACAAAAGAATAATTGAATTTTGGTAACCAAACAGTTTTGGTGTCTGGACAACTTCCAATCTGGACACAAAAACACAGACATTTCTTAAAATGTCTTATATGTTCTGCAGAAGAAAGTAAGTCATACAGGTTTGAGCAGCATGAGGGTAAGTAAATGATGAATTTTTTTTTTTCCCGGCTGAACTTTTCCTTAACAACTAAAGGTTGTCTCCCAAAGACACAGCCCATGCTGGCTTTCCAGTCTTCATACAGTAATTTAACAGGGTCACCGAGTCTGGGAAAGTGGTTTAGCCAGGAAGCCATCTGGCTAAGACCAGGAAACCATCTTAGGCTTTTTTCATAAGGACTGAAATTTCAAAATGTCCCACTTTCAAAGGTGTTTTTTAAGGAATATTTAGGGAGGTCCGACAGATACAGTGGTCTGTAAGACCACTAACACAGCTCTCTAGTCCCGCAGGGTGGACTTGTGCCAAAAACAAAGACATGCACTCAAAAAGCACCTGTGTGGAGACAGCAGGCTTCCCTACTGCTGAATTTCACAGTCCAGAGTGTTTCCAAGCTTGTGCAAAGAGGAGGTGCTGCAGTGAGCCCAGACCCAGTCAGACTGGTAAATGGAGAAACAATTATAATCGAAAGAGCTTGTTAAAAACATACTAAACACAAATACACGTCTCGTTAAGGAGTGAAAAAGTGACAAAACTACAAATACAGATTTTCTAAAATGCTTAAAAAATGTCACTATCTAAAGTACTAGCTCTAATTAGTGCTGATTACATAGTTTGATCTTCTAGTCACCATTATGAGGATCATTATTCCTGTTGGTGAACCTGGTTTACTCTAATCTATTTTCTTTATGCACATAATTATCAGAAAAAGAGATATGTTGTACTCTATTTTAGGTTCAGCAAATGATATTTGAAAATGTAAATATAGTAAACATATTCAGTCTGTATTTTGTATTTAATTTTTTAAGAGAGTTTTATCTGATAACCAATAATTTCTGACATAACCCCAAATTAACTTATAAATACTCATGTTAAAGGCGTGGTAAGCGAGAAACACTGTCGAAAATGAATCATAAAGTAAAATAAATAAAATAACATACGCTCAGTTAAGTATTTAACATTTTCGACATAGATCAGACAGACAGACAGACAGACAGACAGACAGAGAGACAGATAGACAGATAGATAGATAGATAGATAGATAGATAGATAGATAGATAGATAGATAGATAGATAGATAGATAGATAGATAGATAGATAGATAGATAGATAGATAGATAGATATAACTGTTTTTTTCAGAATAATAAAATTATTTTTATGCAAATTCTTTGCATATATTCATCTTGTTAGTATTTGCAGTAATAAAACTTAAAGCAGCAGCATGAATAGGTAAACCGAATGAGTGTCCACATCAACCAGTCAAAAAGCCCCTCTCTCCCTGGCACAGCAGTGCATCTTGGGAATGGGCCAAGTGAGGGTGGACGTGATGTCTCTGACAACAGCCCAGGGCACTTCTTCTAAAAAACCATATAGCTCGAAATAAGTGTCTCTGCATCAGCTTGGCATAGTTGTTTTTTCTCCACTGGCTACCAAAGTGCAAGTCTAGCATTTTCTGACAAATTCATCACAGGTGGGCTCAAATGGACATGCAGCTTAAGTTTGCACATAGCATAAGTGCAGTTTTCTTGCCCTCCGGGTTTTATACTGCTGAATGGCAGGCGCGGCCTCTATTTGTGACTGTTTAGCAGAGGACTAATCTGTATTTTATGGCCTATAGCTAAAATGTGTAGCTAAAAAAGTCCAGAAATACCAATGATTACAACGACAATACACACACAAACAATACACTCCATTCATGCACAAACCATTATTGCCAGGGCAGACCCTGAGTATTATAACACAATCATTTCAGACTGCAAACAGGAGGTCGCAGAGGATAAGCGAGTGAGAAGGACCTTTGTGTGTGAGTATTTGTGAATCACAGCTGTCACCGCAGTGCACCTGAGATTAAAGTGATTGATGCACAGGGGGCTTTTTCCCGCAAGGTCAGTGTATCTGAGTGAATAGCTGAAGCCCTGGCTGAGCATTGAGGGGTTCTGTTTGTATTTGTGTGACTTGAGTGATTGACAATTGGAAATGATTGGTGAAGGCCTTCTGAACTGAGAAGCTCCAATGTTTGTCCTCTTGGTAGAGGACTGAATGTGTTAAGCTGCTTCAGAGTGCTATGAATCATCTCAACCGAAAATGAATGCAGCAAAGTATTTAGCTGTTCATAGGGTGAAATATTCAATTACAAAATGAACAGTTATGATCCTGGATTCTAATTTGATTAAAACAATTACTATATGTGACATGTTCTACGAAAACAATAAATAACGTTTCAATGCACCAGTCGTGCAACCTTTTACCTCAGGAAAAGCATTTAATTTCCATAGCTTATTGTAAATGTACTTTAGAGAAGTGCACAGCATTAAGATAATAAATATATACTGTGATCTAGGGGTACTTCAGCGCTGGGAAGATGAATCTGTATTTAAACTGGATCATTAATATAATAGAAATGTGAAAATATGTTTTAATTTGGTGGTTTCTAGACTGAGAAAAGACAGAAAATGTATTTTTGTCTAATGGGGATGAAAGACAACAATTCCCAGAATGCTTTGCTGCCCTACGAGGCCACACCCAAAGCCACCGCTACTAGATTACTGGATCACTTTCACTTTCCCACCTCGTTCATTTTCATAAAATCAGTTCAGTTAGAGAACAGATTACACCATATTGCATGAGCTCTCGTGATGAGAGCTGAGGCAATCGCGACCGCGCTCACGGCATAGATTCACAGCGCGTGTTCATTCTGGCGCGTTTTCAATTCATGCCTTTGGAAGCTTAACTTTCATAGGAATTAATTTGAGAAGTTGAAACACTCACTCCGCATCCATGAATGCCCGCAGCTGCGAGCTGAGCTGTGAGTAGAACCCCATCCCCCCTGCGGGGTTTGAAAACATGCGGAAATAGCACCCTCTGCTGGCTGAAGTCTTTAACCTCTGGCCAAAAAGTCCTCCAATGACGCAAATTGACAATATTTGCGTCATCTGAGGAATTTTTCCAGAAATAAAATGCATAAATCTCTTGTCTCAGGGCACAATCATTTGAATATACTCCAGGGTTTCTACTGATACAAAGCCATATGCTAATCGCTGAAGTAACCCTTTAAAGGAAGTGTATGTAAGATTGTGGCCAAAACTGGTACTGCAGGTGTATCCCCTCTCCCCCCTCCCCCTGACTTAATGTTGCCAGATAGGCTGCAGGATCCAGCAGGAACGTTTGTAGCTCAAGCTGTGGTAAATTGAGCAGGGCTGGCAACCCGGATTCCCAAACACTACTGACTTTGTGATTGGTCGATAGGTGGAGGGTGGAGCTTCAGGCCAAAACACAACATGTCAACATCAACATCAGTTGAGGGCTGCAACAACAACTCTTAAATGACAATATCCTGGCCGGACTACTGTTGTCAGTGGTATAAGTATTTGAAATTAACATGATTTCTTAATGTCTAGTGATATATCAGGGCCATTTATAATTAATTAAAATACATTTCTTACATACAGTTCCTTTAAATGCAACTTAAGGGTGCACTGTGTAAATTTTACTTTAGAAACATGACAGCACAAAAAGGTGACTTCACAGCGATGACTGAAAATGATGGAGAATGTCACATACTGTCAATGAATAACATTATTAAGAAGGAAAGAAACAAATGGGGGAGATGAAAAACAGAAAATAGGTTTCTCCTACCAGTGAGTGTGTAAACTCAGGTGCATGGTCATTCCTGTCTGTGATGGTGATGGTGGCTGTTGCAGTTCCCGTCAGTCCCACCTCACTTCCAGCCATGTCCTTCGCCACGATCTCCAGCTCGTACTGCGTGGTTGGAAGAGTCTGTGGAGACATAAGAACATTGATGTGAACAGTCAGTAGAGCTTCAGAACAGAGGGAGTATAGTCGTGATGAGAACTTAAGCGGCCTAAATGGAGAACAAGTTATTGTTTCACAACTGCTTTAGTGCTGGTTAGACGCTGTCAATATGCACTGAACATCCCCACATACTTTTAATGAGTGTTTACATTGCAAATTAACTGGAAAAGTGGAGCAGTTAGGATCTAATTAACCAATCATTGTATTGAATCATGGCTTCACCTAAAAAGGGCCTCGCAGTTCATCATTGACATTTCAAACGCTAAAGTCAATTGGTACAAAAGGTTCATTATTGCTCATGATTGACCGGTTATCTATGAGACCAAAATATCCTTTTGTTTATTTACATTTACTCTTGTGTATGGCCTTCTTCAGGGATCCCGAAACAATGAGAAAGGCTTCATGCAACAGCATTGACGTTCCCTGACAGGTGCTAGTCTAAATAAATGTCAAGTTTCAGATGCTTTTCAAATACTGAAAGAAAACATCTAAATGTCAATTAACGCCCACACCACCTTTCCTTCAAGGTGAAGATCCGTCCTTAACTGGAATGTCAAAAGAGAAAGAGAGAGAAAGAAAACATTTTTTGTGTGGGCTTCAACTTTGGGCTCTTTTTTGTCCCAATGGAGGATTAATTTTATTTATTTTTTTAAACTAACAAAAATCAGACAGACAGACAGAAAAGTTTTTCTTTAAGGCCACATTACAACTGATTTGGATACTTTTAAAATGTCCCAGACCCTGACTTTTAATCTTAATATATATATATAGCTCAACCTGTGCAATTCGTCCATTCGTGAAATGTCCTCATATTCTACGGTCAGCTTAGTGGTATTATAACAAAGTCAAAGCAATTGGGAACAACAGCAACTCAACCATGAAGTGGTAGGCCACAGAAAAATCACAGAGCAGGGTCAGCACATGCTGAAGTGCACAGTGGGCAGAAGTCGCCAACTTTCTGCAGAGGCAATAGCTTCAGACCTCCAAACGTTTTTGTGGTATTGAGATTAGCTCAAGAACAGTGCATAGAGAGCTTCGTGGAACGGGTTTCCATGGACGAGCAGCTGCAGCCAAGGCTTGCATGACAAAATGCAATGCAAAGCGTCAGATCCAGTGGTGTAAAGAGCCACTGGACTCTAGAGTAGTGAAGTGTTCTCTGAAATGACGAATCACGTTTCTCTGTCTGCCAATCTGATGGCACGTCTGGGTTTGGTGGTTGCCAGGAGAATGGTACTTGCCTGACAGCATTGTACCAAGTTAAAGTTTGGTGGATGGGGGATTATGGTGTTGGGTTGTTTTTTAGGGATTGGGCTTAGCCCCTTAGTTTCAGTGAAAGGAACTCTTAATGCTTCAACATACCAAGACATTTTGGACAATTTCTGTCCTCAACTTTGTGGGAACAGTTTGGGGATGGTCCCTTTCTGTTTCAACATGACTGCACACCAGTGCACAAAGCAAGGTCTATAAAGACAAGTTTGCTGTGGAGGAACTTGACTGGCCTGCACAGCCTGACCTCAACTCAACAGAACACCTTTAGGATAATTTAGATCAGAGATTGTGAGCCAGGCCTTCTCGTCCAACATCAGTGCCTGACCTCACAAATGTGAAAAATTCTAGAAGAATGGTCAAAAAAATCCCATAAACACACTCCTAAACCTTGTGGAAATCCTTCCCAGAAGAGTGGAAGCTGTTATAGCTGCAAAGGGTGCACCAACTCCATAATAAACCCTACAGATTAAGAATGGGATGTCATTAAAGACAGGCGTCCTAAAAATATGAATTATTACATTATCAAAAGTATGATAATGTAAGATTGAGGTAAATATCACTTATGAGTACAATATTTATATTGTGTCAATTCCAATTAGCTGTAATTTGAGGAAGTATTACAAATATTGTATGTATTTTGGATACATAAAGCTATGAAATTGGCATTTGCAAGACATTATATTGTAAGTTGCAGCTAATGATGCTATAATATTGTTTGATAAACATTAACAAATTAAACAAATAAGTGACTGTCAAAATAAGAGTTTATTTTCTTCAACTGTCAGCATTTTTATTCAAGATGTGCCTTTTTTTATCAAGTTTACTTATATTACATAGTTTTCTTTAGATATTGTGAAAGACAGCAGACAGATACAAATTCCTGAAATTAAGTTTTGAGAGAAGCCAAGGTTATTTCAGAGATATTTCAGGAGAAATATCCTGCAATCACTGCATGAATAATACATTAGCTAAAGAAATGGGCACAGACGCTTTATATAGACATCTGGATTCTCTGACGCAAAGGAAAAGGTAAATTCTTCAAAACAAATTTTCGGAGTGCTCGAAACCGCTTCATCTCTATCAAACACCACCTACTCATCATATGGGAAATAAACCTACTTCTCTAGACCAAAAGTCCAATATTCATAAATCCAAGACAACAAGCATTTGTTAAAATAAGTCAACCCTGCTGGAAAGCCATGATGGCACATTACACAGGGAGGTGCTGTTAATGCTAACATTTATTTCCTTTATTGAAATCCCACTCAGTGCAGTGTTAAGTACCACATGCTTAATAAAACTCATCCATCTGTTTCACATAATGCCCAGGAGGCCCGTGCTGCAGTCATTTACCCATGGTGCATTGCCTCTTTGTATAAATTACTCTTGCTATCTCAGGATTCAAATAGTGGCTCAGAAGTATGTCATTCTAACAAAGCTGCAATTAATAAAGTGTAAAATCACAGTTTATTGCATTTAAAAAGAAAAATAATGACGTGTATTTTATTGTGTTTAACCGAGGGATAGCATTTAAAGAAACCCAATGAGCCAGTGAATTACTTATTTACCGGTAAGTGCAATTCAAAAAGGATGACATGGGCGTGCTGGTCTGAAAACAAAGTGTGTTCAGGAGCATTGTTGGCGTATTGCTATATTGAGGCGACTGACAACGACATGTGGCGTTGACCAACATAAACCGCAGATTTAAAAAAAAAATATATATATATTTGAAGGATGCGTTAGTAATATGCGCCTATAGGCGGGTGCACAATGTGCATACAACTCTGCTTATTACACCAACAGGGACTAGCAGCAGCACACAAACATTTCTTAATATTAAAAATAAAAGGATTCCTCTCGGGAGAAGCATTCTGTCTTTTCGCTTGCAAATTCCGCCATGTAAATAGCAAATCTGCCATAGTTCAAGTGTCGTCTAGCAACTCTCTTGACGGGCCAATCACATCGTGTATGGAGTCGGTGGGCGTGGCTTAACATAATGACGCCAGAGTTGCGCGTGCGCATGCTTCTAGTCAACACAGAAGCTGGCGAACGACGGTCTTTCGAATCAGCTTTGACCGCGACTCTGGAAGACTTGGAGTTAAACTTTTCTCTGAGAAAAGAACAAAGAACGGCACTGAAGTCATTCTTAAGAAGGGAAGATGTGTTCTTGTCGACCGGATACGGTGAATGTTTAATCTATCAACAAGCTCTGTTTCACCTTCGTTGCTCTGGTTGGTGGTAGCGCTATCCTATCACGTGCAGAGGGAGTTTGAAAGACAACCGTTTATCCCGCCTCTCGGACTGAGCCCTGTAAATGGTGAGTTTTCAGACCAAACATCTTGATGTGGGTCTGGCTTGTCAGGCTAAGCGCAACTGGCTTTTAAAGGGAATGGGAGATGAGACTCCCTTTAGTTTATTCCCACGTTGCGTTACAACCATTTTGAACCATGCGTCCGGGGTGCCAACCGTTTTTTCCGTCATTAAACTAGCAAAAGTGGATTCGGACACTCCCTATGTGCACCTGTGCCATGTGCTTCAGACCATGTGCTATATTCTTAAAATAAGGCCCAATAAAATATAATAGTTCCTACAAAATTAGAATGATGTTAAACGTAACGGTAGCTGAATTTTCATAAATTCTGAATTTATGAAATGAATTCATAAATTCAAGATAACATGGAACTTGCGTTTCCGCGCCGCGTCCTTCAGGAACGCTTCCACCGTCCTGGAGCGGCCGATGGTCATGATGACCTCGTTGGAGTGGATGTGTTCCAGCGCCTGCATGGAGATGTTGTAGCTGAATTGGCTAAACTTACCAAATGTACGTTTTCTTTCTGTGAAAACTGTTTGCGAGTAAAGAGTAAAAATCTCAAACATCTGAACACATTTGAGTGGGCATGGCGCTTCGGAAGTATATTGCTAATGCGATTCAACCCAGACCCCAGGAAGTGGAATAAGAAATGCTAAGAAAGGCGGATGGAAGTTACCGATGTGCACCAACAGTCTAGCTTTACACCTCATCCGACATCATACTGAAATCTTTTTTTCTTTTCCTTTTTTTTTTAAGCCACCATGACGCGCAGTGCTCTCGGTGGCTGAGATCGGCTAGGACGGCTGTCACTGACGAACGACTCAGAACTTATTTACTGCTGATAAACAGATGGTACTTCACAGACCTGTGACTTGAAAAAAAGAAGAGAAACCCATCTGGATAAGAGGGAGGTGAGTGCAGATTAAATCTTGGTGGCGTCAAAGACTCGCGCAAAGCTTTCGCTTGGCGTGAAAACATCTTAATGAGTCTCCCATCTCTCTTGTTCACCCACTCAAATCTTTCGCAGTGAGGCACCTGTGACCTCTCCGCATGCTTTTGAAGGTCATAAGAAAAAACTAACAAAAAAACAAACACGTTAAAAAATCTGGAAGAGTGTTGAAACATCCCAGGTCTGACGGTGAATGTGAAACGAGACAACACATTAACTTTAATGTTGCATAACAATTTGTATTGCGCCCCAGTTATGTCAATCACTTCAACATGCCGGATCCTTCGAGATTTTATCTATGACAGATCCATTTAATGTCCAGTAATGCTTATTATGAATCAGACTAAATGCAATCAAGATCATCTTGTATAATAGATCAAGGCTTTCCCCATGGCCAGAGTGTCTAAAGACTTAAATAATATAGCCTTTGCAAGGTGGAAATATGCACCGAACTGGCTCTGACCCGTTGAACGAGATACCACCTCGTCCGTTTCATTGGATGCGATGTCATAATTATGCTTATGTAGCCTCTTTTTGTTCTCTCAAGCACTTTGAAAGAAACTGTCTGCCTTTCCTAACCTCCCAGCCTATTCACTGTTCTACCTTTTATTCCCCAAGAACATAATGATCCATACAAAAGCCACAGAAGCAGCAGCTGAAATGATGAATAAAGCTGTCTAATAAAGGAATCTTTTCCTGCTGGCCATGTCTCCGTCTTCCTTACAGTATTTCACTTTCATCCCAGCTGGTTTTCCCATACCTTTCACTGTGTGCTTTAACTAAGTTGGTGTAAGTCGTAGATATGCTAATGTCTCCTGTATGTTTCACAGGTGGTTTTAATACTTCTACACGATTGCAATCTGGATGGTTATATGGGTTCACATTTCCACTCGATCCCTGGAATGTTATCCTCATTTACCTTTTTTCCAATTTTCTCCACACCTTGAATAAATCTGCCCCCCCCCCCACACACACACACACACATTTTTTTGTGCATAATGGTTTTCTGTAAAGCATATATATGAATATATGGTGTAAAATATTTTCAATCATCTCATCAAGTCTAACACTGCCTTCATTTTTCTTGCATTTTACATGTAAATGAATGTAAATGATATCACACCTAACATTAAAGTTTTTAATACATTTTTATATTGTAATACTTTCACATTTACACTTTAATTTAAAGTAGAAAAAGATAAAGACAGTCGCCTATATTTGTAATACTTGTTTAATGGCATCTTTTTTTTTAATGAAAGAAGACATCACGATACCATACTGCTACTGATGACTCTATGAAAGAGATTTTTTCCCTCAGTTTCAGCTGCTATTAAAGGGATAGTTCACCCCCCCCTCCCCAGTAGAACACAATTGAAGAATGTTTTACTCCAACCATTGCACTCTGCCAGTCATATCATGTCATGTCAATGGGGTGTAATTCTATGAGAGTAAAACAAACAAAAAAACATGCACAAACAATTTCAAATGAAACCCTCCGCCTCGTGACGACACATTGATGTCTTAAGACAAGAAACGATTGGTTTATGTTAGAAACCGAACAGTATTTATATAATTATTTACCTCAAATACAACACTATGTCCAACAGCCGCCTTCACTTTCATTGGATGAGGTCAAAATACACGATATGGCATACGATACGCGCAAGAAATCACTTGTATCTCATTGAGATACGACATATTGTGTATTTTTACCTCATCCAGCATGCAGTTATGGCGGTTGTACACAGTGTAATTGAGCTAAAACAAAAGTCTAAATACTGTTCGGTTTCTCACATAAACCGATTGTTTCGTGTCTTAAGACATCAATGTGTCGTCACAAGCCGCTGGGTTTAATTTGAAGTGGTTTGTGCATATATATATATATTTTTACTCTCATAGAATTACACCCCATTGACATGCATTATATGACTGTCACAGTGCAACATCAATAGCTAAAACTGAGGGAAAAAAAATCTATCAATAACAAACAGCAGTAGGTTTATAAGGCTCCTGTCTCTTTAAGACCTGCGGCACATGAGGCGGATCTGATATCCCATTTTCTAACAAATGTTCATGTTAATTTAAGACTTCATTAAACTAATTTAAGACTGCTTGCAATGGATACTCAACTGAACAGGCTTTTTGGCATACGTGTGTGTGTTTTGTCCATTGCGGCTGAAGTCGTGTGTGTGTCACACAGACATGAGATTCACAGATGCGCACTCCAGTACTGCACTGTGTTCTTTTTTATGTTTTATCACGCTTGCAATGGTTTAAAAGCATTTGCATGAATAAGAGCGTAATCATAAAGTGTAACGCTAGCCAAAGGATGATGGGACAAACGGATGCTTCGTTAAATTAATTAAATATTTAACACGTAAAAAAAAATGCAGACAGCACTAGTTGTAAGGTGTTACACTTGTGGGTAACAACAAAATAATTCACATTCACACATGATTTCCATGTCCATCTCGGCAAAATGTTTGCATTACAGTCTGGGCCAAGTGAGACAGACATTAGTAGCCGAGTGGCAGAGCAGCTTGCTGGATCATGGCACATTGCCTTTGGCTCTGGATCCCACTGAGCTCAGAGGGGAGTCACAATGCCAGTCAGCCTGAACACTGCACATCCAGGAACACATCACGAATTTGCTCCCCTGGAAATCCCCAGCTAACACCATGTGCTCGGTAACGGGTGTCTAAATGTGATGATGGCTGGGTGCTGATGCAAATAAAATGAGGATGCTTTGTGAAGAATGTGGCGGATGCGTCGGATGAGTGACAGTCAGGTGGTCGAGATGGAAATTGAGCCAACGTCAGTGAAGTTAGTCGGGAAAGACCGCTGACCCTTAAACGTCACCTGCAGCAATGATGAACCTTTGTAGTAAATTCCTGACTGCAAATACACACTCAAACGACCATAATAAACAGAAATCAAAAGAGTAAAGCTAAATTAAAGATGCGACAGGGTTGATAAATGATTCTGACAAGACTTAAAGGGTTAAAAAAAAATCTGGACCCTCCGCTTCGCATCAGGGTCCTGATCACTCTGTCGGGGTTTATTCTGTGATAACAACCGGCTGGGCGTACATTATCCCTTATATTATATTATATGATATGATTGATATGATATGATATGATATGATATGATATGATATGATATGATATGATATGATATGATATGATATGATATGATATGATATGATATGATATGATATGATATGATATGATATGATATGATATGATATGATATGATATGATATTATAGTATATTATATCTGTGGCGAGGTGAACGAGCGAGAGACATGGGAGGAGCGAGTGAGACCGGGGAGGTGATTGTGAAAGAGCAACACCAGCGAGCCACACCGGTCTCGAGTCCTCTCATGAGGGAGCTCAAAGGCATTTCAGGACGAGTGACACCAGTCAAGGACGAGAGAGGACCAGGCCTGGACTTTACGTTGAGTTTTGTTTATGATTTGTTATGTGTGTGCGGGCTGTCGTCCGTGAGGGGCTGCCCCTTGGTTTACTTTCGTTTTGTTTGTTTATTTATTAAAAGTTGTTGAACGTTTGCCGGATCCCGCCTCCTTCCTTCCCAACTAAGAACCTTATTACAATATCCAAAGGCTAATCTTATATATTTGTTAAATGCTACACCTAATGAAGACATTCTCTCCTACATAACTTCCCAAATCCGGCAGAGATTGCATTGAACAACTTCTAGATTCAGCTCAATTTGCTTACTGCACACTATGCTTGAATGAACACTGCTGAATGGGCTTGGTCTTTTTTACCATTTTCCGTGCTACGTAGTGTTTTAGAAGTTCCTGCAAAAGTCTGTATGTGTTGCCTCCTTCAGCATGTCTCTCAGCCCTCTATTCACTGATGACTTAAAAGCAGCAAACAGCCGTCATATCTGATGAATCTCTTTGCGCTTGGTCGCTTGATTCATTGGACGTCCACTAATGGAGCTCAAAAATCTAGCCTTATTTTATAAATGAATCATGAGATGGAGACTAATTGCCATTAAAAAATGAACACTAATGCATGAACAATCCCAATGACGAAGCCACTGACACCGCAATATGCAAATATGTGTCCAATTATGATTAACGATCATCCGAGCGTTGCGTGTCAATTTGGAAAGCTATTCAGATTTCGCCACACACTGGCTCACAGAAGATGCCGCTTGCTCCTAAAACTCCTCTCCCTTTGGCAAATACACACCAAGATATCGTTTTCCGCTAATGACATAACCCAATTTATTACAGTCTGAAGCTGTGCTTGAATATTAATAGAGAAGTCATTGAACGGTCCTGACTATGGAAATACTTGTCACTGCAGTTAGAGTATTGTCTGCTGCCCCATGATAATACAGTTTAAAAGGTGAGTGTGTGAAACAACCAACTGTGGCTGAATGATTATGGTCCCAGGAACAAAGCACCCCCCCCCCAAAAACAAACAAACAAACAAACAAACAAACAAAAAAAAAAACAACTCTATTGGGCTACAAGGCTACTGGTGGCGCGTAGGGCCCACGGAAAAAAGCGAGTTCTGCCTCTAGTGAAAGAGGCAGAGGGGAGCCTCATTTATTTTTTTCCCCCTCATCTGTTGTCCTTTTGTCTCGATTTAGAGTGCATTTTTGTGTGCGCATGTGACACGGGCACGGATTGATCTCTGGCGCTTTCCTGCCTCTGACATTTCAAACAGAAGTTCTGCCCTGTGGCTCTCTTGAGTCAACATCCTGGCATCCGGAGAGACACAGGAGGGATGATGTCAACTAAAGAGCCTGGTTGCAATCACCTAATATCACACACACTGCTGTTGCAGTGAACTAGGACAGGTATAGGACAGGACAGATGTAGTTAAAAGCATGAATTTTAGACTTAAAATGGTTGCGCATAACAATCATTAATTTTACCAGAAGATCAAAACACACTTTTTAGAGACTGTTGTACAAAGATAATTAGAGAGTATAGACTGACAAGCTAGAACGAAATTGTTGAATAAAGTTATAATTTTTGTTTCTTTTTGCGCACAAAAAGTAATCTTGTCGTTTTATAAAATTAAAGGGTTAGTTCACTCCAAAAATTTTAATTCTCTCAATAATAACTTACCCTAATGTCACGTGACACCGTAAGACCTCCGTTCATCTTCAAAACACAAATGAAGATATTTTTGTTGAAATCCGATGGCTCAGCCAGGTCTCCATTGACACCAATGTCATTTCCTCTCTCAAGACCCGTAAAGGCACTAAAGACGTCATTACAAAGCCCATCTCACTACAGGGGCTCTACAATCATTTTATGAAGCGACGAGAACAGTTTTTGTGCGCAAGAAAACTAAATAATGACTTGGGCCTAATTCAAAACAAAGCTTTGAGCGGTTATGAATCAACGTATCGATTCATGATTTGGATCACGTGTCAAACTGCTAAAATCACGTGACATAGGCGAATCATGAATCGATACACTAATTCATAACTTTCGAAACTTTGTGTTGAATACGGCCCATCACTATATAAGTCGTTATTTAAAATAAAAAAAAATGCGCACAATGACTATTTTCGACGCTCCATAAAATGATTGTAGAATCACAGTAGTGAGATGGGCTTTTTAACGACGTCTTTAGTGCCTTTATGGGTCTTGAGAGAGGAAATGACATTGGTGTCAATGAAAGCCTTTCTGAGCCATCGGATTTCAACAAAAATATCTCCATTTGTGTTACGGGTCTTAAGGGTGAACGACATTAGGCTAAGTAATCGATGAGAGAATTTTCAGTTTTGGGTGAACTAACCTTTAAGATAGAACCACTGTTATCACATGGACTATTATAACAATGTCTTTCCTATCTTTCTTGGCCTTGAAAGTGTTCATTATATGGAGGGTCTATGGAGGGATCAGAGAGCTCTCAAATTTCATCAAAATATCTTAATATGTGTTCTGAAGATGAATGAAGCTCTTATGTTATGAAACGACGTGAGTAATCAATGACAGAATGTTCATTTTTGGTTGAACTAACTCTTTAAGGGTAACATTTTTTACCGCTAATTGGAGGGAAACAATGGTATTATTGTATCCTAAGACAAAATTGTGTACCTTTTTTTTCTGAGAGTGTACAATAGTATCAGTCAGACATGAACTTGCATCACCCATAAACACTCCAACTTCCAAACCTGTGTGACTTACGATCCGCCGTTTTGGAAGCATGAATCTGATATTTTCTGAAACCGGGTCCCAGAGTGGATAAATCTGAAAACGACAATCTTACATTTTCGTGTGTACAGCCAATCCGTATATTTTCTGAAACGGTGATGAAACGGTCCAGCATGTAATGTAGTGAAAGAGTGGTGAAAGAGTTAAGGGATACAACTATGGGCACTGGGCATGCGCACATCAATATTGCGTCATTTAATTACCATATTTGCATTATTGTAAGGGTAGGTTTACAGTTGGGGTAGGTGTAGACATTAATAAAACACATCTGTTAAGTAGCAAATGTATTTATTTTTATTTTATCGTGAGATTTTGCTTCACCTCCTACCACTGCCATACCCCTTCTAGCCACAACTCTTCTTCTCTGTTTTTAGTGTATTTCTGTGGGAGAATTACAGCGCCACACACTGCCCTGGCATGTATACTACATCATTTTGAGTCGGTTTTGGTGATCCTGTGTGGATGCAGATATTTCTTGAAATGAAAAAAAAAAGAAGAAAAAAAAAAAGATTGGATTGGGAGCTCTGGCTTTGTGTGGACGGGGCCTTAAGCACTAGGAGTAAATGGTTATTTGTCCTCCTTGTCTACTTATGACCTTAAAGGGATAGTTCACCCAAAAATGTCAATTCTGTCAACCTTTACTTACCCTCAAGTTGTTCCAAAAAGTATTTGCGTAATAAAAAAAGTGCAGAGTAATTCATATTACAGCACAATAAAAACTATACCACTTTTATAGATAAAAAAAGTGAAGTCAGGAAATGGTAGGGAGAAGAGGATGTAAGGAGGATGCAAGCCAGACTCAAAAAACAAAGTGTGTGCACACATCACTGTGTCCCAGGGTGTTCAAATTGTTTAATCCTGTGCTTATGCCAATGGTAAAGTTTTCAGGACACTTTGCAAAAGATGAAAAACTCGTAGCACAAACACCTAACTCTGGCTGTATTTACAGAAACTCATCAACCAAATTAATGAGCTGATGATAAGCAGGAGAGATGCAGCATCTCCTGACGTGTGTGGGGCTAATTGGGGTCAAGGTTGGGGTTTCGGGGTTTGATGAAACAGAGCAGAAAAAATGAGCCTGGCTAATCTAATCAAGCACATCGTCCAACCAAAAACTAATCGCTGTCAATTACAGTCCAGTAATAGGGAGGAAATAGTCCCTATTACACCCAGAAACACTGAGGACATAAAGGGGGGTAGAAAATGAGGAGGAGGAAGAAGAAGGGAAGGCAGGGAGGTGTTTCATCATGGCCATCAAAGCCCATCTGGGAAGTGGCAGCAGCACTTATGCTGAAGAGCACAGGTGTTGCTGTTTAACTGTTAATTAGATTAGCACAGATCAAAGGCAGACTGCCACCAACGGGGAGCAGTTACATTGCCGACAGGGGCCGGGGAGGTCTCTAAGGGACAAGGGGGGTATGAATTCTTCCTATCCCACTGATTGAGACGGATTAATCTGTTTATCAAAGCTGGTTTCGCTGGTTTCTACTGAGACTGTGATCAAACCCGGATGCTTTGTGTTCTGTCATTTCAGAATATATGAGGATTGGATAAACTTATGGGATTAGTCCAACCAAAAAACTAAATTCTGTCATCAAAGTCATTCTGTTCACCTAAAAATTCCCTCATTAATTACTTACCCTAATGTTGTTCGACAACCCTAAGACCCGTAACACAAATGAAGATACTTCTGTTGAAATCCGATGGCTCAAACAGACTAAAAAACGAAATAATGAGTTAAATAGTGATGGGCCGAAATCAAAACAATGTTTTCGAAGGGTTATGAATCAGCGTATCGATTCATGATTCGGATCGCGTGTCAAACTGCCAAAATGTTGAAATCACGTGATATTGGATATCCGAATTATGAATCAATACACTGATTCATAATGTTCAAAACATTGTTTTGAATTTGGCCCATCATTATATAAGTTGTTATTTAGTTTTTTTGTGCACAAAAACTAACTTGCCTCTTTATAAAATGATTGTAGCGCCACAGTAGTGAGATGGGCTTTGTCACGACGTCTTTAGTGCCTTTTATGGGTCTTGAGAGAGGAAATGACATTGGTGTCAATGAAAGCCTTTCTGAGCCATCGGATTTCAACAAAAATGTTTCATTTGTGTTCCGATGATGAACTGAGGTCTCATGGGTGTCAAACAACATTAGGGTAAGTACGTTTTGGGTGAACTAACCCTTTAATTACTCACCCTAATGTCATTCCAAGACCTTCGTTCATCTTCCGAACAAAAATGAAGATAGTTTTGATGAAATCCCTCCAGCTCTCTGACCCCTCCAGCAGCAACTTTCATTAAGGATGAACCACTGTAGTCACATGGACTATTTTAACAATGTCTTTACTACCTTTCTGGACCTTGAAAGTTGCTGTAACATTGATGTCTATGGAGGGGTCAGAGAGCTCTCGGATTTCATCCAAAATATCTTAATTTGTGTTCCGAAGATTTAGAGGTCTTGCGTGTTTGAAACGACACAAGGGTGAGTAATTAATAACAGAATTTTCATTTCTCGATGAACTAACCCTTTAAGTTGACTATACACAAGGGCAATGACATTTTGAGCAATGTTGCCGTCAATAGGCAACAAGGTAAGACACAGGGCTCACACCCCATCTAAAGTGTCCAGATAGAAATGTTTTGCCCATTCTCAATGAGGAAAAAAGTTGCCTATGTGTCATCCCCGTAAGATGTTTTTGGCTGCTCTTCACTTAAAGTGACTTTAACTTTGTCATGCCACTGGACCAATCTTCTTCTTGGTCCTGGAAGAAAAAAAATATATCATTCAATCAAATGTACAATGTGGTCTGCACATATAGCGTATTCTATCACAAAACCACCAATCAGAAGGATTAAGCACAATTGAACTCCATCCAAAAGTAATCGGTTCTGATTATTTCAGAGGCATAGAGATGCATCTGAACTACATTCTTACAAATAATAATGGTTCTCTATTGGCATCTAATTCCATGAAGATTTTCACTGCGCAAAAGGTTTTTTTAAAAATAGTGGAATAGAACTAGAAAATGTTATTGGAGGAACCAAAAAAAGTTTCTTCTATGGCATTGCAGCGA
Source organism: Pseudorasbora parva (assembly GCF_024679245.1). Lineage (NCBI taxonomy): Eukaryota > Metazoa > Chordata > Actinopteri > Cypriniformes > Gobionidae > Pseudorasbora > Pseudorasbora parva. The sequence continues at coordinate 31,140,129 of NC_090187.1, read as the reverse complement.
AACCCCCTTCATGTTTCACGAGTGTATGGAGTAATTGAATACATTATATACACGCCTTTATTTTTACTTGAAGGATGTAATAGCATTAAACAATAAATTAAAATTGATGTAATGAAAACAAAATACAAATTTAATGAATTATAAAAATTATTAGTAATGACATGCCACAGGTGGCCATCTCAACTCAAGGGTTTTCACTTCAAAATAAAAAATAAAAATATGTCTAAATGAATGACTGTGCCTACAAATCGCCATTAACAATAGGCATAAAAACCCAAAATGCCATAAATAATAATTTTCTTCTGATTGCATCTTGTTTCAAGACCGTTTAAACGTCTAAAACGGTTTTAACCTAGCCTGACACATTTATACTATATGCAATCCAGCTCATGCATTTTATCTTTGATTCAAAACTTGCAGCAGGACACTGTCAAACCCTATAACACAAAGGACGTATATATTTGAAACCCCTGGCACGTTCTTCTCTCTTTGTGTGTATGAGAATGCCGTGGGATTTCTCTTTCTGCAGATTTACTATTGATCGCATGCGACTACACATCACATCTCCTCTGTGACAAAAGTACTGTCAACTATGGGAAAGTACTATCTCAACCCCTCAGAATTCAGGAAGGCGTGCGTCTTCCTGAGCCGAGAGAGAATCCCCCATGCCTAAAAAAATGCCTGTGTAACATACCCAGCTGTGGCTTCCACATAGCCGTAACTTGTAAACGTCTCGGAGCACATCAGTGGCACATAGGGCTATGCTTTGATGCAGAAAGCAATGCTTTTTCATGCACTGTGGTATCCGTTGTTAGCGTGTTTGCTTATTTAGTTTCTTCCTTTATTTTTCTAGCCTCTTGGGATCATTTCCATGGCAACGTGTCAGCAGGTTGCAGCTTCAATCTTCGTGGACAGCAACGGATGTGTGTATGTGTGTGCGGGAGGGAGCTTAGTGTAGATTTATACACCGTGCTGTGCAGTAGACAGGCCGGGCTTTGGCGCATTAGCTTTGATGCGGTATCTATGTCTGTTCACCTGGCCAAGTGTGTGTGACCGTGCGCCACTAAAGACCCTCACTCTCGACTCCGAAGGGAGGTGTGTAAGCAGCAGCCCCAAGCCATGGATTCTCTTAAATATGTGACTGTATGAAAAAGTAACCTTTAAGTTGGATATCATTAAAACTAGTTTTTGAGAAAAGACACATTGCAAACCTTGCTTTGTTTCCTCAATAAATTACCGGTGAAAAGTTTGGCAACTTCACTATTTGTAATGATTTTGAAGTCTCTTATGCTCATCAAGCCTACATATATTTGATCAAAAATACAGGGAAAAGGCAGTAATATTGTAAAATATGAGTACAATTAAAGAGTTAAGATGCAAAAGCCTCTAAAAGCCACCTTGGTCAAAAATTAGATAATGATACTGAGTGAAGGATCTCCGCATATAAGTTTATAAAATACTTACACTTCAAAACTCACTAAATCCCAGCCTCAGCCCATTCAGAAGTACCGTACTTAGGTAGAAACCTATACATAAGACAAAAAATCAGACGGACTTAGAGGCTTTTGCATCTGAAGTTTTCATTTTAAAATAATGGTTTTCTATTGTAATGTACTGATCTCGTTGTAACCTCTGAATCATAGATATATATCACATCACATATAGTTATAGGGAAGCGTCAGATTTAAAAAAAAAAAAATCCTAGCATGTTACTCACCATAAAGATAGCAATGTGTGACATTTAGAGGGCACAGATGAAAGTTTATTTAAATAGCAGAAGAGAGCGTGCTGAACATGTGCACATAATTTTACTCCATTAAACTGCACGAGAGGTTTTACAACTGTGGCTCCCAAATGCGTGGGCTTTGAAATGCTAGTGGACATAACCATAACTTGTGCAAAACTAATAATTAGGTTCATAATTATGACTATAAATATGCAGAGCGGGCTTTTAAATGCTTAAATAACACTGCTTAAATAATCCAAGTTACGACCTGAATTAAACAGTTTAAATCCCTGTAGGTGGCATGGGAAAACAGTCTCCATCTCTCCCGGAGATCAGTAGGGAAAGCCTTTAGGAGTTTTTGGCCAAAAAGATAATGGGGTCAGAGAGAAGCCTACTCTTCCCTGACAGTCCTCCAGCAGCAGATAGGAGCTACAGAGAGTGGAGCCAAGACCCCACACTGAGTCCTAAAGTGGGCCCGCCGTCTGCAGTCTATTCCAGGCTGAGTCTCTAAGTGCAAGAACTATTTCTCGGGAGAAGAGCACACATGCTGGAAATGCTCAATCTGCTTAGGAGACCGAGTAAACAAATGCCCGGAGAAAGGGATTGAGAGATAGCGAGGCAGTGAGACGGGATGGATGGAGCTTGAGGGGATGAGAGATTTAGCCCATCATCTGGGATGAATCCATCTCCCTCAAAATTCACATATGGTGTATATAGTAAAGGCTTTTTATCTCCGAGTGTGAATGCGATTCAACAAAAGTTTCCATGATGGGCCAATTCCAATAATACTGCTCCTAAAAAGCGGCTTGTACACACAAATAATTGCGCCCAGACACGCATTAAAATGCAAACGCACACCTGAATAATATGCAATCGGTACAGGTGACTGAGCGAGGAGAATCAAGCTCTGATTAATGGTAAAACCTTTGAAATGGCTGCCACCATCACCACCACTGCAAATGTGTTCAAATGACATAATTCGTCTGAAAAACTCCTCAGGAAAGTGTAACAGCAAGGGCATAATTGCCACAAAATGTCACCACGGCTGATTACGAGTGATTTGTTGCTCAGCAGAAAAGAAACCGAACCCCCCCCACCCCCCAAAAAATGCTCACCTTGATGAGCGAATATTTAATGAAGCACAACATGCTAATGCCACGTGAACAAGCCGTGAACTTTCTGCATCCAAACACATGCAAATTTCCAGCAGGGGCTTGCACAATTTGAAAGAATCACTAATTAGAAAAATTTAAATGAATATGACCCACTCAAATTGTCATTGGTAAATACCAAAATCGACATTACAATAGCACACAGAATTATGCCAAAATGTCCGTTTTGTCGAGTATCCTCAAAAGAGCAGTCTTACATGAGAAAATGAGATGCGTGCGACAGAGAGTCAGATCTGCGTCATGTCCAGCAGCGGCAGATCTTATAAGTAACAGCATCCTAATAAAACAGACGCTATGAGGTCTGTCATTAAAGTTAATCAAAGAACAAAGGTATAAGAGAAACTTGTAGATTTAATAAGAATTAATATATATTTAATTTATAATTTATGCTGTTAAGACTGTACAGTGCTTGATGACTTTATAACATTTCTGTATATTGATTATATGAAGGCCATAGGAAAACAAGACATTAATTATAAAGGGTTCATGTGAAGATCGTTTTAAACATGTGGCTTTTCATGAAAATTCTATAATCCAAGATTGCCACCACCTTATGACGTCATAATATGCAAATTAGATGGGAAAATGTAATCCCCACGTATTAAGATGTCAAAATAGAACGTTTTAGGAAAAAAACTCTAAAGGGTTAAGTTCACTTAAATTAAAAGTTATTTCAAAAAGCCTAATACATGTTGAAATTGATAGCGTTCAAATAGACTGTCACATCGAATGTCTATCATTAATGCTTAAATAATGCATTTCATAGAGACATCAGTAACAACATTAGTTGATTAGATTGATGCATGGCCTTCATTCATAAAAAGATGCTATTACAACAAATATTAAAAAATATATATTTAAGTTGTTTCTACATTAATTTGAAGAGTAACTGAGAAATTATTACAATATAAAAATATTAAAAAACTTGAATTCATTACAGAAAAATATGCGATTCATTAGTTTTCTTTTTAATCAATTGACACCACATTAATATACACATATTAATTATATTAACCTAAAGGCGGGAAGAAAAATATTTTAAGTTGTACATGCACATACATGTCTGTCTCTATGTCCTGTCTTCTCTAAACAGCAGTATCATTTGTAAGAGTGATAGCTAAATAGTAGCACAAATAAATAATAGTAGAAGGCAGCATATATGGTATGCTAGCAGGCTAATCAACAAATGGTATGCAAAACTAGTAGGCTAACTGGTTTATTTGACAATTTATAGCTTTGATTATGTAATATAATGTATTGCATATTATTTAAAACTAGATTATTTTAGGCAAAATAATTGTTTTGGGGTCCAATCTGATTATTTAAGAGACAGAATCTTACTATAGGGGAGATGTGGTATGGTTTATACCACTTTTTTCTTCAGCACCTAAAACTACCCTTTTTTTTGTCTGAAACTTTTAGGTAAAATAGCCACATTTGTCTACTACAAATGGCAACAATTTAAAGTTCTTCAACTGTATTGCAGACTTTGTGAGATGATGACAAATACAATTTGGTCCAAGTGGCGGCTGGTGAAAAACATTATAGGTGGGGCATATAATCTTATGCTAATATTAGTGCTGTAGTTGATTTGGCTCAGCTGGGTGTGAGCTCTGTGTGTGATATGAGAAACAAAACCTCACTCGCTGAATCTAGTGAAACAGTCAATAATGCCGCTTTGAACCACATCTGGACCCCTGGATCTTCTGTGTTGTGTATTGTTCTCGCACAAGGACTCACACCCACAACATAAACTGACAGCAATATAAGGCGCACCTCAGCATGAGTCAGTCATAAATACAGCCATAAATGCTTGCTGAAAGCATATAAACAACAGCTGTTATGTCTTAAATCTTAAACTTTATGTGTATCATGTGCCAGGATGTTGTGTGAATTAATTTTCAACAACAGCAATTTTACTCCCCATATGAACTGTTCTTTTGTTGTTATTGTTATGTCATCAAGAATGTTATCCAGGTGAGAATTTCAGAATTTCATTATGGAAGCTTACCTGATTGGTCAATGAAACACCAGGCAGATCATGAGTCTCAATATGGTTAGTGACTTCATGGATAAGGATAACAATTTTGCCCTACTTTGCTTTATTTAGAAAATCTCCATGCATATAGGTATAGCCTGCTTATGTAACCGCCGGCATGAGAGTCGGACTCTCTAACAAGGAGGCTAAAGGCTGCAACCTCTAACATCAGTCGCTAGAGCGTCCCTTGAGGTCAGAGGAGTGAGGTTTCACTTGTATAGCAACTACTAGGTTGCTTCTGTTACACTCACCCCCTTAAACCTCCCTCCCATCTGGGTCACGGCACCAATGTAACCCTTTCTGTTAGAACCGCCCACTCTGAGTGGAACTCGAACCCGGGTCCGCCGGCATGAGAGTTAGACGCTCTAACAAGGAGGCTAAAGGCTACAACCTCTAGTGTCAGTCACTAGAGCGACTCTTGAGGTCAGAGGAGTGAGGTTTACTCGCACAGCAACTACTAGCTGGCCTCCGTTACACTTATACGTGCCGACCTAAAAATAAATAAGCAAACAAACGAATGACTGAAAAGTGTATTTATACAGTATATCCAATATAATAAAAAAATGCTGTGTTTAATAAAAATAAATTGTGACTGTCGCGAGAGGGAGGGGGGGGGGGCATGGTTCAGCGAGGTCTGCAAAAGGAGAGAAGAGACAGGTGATGAGCAGTACATAAGTGGATCAAGTGCAGGATGACATTCACCTGTGTCTCGTTGCAGTAATTGCTGTGGGGAGACTGGATAAAAGCCAGGGGAAACAGGAAGCCGGGAAAAAGAGAAGCTGAGGACTCGTGTGGATGTGGGAGAGGAAGCTCTGGAGAGCACATCTGTTATGGTCATACAGAGAGACTGAACTTGAGTTTGAAAGCACGTGTGACACTTTGTTTTGTGAACTGAGAGAATTATAAATAAACACACAGGTCCCAGCCAGCTGACCCTTTCCCCTTCCTTCAATATACATTGAACATTGTTTCAAAGATCTTGCACATTCAAACAAAATGTGTAATCTTGTCAACATACACTATATTGCCAAAAGTTTTGTGATGCCTGCCTTTACATGCACATAAACTTTAACAACATCCCATTCTTATTACGTAAGGTTTAATATGGAGTTGGCGCACCCTTTGCAGCTATAATAGCTTCAACTCTTCTGGGAAGGCTATCCACAAGGTTTCGGAGTGCATTTATGGGAATTTTTGACTATTCTTAGAAGCGCATTTGTGAGGTCAGACACTGATGTTGCTTTACACCACTGCATCTGACACTTTGCATTGCACCTGGAAAACAAGACAGGCTTGGATGCAGTTGCTTGGCCATGGGAACCCATTCCATGAAGCTCTCTACACACTGTTCTTGAGCTAATCTGAAGGCCACGCAAAGTTTGGAGGTCTGAAAATTGCTGACTTCTGCCCACTATGCACCTCAGCATGCGCAGACCCCACTCTGTGATTTCGGCTGAGTTACTGTTGTTCCCAGTTGCTTCCATTTTGTTATAATACCACTAACAGTTGACCATGGAATATTTAGTAGTGTGGAAATTTCACAAATGGACCTATCACGGTACCACACTTGAATTCACTGAGCTCCTGATAGCGACCCATTCTTTCACAAATGTTTGTAGAACCGTCTGCATGCCTAGATGTTTGATTTTATACACTTGTGGCCATGGAAGTGATTGGAACCCCTGAATTCAAAGATTTGGATGGTCCCAATACTTTTGCCAATCTAGTGTATGTGTATCTATATTTTAGAATAGAAGGAGAGAGAAAAAAAGAACAATTATATCTTGTTTTCCAGTGGAAATAGCCAAGGATTCTTAAAACAAAGATCATTTTACTTTAGAAGCAAATTGTTTTGTTTATGAATTGTATTGTTTACTTTCCCTACTCCAGTCATATGCTTCAAAAATATTTGCCAGACGGAAAAGAACAATGTTTTTCTCTGAAAACAAGTCTTATTATCATGAACTATTTCATTTCTAAAGTAAACTGATCTTGTTTTAAGGTTGTTTAAATATTTCCACTGGAAAACAAGACAGAAATACTACAAAATTGACTCTATCCAAATGAAAATTCACAGCACATAATCATACAGTAATAAATATGCTTTTTGATGTTTTTTTGTCATTAAATGCCAGCCAGAAAATGTCAGAATTGTCTACCAATTAGATTATATTTAAGTCCAGAAAAGAACTAATTAGGCACATTTTCCATTTTAGCCCGTGTACATGGCCTCACGTCCTCCTCAGATGAAAAGAGATGAGACAAACAGATGGCGGTAACTTTAAATAATTGACCTTGGCTTATATTTGTTCCTCTTATCCCCTGCTTCTATTTTCTTTTTTTCTCGTTTTGTTATATTAGTGAAAAAGGCAGAATCAATTTCATTTTTCTTGCCTTGAAGGACTTTGAGAGCACTTAATGCAATGCTACTGGTGCTATTTACTCAGTCCCCATAAAGAAATCTCAAACAGCTGTACATAATTAACATATCCACTCTAAACATCACAAGGTTAGTGTCTAATTATGGGTAATAATATCATATTGCACAAGCACAAGGCCACTGCTCTATAACTTATATTGTAAGCAATATAGCTCTGCCAATTCAGCTGTTTACCGACAGCGATTCCACAAGAGAGTCAATCGTTTAAAAATAGAAACTTCCCCATCTGTTTACCACGATTCTTAGTAGTAATCATACTTATTTATCCAGGGTGAATTTCTGACTGCAATCTTAATTTTCAGGCCTAGTCACTGCTCTTACATGAACTTTTGGAAATATCATATTCGTTTTGGCAATAGAGTCTCATTTGGCAAGCGTTTCTCCTCCACTAGTAATTCTCAAGAGTTAAACCAGCCTTTAATTAAAAAGAGAGGGGGAAAAAGGAATCAAATAATTCATTATTAAGAGGTATTAGGAAAATCAAACATGTAAATTCGACATGCTTGATTTTAGGTAAACAATGCCTGTTTTAAGCCCATTACGGGTGCTTATGTGACTTAATACGTTCAAAATATAATAGGTGAGGGGGCTGAGAAATAGTGCTTTTGGCACGACCACAAGGCAAAGCTGATGATAGTTCAGTAAATGGGGAAGGAGAGTAATGAGCACTTTTCACAATAACAGATATTCACATAGCTGCTGTTCATTGTAAGTGCTAATGCTTCACACATTATCAACATAAGCAGAGTGTTTCTGGACCTTTGGCCTCAGATTGGCTCGATAAATATACAGTTTATGTAATCCATAACATTATAGTAAAAAGTATGCTCCAGGCTCAATGCAAGTCTATTAACCAGCATCTGTGGTATGATGTTGATGTCAAAATAATTCACTTTACAATAAGGTTTCATTTGTTAAAATTAATTAACTACATTGGTTAACACAAGCATTTATTAATCTTTTTTAATGATAATTTCACTATTTACTTAAAATCAGAAGTTATATTTGTTGACATGTGAACAAATGAACAAACAACGAATGGCTGGATTTTTAAATTGGGTGTTGAAATGCTGTTTCATGCATACTGAGCTTTTTACACTGTTAAAGACTTGGATTCCCATCCTAAACATAGACACAATTTTAAAAAGTAATGTTGGGCGTTTGATAGAGTATTTCTGTGTCAAAAATACTCCTTCCGGTTTCTCACAAGTTTCGGAGAGTTTTTTTCGAGTATGACGTCGACAAAGCGGAAGGTCCTTGTATGGGCCGTACGGGCTCTTCTCCCGGAAGGGTACGCGCGCGTGACCAGAGCGAAAGAGCAAATGCACGCCCATAAACACTCTCTCGGGTGCAGATCCACTCGTCTGAGCAACACTTCTGTCGCGTCGCGCCGCGCTCCACTTTATTCCTATGGGTGACATCAAGAGACTTCAACGCTTCAGCACAGCATTCCGAGAAGGCAGTGCTGCATTTGAACCGATTTGAACGCAGAAATGACGGGAAGCGTCACATCACGCCTCAGTCGCGTCGCAAAAGTGGATCTCCACGGTCACTGCTGTCACAGGACTTCACGAAATCAACAGTTACCAAAGAAGTGTGTTTTTGACCCAGAGATAAAGGTTCACGGTCGTGCGCGGTGAGTAAAACGGCTTCAAATGTCTGTGTTGTTGGCTATCGTCGCGTAAGTCTTGCTCATGGTTAGTTCATGTTACTACATTAATCAATGTTAACACATGAAACCGTATTGCTGACCAATGTGGTTTGTGCAAAAATTCAATTTGTATACTGTCATGACCATATAAAACTGATAAACGTAGTGACTTTCACTCAATATGTGCACATAGATGTATGAAAGCTGTTTCCACCTCAGAGTACAACATTATAAATTCATAAACTACAATTATACTTTTAAATCCCAATTGAGATTCTCTATTTCACAAAAGCTTATTTTAAACTTTCTCATAATTACTTCATTCATATTATTTTTTTACTCTGGGGTAGAAGTTAGGGCTTCAATAAGAATTACACTGAAAACACTACGTCTAGAATAAAAAATCCAGTCAAATTTACAGATCAAATAACACTGTTATTTAAATGTTGTAAAATTATTACTAAATAATAAGTGCTTTAACAAAAAATACAAGTCTCACATGGCTGCTTTCAAACCATCTGAAATGCCATGTATTGTAAATGCACAAACTGAGGGCTGAGTCACAATTATGACATTATAACACAACAGATGCTGTCAAAAAATAAAAAAGCAAAAAAATAAATAAAAATTTGTTGTAACCCATTAGCAGTGCATTAAGCGAGTAAAGATGAACGTCACATGAACATCAGAAGCACAAAATTATAGATCATCTTATATGCTTTACTGGGTTTTCTCACAGTTAAGCTCCATTTCATTTCTAGATTTGATAATCTCAGAGTAGACCTTTAAGACGTTTCGCTTAGGGAAAGTAGCAGATGCGTATCGACCTCTTCCTGTCAGGCCAGAGACAGACCACTAGAGTCCGAATACAAGCCATGTTTTACAATGTAATGACACGGACAATCATTGTGCTACAGGATAGAACGATAGAGGATAGAATGATAGAGGATAGAATGATAGAGGATAGAGCAATAGAGGATATAACGATAAAGGATAGAACGATAAAGGATAGAATGATAGAGGATAGAACGATAGAGGATAGAATGATAGAGGATAGAACGATAGAGGATAGAATGATAGAGGATAGAATGATAGAGGATAGAGCAATAGAGGATATAACGATAAAGGATAGAACGATAAAGGATAGAATGATAGAGGATAGAACGATAGAGGATAGAATGATAGAGGATAGAACGATAGAGGATAGAACGATAGAGGATAGAACGATAGAGGATAGAATGATAGAGGATAGAATGATAGAGGAAAGAGCCATAGAGGATATAACGATAAAGGATAGAACGATAAAGGATAGAATGATAGAGGATAGAACGATAGAGGATAGAGCAATAGAGCAATAGAGGATATAACGATAAAGGATAGAATGATAGAGGATAGAACGATAGAGGATAGAATGATAAAGGATAGAGCAATAGAGCAACAGAGGATATAATGATAAAGGATAGAATGATAAAGCATAGAATGATAGAGGCTAGAACGATAGAGGATAGAATGATAGAGGATAGAACGATAGAGGATAGAATGATAGAGGATAGAGTTATATAGTAATAGAGGATATAACTATAGAGCGATAGAGGACAGAACAATAGAGGATAAAATGCTAGAGTGATAAAGCAATAGAGGATAGAGCGATAGAGTAATAGAGGATAAAACGATAAAGGATAGAACGATGGAATGATACAGAACAATATAGAATAGAACAATAGAGGATAAAATGACAGAGGATAGAATGATAGAGGATAGAACGACAGAGCAATAGAGGATAGAACGATAGAGGATAGAACGTTAGAATAATACCAGATAGAACAATACAGGATAGAACAATACAGAATAGAACAATAGAGGATAAAATTACAGAGAACAGAATGATACAGGATAGAATGATAGAGGATAGAATGATAAAGGATAGAACAATAGAGTGATAGAGGATAGAACGATAGAGTGATAGAGGATAGAACGATAGAGGATAAAATGACAGAGAACAGAATGATACAGGATAGAATGATAAAGGATAGAACAATAGAGTGATAGAGGATAGAATCATAGAATGATACAGGATAGAACAATAAACAATAGAACGATAGAGGATAGAAAGATACAGGATAGAACGATAGAGGATAGAACGATAGAGGATAGATTGATAGAGGATAGAACGATAGAGGATAGAACGAGAATATAAAACAATAGAATGATACAGGATAGAACAATACAGAATAGAATGATAGAGGATAGAATGACAGAGGATAGAATGATACAGGATAGAACGATAGAGGATAGAATGATAGAGGATAGAATGATAGAGCAATAGAGGATAGAACGATAGAATAATACAGAATAGAACAATACATGATAGAATGATAGAGGATAGAATAATAGAGGATAGCACGATAGAGCAATAGAGGATAGAACGATAGAATAATACAGAATAGAACAATACATGATAGAATGATAGAGGATAGAATAATAGAGGATAGCACGATAGAGCAATAGAGGATAGAACGATAGAGCAATAGAATAATACAGGATAGAACAATACATGATAGAATGATAGAGGATAGAGTGATAGAGGATAGAATGATAGAACGATACAGGATAGAACAATACAGGATAGAAGGACAGAGGATAGAATGATAAAGAAGAACGACAGATGGTAGAACAATAGAATGCTAGAGGATAGAATGCTAAAGGATAGAGCAATAGAATGATAGAGGATAGAATGACAGAGGATAGAAAAATAGAATGATAGATGATAGAACAATATAATGATAGAGGATAAAATGCTAAAGGATAGAACAATAGAATGATAGAGAATAAAATGCTAAAGGATAGAACAATAGAATGATAGAGGATAAAATGCTAAAGGATAGAACAATAGAATGATAGAGGATAAAATGCTAAAGGATAGAACAATAGAATGATAGAGGATAAAATGCTAAAGGATAGAACAATAGAATGATAGAGGATAGAACAATAGAATGATAGAGGATAGAACAATAGAACGATAGAGGATAGAACAATAGAATGATGGAGGATAGAACAATAAAGGGAAAAACAATAGAATGATAGAGGATATAATGATAAACGAAGAATGGCAGATGATAGAATGGAGGATAAAATGAAAGCGTGATAGAGGATAGAATGATAGAACTACCGAACGACAGAGGATACAGATTATAGAACAATAGAATGATAGAAGATAGAACGATAGATAGAACGATAGATAATAGAACAATAGAACAACAGAGGACAGGATGATAGATAGATTAGATAGATAGATAGATAGATAGATAGATAGATAGATAGATAGATAGATAGATAGATAGATAGATAGATAGATAGATAGATAGATAGATAGATAGATAGATAGATAGATAGATAGATAGATAGATTAATATGTAATATGTGGCGTATATTAAAATGCAGCATTAATTTACAGCAGTCATTCATATTACTTATAAACCTTTTTTACAGCACAACAAGAAATCGATCAAGGTCAGAATAGTCAATAAAGTGCTCGTGTATGAGGGGGCTGGAGATCACTGCCATTGTACTCGCACAATTCAAGCATGTCTAAAACATTAATCTTACTCGCTGAGAAAAAAAAAGGCGCAAGTAAAGCGAGCGCAGCAGCAGAACAGCTCTAACAAGGTCACATCTGTCACTTTCATCTTCATTTGGACCAACTTTAACCCCCTGCTGTTCAAGTGAAGCAAATAGAGTCGGTTTTGATTTCTTGTTGACACTAAAAGTCCGGTATTGGGGTGGGTGGGGGGGGGGGTGTTCGATTACACTGGTCTGAGATCAGTCTAAACAAGATCATCTATCAGCATTCTAGCATTATGAAGACATATACTGGGAGATGAAGTGATAACAAGGGTTACCCTCCTTAGACATCACCTCTGCGACCCCTGCGGAGAGGCCCCAGGCAACAGCTCCTGAGTTAAGAGGATGACTGATGCCTTTAGGGGGAGCGTGGAAACGCACTCGCCAAGAAGCAATCAGCTCGTGCCTGCCCCGTGCTTGCCCTTTGAACTGTCAAAATTATAAGGAACACTTTCTGTACTGTGAATATTTCGGACAGCCTTATAATGTGCCTCGGATCCCTGCGGTGACACTAATGGGTCGAAGCTGTGCCACTTCCATTTGAATGAGACCGGCGTCGGAACTGTTGAGCCATTGTGCGGATTCAGCTTATTTCTGCCCTCATTTTTTTGGCAATTATGCGATGACAGGTCCGTGGTTATCTATGAACTTGAACAGCATGGGACTCATGAGAGGTCTTGGTGTTAGTTTATGGTGAGTAAGGGACCTTATTTGATTTTAAATACAATAAATATTAATTCTTGCCATATTTTCAACCTTCCTTCGTGGTACAAGTATGAAGGTTCTGTTGAGGCTAAAAATATTTAAAAAGTCTTTTTTCCTACCATTTTATTTGTCCAAGAGGAAATGGGGAAGGATGAAATTGTGTTAAATTTCAGAATGTTTTGAGCTATGCAGGGTGAGCCAAGGAAATTGGCTGATGACAAATTTCCTCATGCCTAATTCAACAAGAACCTTGGAGAAAGTGTTTATATGAGAGGAACAAGAGTGTAGAGACTGAGTCATTAACCAAATACCATTTGTGTCCCTACACACACGTTTGTTTTGTGACATATGGGGACATTCCATAGGCGTAATGGTTTTTATACCGTACAAACCGTATTTTCTATCCCCTTACACTGCCCCTGCCCCTAAACCTACCCATCACAGGAAACATTCTGCATTTGTACTTTCTCAAAAAAAAAAAAAAAAAAAAAAAAAAAAACTCATCCTGTATGATTTATAAGCCTTTTGTAAAGTGGGGACGTGGCCAATGTCCTAATATTTCACCCTCTCCTTGTAATACCTATGTCATACCTATGTCATTATACGCATTTGTGTCCTCATATGTCACAAAAACATGCCCCCCCCCCACACACACACACGTTAGGTTTTTTTTAATTGTGGGGACTTTCCATAGACGTAACGGTTTTTATACTGTACAAACAATATTTTCTATCCCCTTACACTGCCCCTGACCCTAAACCTACCCATCACAGGAAACATTCTGCATTTTTACATTTTCAAAAAAACATAATTTAATATGTTTATAAATTCATTTACATTGTGGGGACCGCTGGCTGACCAAAAAAAGTCCCCTCAAGGACAAGGAATTCGGATATTGCCATCTTTGTGGGGACATTTTGTCCCCATAACATCGGAATTACCCGTGTGTGTATGTGTGTGTGTTCAAACAGACGCATCACTTTTAGTCGAATCTTCCCTCTTTTTGTGGCAGGAATTTCTGTATTTTGCTACTAGTGAAATGCAGTCTCCCTTTTTCGCCAAGTAAATATCGAGCTTTTGCATCATTCTACAACATTATGAAGTTGGGAATTTTTTTTCAAAATTGGGAAAGAACTGTTTTGGAATGTCATTAGAATCAGGGCAGGTGGTTATGAAGTGCAGCTCTGTTTCATGTCCCCTTGGCTACAGCACAGGCATAACCTGCTCTCTCTGGGCAGGTCTGTCTGTATCTGTTCTTATCTTTAGCAAGGCTCTGGTCACTCTGTCTGTACCTCATCATGTTCTTCCTCAGTTTCTGGTCTTTGACCGTGCTCAGGTATTCTGTTGTGTAATCTCTGTTTAGGGCCAAACAACAATGTAATTTGCTTTGCCATTCCAATAAGATTTAATAAATTCAATAAGAGACATTTGTGCAATATTCATTTGGTTGGGCCGGATTATGTGGATGAGGGTGTCAATGTCCTGAGGCTGATTATTGTTAGTGGTGTTAGTCTGTTTGTGGAGCCTCAGGACCAGCTGAATCAGGGGACTCTTCTCAGTGTTCATTTCATGGTTTTTAAGGGCTTTAAAATGGTTAGAGTTAGGGTCACTCAGTTATAGATGTTTCCATTTTGATGGCTCGTTTCTCAATATGGATTAGTTGAGGGTCTCTCTCTCTCTCTCTCTCTCTCTCTCTCTCTCTCTCTCTCTCTCTCTCTCTCTCCTCTCTGCCCTTTCAAAAAGCTCCTTTGGATAGACTGATAGTGTCTGTCTGCCTAAACCAATAGATTGTTTTGGCCATTTTGAATTTTGAAAAGGTCTCCATGGTATTTTTGCAAGTGTCATACCATCAGTCATCCATAAGCACTCATGGTTCAAGAGCCTCTCCTTCCATCTGGACCCACTTAACACCTTTATTTGTATAGCGTGCCACATTAGTAGGTAACCATGTGACGTGACTATGATCGATGACATGGAAAACAGAATCGATAATTCAATGAATTAACTGGAAACAAAATCTATACTGAGGACTACAAACTTTGTATTTCATTCGAGATTGCAGGAACGTCTCCAGCATTTTGCAGTAGCTTAACTTCAGAATGCATGAATATTCATTAAAGTCTCTGACCCATAAGAACAGATGTTGTGTTCATGGAGTCACAAGGGTGAATTTTTACATAAAGTGTTGTTGTCAAATACAATATATCAAAAGCCCTTATACCCAAGTATCCAGACAAACACACTGTTTATTACAGTGATATTTTAATATCGATCTTGCATACCACAATGCACAACAATCAGCCACCAAGCTAACGCACAGAAGCAACATTAGCATAACTTTCAACACACTCAATAGGGCTCCAGACAAAAAAATAAAAAATAATAATTAAGAAGCCACTGGCTCCTATAGGGGGTATACATGTGTTTTAATTTTGTCATGTGTTGTCACGTCTGTCCTCCTCTTAATTGCATTGCGTTTTTTTCTATCACTTGACCACTGAGTATAGTTTGGCCTCCTCCTAATGCATCCTATAAACAGCGTCTTACACACAAATATTCCTTTTTCATTCATATCAGTAATATCTGAGAGGATAAATTTGGTGAAATGCAGCTCATCACATGCAATTATGTAGGCAGCGCTGAATTTCATTTTTAGCTCCTACAGTTAAAGTAAAAGTATAAGGATTATGTGAGCGTATATATTTAGCAATGTGCCCCTTTCTATAGTTATTTTTCTAGATGACTAATGAGTTTATGAGCATTGAATGTATTTTCTGCTGTAGATTTGACATGATTGTTCTTAAGCTGTTTTACACAAGTTCTTTCCAAGGTCGAAAGGCTGAGTGAATGATCTGCCAGGCCACATTAAAGGGATGGTTCCGTGGTTTTTTCTAGGCTTGGTTGTGCTTATGGGCCGCAGTATAACATGTCTTAAAACTTTTTTTTTTTTAACGCCGTATTTTTCATATATTTGATCTTCATCTTCATTCCACACCGCTGTCTCCACTGTCCTTTGAATGGCTCGTTTGCTTCCTGCTTCTATAAAGCCCATCCCTCCGAAAAACAAAATTGTCTTAGATTGGTTAGATGGCCAAATGTAGTTTCATTTATTTTTATTGGCCGAAGTGCTAAGCACAGGCTGTCCGGAAATGCCCCTTACCATTACGGGCAGAAGTCACATATGCGGTGATTAACAAGGGTTTATGATGTCACCAACCCGAGAAGAAGCTCGTTTTAGTCCCAACTGGCCATTTTTGTAGGCAATAAGCTGCCATAACTTTAAATGCAAATATATCCGTCTGCATTGAACTTTCAGCGCTGTAACTTTGCAGATAATGTTCATGCTCAAGCAGCAACATTACACACCAACTAAAGTTAAAAAAGTGAAATCGTATGCAACTACCCCTTTAAAGAGTGTTTACTCATTACACAACATGCAGTTTATTAACAATTTATTAATTGGGTTATTTTAGCTGAGATTGCTACTGGCGACCATGTAAATTTACATGTTATGATTAAAAAATGTATGGCTTTTTAACTGCATGTTGTGTTGATGTACTAAAATTAGATGACCACCTCAAAGCGTTTGAGCGCCAAATTAAGAACCATAGGGCATACGGACGGAGACAGTGAGGATCAGAGGTTCAGTGAGGTTCGCGTGTCGAAGAGAAAATATCTGGCTTTTTTCAAAGCCATCAGCTCTATCGAACATCAACACTGATAACAGTCTCACTCCCAACTTGTCACATATTGATGCTTAGTCAGGATCCCTCGTGTCACTTTTTAAAGCACAGTGTACCCCTTTAGTGTCATTTTTAACAAGCAGGGTGCTCCGTTGATTTCAATTGTTTGGCTAATGCGTCAGATCAAGACGCATTTAATTCTTTGGTTTTGTAAAAGTAGACATGATTTTATGACTATTTAGAGGCTACTACTAACCCAACTGCTACCAGAAACCTTCCCACTTCTCAACAATATAAAACACATAACAGGCAAATAAAAGTACAGGTATTTATTGCAAAAACTGACCAAAAACAGGATACAAGTATCCACTCATGTTGCATTCCAAGTCTTATGAAGTCATATGATATCTTCATGTAAAGAACAGAGTTGATCTTAATGTTTTAATCGCTGAAATGATGATCCTGCCGCTCTGTGAACAAACTCATTCATATCCATAGACAGTAAAAGACATGGACACAGCGACCCCATAGATTTCAAAGGCGAAAAGTCAATTCGAAGAGTCTTTCCTCATGGCTGAGCGTACTGCGCAGCCTCAGACTGAGCTTGACGACGTAGATCTGATAGTTGTAAGTCTTCTAGTAGTTGTGGAAAAAGTGAAATCGGAATCACGTTGTTTAAATGTTTTGTCCTGATGCTTTTGGCTCACTATGGGCTTTTACCCATTCTTCTCCTTTGACTTTATCGGATTTTATGTCTCCACGTCCCCCCCAACTGTCTCAGAGACAATAAAAGATTGCTTCTGAGCGTCTCCTCAGGTCTATACGGTAATTTCTCAACTGTGCGACAGAGTCGCGTTGGTTATGACGCAATTGTTAGCCTATTTTTTTTTTTTACAAAAACAGCTTCTATGGGGCGATAGTGTAAGATACAAGGTAATGGAACCTTTTATACATTGTCACATTTCTTTAGAAATAAACAATGGACAAATGGAGTCTTTAAACGCCTCAGATGTAAAGTTATTCACTGTCAAAGTGACTCAAAAATAAATAAAAGTCAATGGGATGCTAACAGCAGGTGATGGCTTGGTTAGCAATGGCCGCCCCTATGGGAGGTACACTTTCTGGGTGATAGATTACCCCCTTGTTTATATCTCATTCAAATGATACACACGACTCTTTAGCATGATGCAATCGGTCACAAGACACACCAGAGCCAATGACATTTTACAATCAAAGCTGAGGTAATGACAGTCCCTGCTTCTGGTCAGAACAGGTACTGGTCAACAGTGGTTATATAAAGGCCGGCTTAATAACTAAATTAGCAATCCATGCACACAGAATGCTTTGTTTTAAAAATGTAAAAGGGCACAGGGTCTCGAGATGTGTTCTTAAATTAAAACATATATTTTAACATGCGTTAAATATAACATAAGTGTTACTGCTATGCACATTTCTGACAGGTGCCGCAACTGCTCTACACAGAGCACACATAAAACATTTGGCGTTTGGTGACATGATATTCCATCTCTGATAAATGTGCGTGTGCGTATGTGAATGTGCAGTCTGTGAATCCAGCACAGTGGGTCCACTGTTTGGAAAAGCGCTCTAGACTCTGGCAGAGAGACAAAATAGCCCATAGCTACTGATGCCTCTGCCTCCAGCTGTCACCGCTGTCATCAGTAGGGGAAATGTACTGAGAAGTTTTAAATTGCGGGTTTATACCAGAACAAGGTAGTACATTGCGACCATACAAAAAGTGCCTTACAACATAAGCTGATTTATTGCACTGCCATTATCATTACACCACTGATGTCATCATCAGCATTGTCCTCTAACAACTCATGCTGGCTCAAAACAGACTTATGCCGACACCTTATGCTGGCTCACAAAATGCATTACAATTATATGTAAAGTACGTTTAAAAATAAGCTTGATTGTTATATCATTATCAATGGCATCAGCATTACCCTTTAACTGTGTAGGCTCACAAAATGCACTGCATTCAAACAAACCCAAAACTACATTATGCTCTTAAAATGTGTTGTTTTTATACAAACAGGACATTTAAAAATAAGATGGTTTATTATATCACCATTGACGACATCATCTCTACATTACTGAGGACATCATCAGCATATATATATACATACACACACACGCATGCACAGAAATAGGTGCGATTGAACAAATCATAACACTGAATTATTTTTGTAGAGTATTTTTTATAAGAGCAATCTTAAACTGGTTAAATAACATCTTAAATTAACTTAAAGAATTGTGAGAAAATGAGATTCGCATGACAGTGCGTCAGATCCGCGTTGACAGTGGCGGATCTTAAAGTGACAGCAGCCTAACAAAACAGTTGCTATGAGATCTGTAATTATTGATAAAAGAACAATAAAAGAAAACAGAGAAAATGTAGCTTTAATAAGGCTTAATCTACATTTAATTTATTATTTATGCAGTGCAGCCTGTTTGATAACTTTATTCAATCTATGTATATAACATTTATTATAATGAGTTTATTTAAAGATTGTTTTAAGTTCACTTAAATTGGTATTTTTCTAAAGCCTAATAAATGTTGACATTGATATAGCTTTCAATTATGCTGTAATGATGAATGAAAAATGATCTGCATTGAGACATCAGTAGCAGTATCAGTGACTAGCCTTCAATCATAAAAAGATACCATTACACACACACACACAGACACACACAGACACACACACACACACACACACACACACACACACACACACACACACACACACACACACACACACACACACACACACACACACACACACACACACACACACGTTTGTTTTTGTGACATATGGGAATATTCCATAGACGTAATGCTTTTTATACTGTACAAACCGTATTTTCTATCCCCTTACACTGCCCCTGCCCCTAAACCTACCCATCACAGGAAACATTCTGCATTTTTACTTTCTCAAAAAAAACTCATCCTGTATGATTTATACGCATTTTGAAAAGTGGGGACATGGCCAATGTCCTCATATTTCACCCTCTCCTTGTAATACCTGTGTCATACCCATGTCATTATACACATTTGTGTCCTCATATGTCACAAAAACATATTATATGTGTTTTAGACAGATGAGCAACTCTTTGGATACAAATACTAATCATTGATATATAGCTCAACACAGTTATTGTTATTGTTTAAATCTTGTTTTCTTGATTTACCACGAGAATCATGTTTTACCATGCCTAATACTGATCTAGCTTACTGCAGTGTGCAACAAGTGTCTCAGTAGCCGCAAAGCAGACACACAGAGTATAATAACATAACTTTCAACACACTGAAATAATGTATCTAAGATGATAAAACAGCACTGCGTATGTATGACCTGAAAAAGCGGAAGCAGTAGTATGTGGCATAAAACTCTATCAAACAATGTCTTTGTTTTGAATAAGCGACCTATAGCGGGAAAATGTGACGTTGTTTTTTAATCAATTGACAGTACTAATATAATTATCCATCTACAGTTATGCTGGCTCA